>NC_143559.1:80860000-81460000 GCF_054136105.1 Typopeltis vanoorti
GAGTCTCCGGGGAAGGTGTTCTCCGGCACGGCCCGCTGAGGGGTTCTTGTCGGTGAATTATTTTCCTCGGAATTTGAGCGGTTCTGCTCAGTAGTGGGGGAGCCCGTCGGGGTGCTAGGACGGGGCGGCCCACACTGAGTGGAACCAACGCTGAGCGGTTCTGCTTAAACGGGGAGCCCGTCGGGGTGCTAGGACGGGGCGGCCGTCAATGAGTGGAACCAACGCTGAGACATGGACGGTCTTTCGCCCACTATGGAGTGGCCTAGAGATCGTCCGATTTTTTGAGATTTTACCCTTTACTTACTAATCAGGACTTCCAGTGGTAACAAATGGCAATGCTGTAGCCAATGAAGTTTTAACTGAGGCTCGGCTATTGCCGTTACCCAGCCATGACTAGAGCTTTTTAGCTCAATAACCCTCCATCCACACAGATTTTCTTCATTCCATTCAGATGACGGGATAAAGAGTCAAGGACTCAGTCCATCGCCCAGTTCTTTTAAGAACTTAATCCAACATACGAGAGGCTGTATGTATATAACATAACAGTGCACCGTGTGGAAGCATTTTTGGGACGAATGTATATCTATTTAAATAAAAACCAACGACTAAATGTTTGGCTGCTATTAAATCTGAGATCATACTATCACTAAAAAACACACGTACTAACCACAGTGATAACTAATTTAATTCGTAAATATTTCATTCCAAGTATCTTGGGACATCATAAGTACAGTAGTTCAAACAATACTAGGAATAACATACAGTTAGGGCGCATGATTACATCTCAATATGCGTGCAGTAACGTGTTATAGAAGTAAATTAAATATAACTGGGGGAAAAAAAAGATTATTTTACACAATTTTTTATGACAATTTCCCATACTTTAGGAATAGTAAGAAGGTCGTTGCGGTATAAGTTTGGTCTGTGTAGTAATAATCTATATATATATATTATTATTTTTTTTTTTTCAGTTATATTTAATTTACTTGTATAACACGTTACTGCACGCATATTGAGATTCCATTGTAATCATGCGCCCTAACTGTATGTTATTCCTAGTATTGTTTGAACTACTGTACTGATGATGTCCTAAGATACTTAGGATGAAATATTTACAATTTAAATTAGTTATCACTGTGGTTAGAACGTGTGTTTTTTAATGATGAATTCACCACACGTTTCGTTATATAAAAATGAGATCATATTATTATAAAAACCAACGACTAAATGTTTGGCTGCTATTAAATCTGAGATCATATTATCATAACTCAGTCCAGAAATCAACTCGCTTTTAGGCCAGTAACTCACTCGCACATTTGTTGCTTTTCCGTAATGCTGTTGAGATATAACGTAATACGTCAATGTCCACTCATAGTAAAGTGGCAAGAGATTGAGCATCCCAATGCAGCGCCTTTTGGGATTTCTAGTTTACTGCAAGTGTATACACTAATGTTCTGAAAGCGCAGTTGCCATAGTAACTTGCTTTTCCGCACACTTGTTGGAAAGCAAACATAAACATGAAGAGGACTGCTTGTCAACAGCTGTATAAAAACAAGTGATTTTATACTTTTATTTTTTGTAATGCATCTATCGTAGTTCAGCTCTAAACGCCATGCAATATTCATCATTCTTATAGAACATCTATTATTTCTGACATTACTATCGATAAATATATTAATCACAATAATTTCGTCGCATTGTTATGCTTACTTTTTTGTGTGTGTGTGTGTGTGTGTGAAGGGTTTACATAATTACCAACCACCCTTATAGTCCTTATAAGGTCCGCGCGGTTAGCCTAGTGGCTTTTGCGCTTCGCAACCATATGACTGGGGAAGGAGTGTCCCAGGTTCCATTCCCGTCGAAGACGCGAGGAATTTGAGGATCTTCCTCAGCCATAGCCAAGCTAGCCGGTCTTGGGGGCGGGCAGTAGGGTTTTTTCCGCCAGTTTATCTGGCGTTTTTCATCCCGCAAACCGGCCCCGTGAACATACGCTGCTACAGTCAAAAAATATATACCCCCCCCCCCCTCCCAGCGGCAGGCTAGGCGACGGGTCGATTGGGAGTGGTATTAACAAAAAGTCGCATCTAAGTAACAGGAGGACCCTGCATAGGAAGCGGGAATAACGCGTAGTGAAAGATTAGTCCTTATAAAGACTGGCTTAAAGGGGCGAGCAAGAATGCTTTTCATCTTCCCCGTTATCTATAGGACAGTGTAGGGATAAGGTGTTATTGAGCTATTAAAGCTCTGATCATGGCAGGAGGGCAACAGCAATAGCCGAGTCTCAGTTAGAACCTCAATGGCTACAGTATTGCCATCCATTACCCTCCAAGGGTATTAATCACCACATCTAGGATTTTTCACCAACCACCTTAGTTCTTAAAAGAACTAGGCGATGGACTGAGCCCTTGACTCTTTATCCCGTCATCTGAATGAAGAAATGTGGATGGAGTGTTATTGAGCTAAAAAGCTCTAGTCATGGCTGGGTAACGGCAATAGCCGAGCCTCAGTTAAAACTTCATTGACTACAGCATTGCCATTTGTTACTGGAAGTCCTAAAAAGGACTTTTGGCTTGTCTTGGATCATCTTTTTTTTTTTTTTTTTTCACCAATCACCACACACGTTCATTAACTAAAAAGGCAACATTATCAATATTATAAAAGGGTGTAAAAAAACTTTTGATTTTTTAAAATAAATTTATAGCCTTTCATTCTTTTTATTTTTCGCAGTAAATCTCTAAATTAATTTAACATCTATTATAGACTCGATTTGCCTTTTTCATAATATATTCATCTAGCTATTTCGAGTTAATCACTAACTATGACTTCGGAAAACAAGACATTTTATGACGTCATGTGGAATATTTTCAGTCACGGCCTTTTAATGTAATCAATTGCTCAGGGTGGCCATTACAATGAAGGGAAGCATTTTTTTTTTTTTTTGAAGGGTAAATATTTTGCTAATATTAGTAGGATTACATTAGCTACTATACGCTATAACACTCTAATAATTGTATCATATCATAGACAAAAAAAAAAAAAAAGAACGTTCCATTACTATAACTACGAGATGTGCCCTTCTGTATACACCCTTTCATCAGCATATTTGCATCATTACTGTTGAAGCGCTCTGACACATCGAGCCGTATTTAGATCACCTAATTTACCAGACAGGATTCGTCGCTCTGAAAAAAAAAACTACCTTTCTACTCATCCAGAGTCCAACTTCGGCGAGGACAGCACCATTGTAAACAGTCCAGAATTTCTGCGATTATGGTTTAGTCCGCAGATTGCCTATGAAGTCATGGCTAAATGCAATGTCGCATACCGTACACCTTTGGGACTTGCCGTGTGCAGATCTATTTACACTTGTTCGTTTAATATGGAAAGCATATTAATTAGTAGTACTTAACTTGGTATTATAAGCTCATTACTTGATCAAGGTGAGAACTGTCCAGGTCACTTCGTACTTATAACGATTAACAGGTCATCATTTGTACAAGAATAATATATGCGTTGTAACAAAGACATTGTCAGAATAGAAGGTTTTTTAATCACTCCAGATATGATAGCTGAATTGCATGTCAGTATTTTTAAGATAATAAACCACAGCTCGTAGGGGTGGGGGGTAACTCCTCTCTCACCCTTCCTCTGAGATCAATTAACTCAGCTTTTGTCGAAAATATCCAATGAGCGGTATTCCAAATCCAGATCTCTCTATCCATCAAATTCACAGCAACCCTATGTACGATCTTGTAATATTTCTTAGCAATCAGCGAAGCATATTTGTATGTCTTACTCGTATCTTTAAATTTTGTTGGTAAACGGTTTGAAAAAAATCTAGCGTGGTACTATCCTTGATTATCTTATTGCATTTGACCACACGAACAATTGATACTTCCTCATGGCTGTTTTTGCCTGTAAGAGTACTCATCAGAAAAAAAAGTTCTTCCAATCAAGAAAGATCTATTACTGTTTCGCCCATAGTAGTTCTAATGAACTCTTAATTATAGAAAAGTGGACATTGACGTCAGTAACTTCAACAGTCGATGAGATTTAGTACTGAGGAAAACGGTGTGATGAATCTCCAGATGTTACATCACCTTCCCTAGAGGGCACCACTAGTATCTCTTGAATCAAATAGGAATTTCGAGTAGCGGTGACGTACTTATATTTGCTTGCATCAAGAGTGACACTCCGTACTACTAGTCGAGAGATCTCTTCCTGCCCCCCCCTATAGTCACGCTGACCGGAGAGAGTCACTTCACGCCAAGGAATGAAGAGACAAGTTCCCTCTTGTATCTCGTTGCGTGAGCATCGAATCCTGTTTGCCTTCCTTAATACCTGCAGGCAAATAGGAGTTCTTGAAGAAGTCATCTCTTTGTAGACACCTTTCAAGGCGTCAAAAATTGAAATTCTTCCAGCCTACAGATTAATTTTTTTTCCCCATCCAACTTAGATATCGAATCGAACAAAGTCTTTATAAAAGAAATTCTTTCCAGCCAAAATGCTATTTATTATTAGAAATATACCCAAAGCATTATTTATACACCAATACACACTTTGCATCTATTTAATGTTATATGTAAACATTTAAAAAAAAATCATTATCTATATTAAAAGCAGTAGGGTCATTTATTTTGTTTTTACATCAATTAAAAAAATAATAATGCAATTTATATATTACATAAAATATCTAAAAGTTACAAGTTATAACTTAAAACTGCTTTTATAATAGTAAAATTCTTCAATACACCTTTTACAGTCTTTCATATATTAATTTTTATAAAACTCAAAAAGTTCCGTATAAAATAAATTTTATTACAAAATAAAATTTATCTTGGTATTATATAAGCGTGGTATTATAAATTTTACTATTTTATTATAAAATAAAATTTATCATCTTTTTCACTCAAACCCCCTAATTGCTTTTTCATTTAATAAAAGGAGTTTTTGATCCCAGTGTTTCGTTTTTAATTTTAATAATTTATAAACTGATATACTCTGGTTAGTTAAGTAACATCGTGTCCTAAGGCCAATATTCTTTCATGTAATCTTAGCATAATATTCAACTAGAATTCAATTTCAAATATGTTACGCAAAATGCATAAACTCAATGCATACTGTCCACCTACACCAGAATAACAGACACACACACCTCGTTAACCTCCGGCCACTATTGACCCTTTCCTCACCAGTTTTGCTTCGAAATACATTCTGGATGGTAACTTTCCTCACCCTTGTGTAAATTTTTATGTCTACAGAACAGTTTCCTTAGTCACCCTTAGCGGAGGGGGGAGGGCTGAGAGGAACCCCTTAGTGCTATAACAATGTCAAATAGGGTGCTTCCATTCTTCCTTCCCAGGGTCTGATTGATTCTACTCTTCAGATCGAAACACCTGCTTTGCCATAAAAACGTTTTTCTGGATTCCGTTGATCAAAGAAGATCCAAAGCCCTTGATCCTCTTTTTCACTCAAACCCCCTAATCATTGTCAAAGCCTTGGTTTTCTAAGTGTGCTAAGAGAGTTTAATAAAAGATAAATAAATAAAAATTCGGCATCACAAGTGGCTGGAGACCAAAACTTACTTCTCAGTTATCACTACAAATCTACAACTACGCAAACCATCCACGAATTCAAATCCGGCTTTGAATAAAAAAAGAAAGAAAATAAGAAATAAACTTGCAAAAGAATCCCGAACATCAGGATAACAATGCCTTTTGATACTGATGGTATCTTCGCCCCCCCCCCCCTAAAGGTGCTCAAGAACTAAGCAACAGCTAGAGCTTCTTTACACCTCGAGAAATTAATGATCAGTAATACGCATTCTGCGGCTCGATGTACAACAAATCTACTAGCCAAGCCAACGAAATGTATTCTCTTATATTTATTTAAGAGAATATTTATCTTCAAGTTTTTCAATTATTTTACTTAATTTTTTTTAAAATTATGAAATACACTTTGAAAAAGTGCATATCATAATATTGCAATTGAATCATTACAAGACAATAAAAATGCAATGAAATATTAAAGAATACTCAAAATGGGTATTTCATCTTCGGAAAGGTCATGAAAAGGTTACTAAAAACTGATGTAATTATGTCTGACATTTCTAGAGGAGCGTGGTAAGGTTTTTCGCGCCCGGGAAAATTCTTAGCTAGCCCCCCCCCCTTTTTTTTTTAGCATGACAATTTCAATAATTGGTAAAATATCCTTCCACTGGCGCTTTGGCAACTGCCCTAATGCCATAGCGTTCCTAAGCCCACTGTCCAGAGCATTTGATCGGATCTGATATGGCAGATAGATCTCTATCATACTACTATTTTATGCTGTGCCTTCCACCTTTGAAGTGGAATCATCAATTTCCTAGGCTGGTCGTTCGCTGCGCATCATATTGTCAGTTTTACTGACTACAAATCCTATTCGTAGCTTATTGATGACAGTCCACTTCATTCCCTCTTCTTCTTCATAAGACCACCTTTGGAGTGCACAACCATTTCAATCTTTAAGATGTTGATTATTAAAAATGGTCAACTCTGACTGCTTATCATTCTGTATGGGGAAGGAGAGAATTAAGAAAACTTTATCAACTTCAATGCTATTAAAATACGGTTCTCTCTTACTTATCTTATTTCGCATAAGAAAAGCTCCCAGATCTCCGAAAGAAGAAAAATAAATAAATCTCTCTTTTAACTAACACCTCTCGCCATTTCTGACCCAAACCCGCACCTCATCCTTAGCCTTCTCAACTTCAAAATGCTGAAGTGTCATCCTTTTTTCAAGCTCTACATCGCCCGCACAGCTACCCTTTATAAATCTCAAATCTGTCCAACCTTAGAATGTTATTCTCCTATTCATGATGGTGCACCGAAAACCTCTCTAAAAAGAGTGATGCTAATTCAGAAGAGGACAATCCTCTTAACAGCCGAACCTTCTCTCCTGGCTCCCTCACTCCCTCCAATCATTTTCTCGTTTCTGCATTATATCTTGTCTATAGAGAATTTACACAGGCACTACTTCCGAACTAAACACAATTCCTCCACTTTCTTAAACATAAAAACATGAGAGCAAACTGTTAATCCATCCATGCACACTTCAGCTCTAACACAATATTTGACTTAGGATGAAAAGATCTAGGTTCGAATCCCGTAGCGAAGAGCTTTTCATCATCTGCCTTTCTCACATATATATTTGATGGTTTGAGACGTTATGCAAATTACTTTTACATGAATTTTTCAGGAAAGTTATGTATCATTTATAAGAAAAAATGTACTATCTTATATTTATTTTAAAAAAAACAATATTTATTTTCAAGTTTTTCAATAATTTTGCTAAAAATTTTGAAATTATGAAATACACCTTAAAAAAGTTCATATCATAATACTACAATTAAATCATTACAAGATAAGAAACGTGTGTGGTTGCCGGGATAAGAATAGCACCAATGTAGCTCATGCATGTCGTACGAGGCGACCAAAATGGGTACCTAGGGAAGGTAATGGATGGAAATGCTGTAGCCGATGAAGTTCTAACTGAGGCTCGGCTATTGCTGTTACCCTCTTGCCATGATGAGAGCTTTAATTTAATAGCTCAATAACACCTTATCCTTACACTGTCCTCTACAGACAACGGGGAATTTGAAAAGCATTCTTGCTTCGCCCCTTTAAGCCAGTCCTTATAAGGACTAAAAAATAAGAAATGTAATGACTTAGCTCAATCCACGGATTCCATAATTATAGCAGGAGACCTAAACTCCAAACATACGGCCTGCCTGGTTCAGTTCGTCAATCAACTCCAAAGGCCGTACCTTATTCAACTACACGTCACTCAACTCAATGATAGCAGCTGGACCCACTACAGCCCATCAGGAATTTCTGATTATTAGACATAGTTATCCTCAGAAATATCAATACCAGCTGTAGACATTAGAAGAGCTTAACTCAGATCATAATCCCACCTGCTCAGGCTAGGACTTCAAGATC
This sequence comes from Typopeltis vanoorti, assembly GCF_054136105.1. Lineage (NCBI taxonomy): Eukaryota > Metazoa > Arthropoda > Arachnida > Uropygi > Thelyphonidae > Typopeltis > Typopeltis vanoorti. The sequence goes on from NC_143559.1 coordinate 80,867,980, forward strand.
AGCTCTCTCTCCCCATCATTCTTTCTTACCATGGGACAAGCTCTCAAGGTTCTCCCAGTCCACATCGGTCCACCCCCCCCGTCATTCGTAAAACAGAAGAAATAGACCAAGCTGTAAGCAATTTAACTAGGCAAATCAACACAGCAATAGCATCAGTCACTCACACCACTGCCTTCCACGCTCCCAATTGGATCCCAGAAGAGATAATGAACCTGATTAGGGCCAAAAATAAAGCCAGAAAGCGATATCACAACACTAGAGCCCCGCAGGACAAAACAACCTGAACAGACAGGTTCGAGAAGCCCTCCAGATGCACAGGAATTCCAAATGGGAATCACAAACTCATGGAAATCAACCCAGAAGATACTCCATGTGGAAATTTGTAAAATCTCTTCGTACTAAAAGACAACTCCTTTCCCCTTTGAAGACCAATCTTGGAATTGCACACTCAGATGAAGAAAAAGTAGAAGCCCTAATTGACAATCTGGAAAATCAATGCAGCCCATCTTACGTAAACTTAAATATCAATCTCATTTACAAAGTTCATCGTAAAGTTAGAAATGCATTAAGACAGCCTAAGGATGATTCAGAAACCATCACCCCCACATCTCCAACAGAAATAATAAATATTATTTCCCATCTGAAGAACAAAAAGGCTCCCGGCCCTGACGGCATTACCAATAGAATAATAAAGCTACTCCCACGGAAAGCCGTAATTCATCTAGTTAATATTACCAATTCCATTTTAAGATTCCAGTACTTTCCCACAGATTGGAAAATCGCTGACATCATACCTCTGAAAAAGCCTGATAATAACCCACAACTTCCCCAAAGCTACAGGCCCATCAGTCTTCTTTCCTGTCTTGGCAAAGTAACAGAAAAGGTCATCCTATCAAGACTACAATCAGCAGTGGACAAACAGAAAATAATCCCAAATGAGCAATTTGGGTTTCGCAAAGCTCACAACACAGTACAACAAATTCACCGACTAACAGAACATATCACTCATTGTTTTAACTGGCACCTTCACACTGTATTTTTGGATGTTGCCAAGGCCTTTGATAAGGTCTGGCATCAAGGCCTTATCTTCAAACTAATTGAAAACAATATCTCAATTAAACTAGTGAAACTCATATACTCATATATTAGTGAAAGATACATGCAAGTAAAACTCAACGGAATTGTGTCATCAAGGCGCAAAATTCTGGCGGGAGTACCTCAGGGTTCTCTTCTGGCCCCAGTACTTTTCACAACTTACATAGTAGATATTCCTCTCAATTCGAGAACAACTACTACGGCCCATTATGCCGACTACACTGCTATCCTAGCAAGATCGCTCAGCCCTCGCCAAGCAATCACCAGACTCCAAGGAAGTATCAATGAGCTAGCAAACTGGTTCACCAACTGGAGGATTCAAGTGAACCCCCCCCCCTCAAAAGCTCAGCCATGCTGTTTTCAAGAAGAAAGGTCTGCAATAAAGAAGACATCCTGCTCTCTGGTTATAAGATCCCATGGCAATCAGAGACTAAATATCTTGGGGTATTAATGGATAAGAAACTCCTTTTTAACAAGCACATCAATCTCATTGGCTCCAAATCTTCCAAAATAATAGCACAGCTCTATCCATTGATCAACCGCAAGAGCAAATTGAACCTACATAATAAATTGCTTCTTTACCGGATGGTAGTATGTCCAGTCATTACCTACGCCTCACCAGCATGGAGTCACACTTCAAGATCAAACATTTCGAAATTGCAGAGAATCCAAAACAAATGCCTTAGGATGATCCTGGATGCACCGTGGTTCATCAGAAATTCACAGATTCACCGAGAAACTGGCATTCCATACATTTCCTCCCTTCTTCGTGATCTAGCAGAAAAATTCTTCGCGAAGTCAAGTTCACATTCAAACCCACTGATCGTACAAGCTGTCAATTACAATGAGACTGATTACTACAAACACAGAAGACCGAAGGCTATTCATCTCTCAACTGATCATAGCTAACACAACTGCCCCCAGAGCCAAATCTCCCATTCCCAAACAACTCTCATTACAGATAAAGGGGAATATGAAAAGCACTAGTGCTTCACCCATCCTGTCAGTAACGTTAATGATTAATGGTAAAGAAATGTAATGAACGCCCCATCGTTCGCCAAAAACAATCAACTTCATCGAGATACAAATGTTCCTTATATTTTCTCTTTCCTATAGTCTTTAGCAGCAAAGAATCCATACGCCCTAACGATTTGGTTCGACAAGCTGTGACATACGAGACAACAGATATATTCAAATACAAAAGACCAAAAGCCATTTTAATTTCCTGTAGCGATGCATAATCTCCATGCCCATTCAGGGCGAGCATACTGCTCATAAAACTTTACTCTCACTGTAGCCGTAACAGATAGCGGGGAATACGAAAAGCGTATTGCTTCACCCCTAAAGTCATTAATGTCATTTGTCAGAAATGTAATGAAATATCAAAAAGAAATTAAAAAAAAAAAAAGAATAGGTATTTCATGATGTTTGGAACTCGAGATGAATACACTGAAGAAAAATTGGAGATTTTTATTAGTAATAATTGAATGTTGATTTCTGAAAATTAATCCCAGAAAAAAATACTTTTAGTTATCCAGAACTTTTAAAAAGTATAAAGTAAACGCACCTTTTACATATAATACATACAATAACCTATCGGGGAAAAAACTTGAGATTAACAATGAAATTTTCGCCGAATCTTTCAGAGTTCAGTACACATAGGATAGCATTGCTTGTTACGCTCAGGTCCTTCACTCTTCTCTCTCTCGCCTCCTTTATCCCATCTGGCACTGGTTTTATCAGATAAGACAACAAACGGAATATATGAATCAGAAACCAAAAAAAATCAAATACATATATTCTATAAGTTATAATAACCTGTAATTGGTATTCGGCTGATCACGTGATCAGAGTGAAAGATAACCGACGCACCAAGTTAGAAGAAAATGAACAAAGGCAGTTCAACGTGATTTCCAAGCTATTGGGAGTACAGATCTCAGTTTTTTTGGATCCCTTAAATAATTTATTTATTTCGAATAGCATTTAAATAGCTATTCTAGATTGGTATGAAATATCTTTATCTTAACGCAATGCCTACGAGAAGTAGTAATAATAATAATAAACAGGTTTCGTTTGCACAATCATCGGTTATTCATTTAAAATCACCGGTTATTTCCCTTATTAAGACGAAATGTTGCGTAGGTGTATATGGGTTACCCCCCCCCAGTATAAACAAAATTGAAAGACGATACCAAGAATCAGTCTCTTTTTTTGGGGGGGGGGGGCTAAATAGCAACAAAAAACGTTGCTATCGTTTTGAACATTGCAAATACGTTCCCAAATTCCAGAAAGTGGGCGTATTGCAGTGGATGGTCCCCAGTCTCAAAGAGGTTTCGTTGAAATAGGTGCACGAATCAACCGAGCATTATTTGCATGCAAAATTTTGCGAGTTTTGAAAGTTTAAAAGCACGTGCAACTTAAAAGTCACTCGCTCAATTACGACTTTTTTTTTTCTTGTATTCCCACCACATTCTCTCTCTCTCTCTCTCTCTCTCTCTCTCTCTCTCTCTCTCTCTCTATCACGCGCGCGCGCGCGCACACGCACACACAAACAAGCCGCCACCTACCTGTGGCACTGGAACAGCTCCTTCGTGGTATGCGTCCTGGTGGTAAGTTAACCGAGGGTCCGGGAGGCCCAGGCTGGAATCTACCAATCATTCGCTACCACTTCGTGCCTCGTGCTGAGCGAGATTATCAGTTCCGGCTTCTTGGAGGGTAGAGCATATTCAGCCGAACTACTGCCGCGTAAGGCGCACGCCAAGCGACGATCTTGCAAGACCGCCTGCCACTGAAGCACGCCAGAACACCCCTCACTAACGTTCTTCTTACGGGTGTGGGGGGAAAGGAGACTTTTGAGGGGAGGGAATAGTAAGACGCCGTTGCAGTACACTACATGTGCATTACCCAAAGCTCCGCCAACAGAGCGACATGGATCGCAAACCAGAGGAAACTACTTCGTGATTATCCACGGGGAAAAGCACCCTCTCGAAGGCTGTGACGGTGGCGACATCTGGTGTGTACAGTGTTGGCTGACTTTTTTTATTGTTATTGGTGTTGTTTTATTTCTCTTAATACTTCCGCCTTCGCAGTCGACGACAATTAGGCTTACGCCACCTTTTCGTCAGCACGCAGTCTGTTAAGTGAACACCTCCCCTTTCTCAAAAGCGGCTTCTCTCGTCTTTCTTCGTTGCCTTTCCATGGGCAATTCCTTGAACTTGATGCTTTCTTTTCACCTGAATTCTTCGGTCCGTGAAGTGCGATTCTCCCCCCCCCCTCCCTAACGGCAGAAAACAGAACTATGTCACTGTATGTCTCGGCTTAGCGAGCAAGAACGAAGTGATGGCGAGAGGGAAGGAGGAATTGAGGGGGGGGGTGAGGTGGGAGGGTGCTGTAAACGAGCGAGCGTGCAGAGCGAAGCACGACATGTTTACATACCTACGACTGCAGGCGAGAGCTGTTTCCGGAACTAGCCAACTTTGGAATGTTCCCGCTGTTGCACGGCGCCCGTAAATAAGAATCTGCAAACTTCGGCAAAGGGAAAATGAGGTCAGCTTTTACAGGTGCGGTGAAGACAACCTCCCTCCCCCCCCCTGTACAAAAAAACCACTAACACCCATCTTTTCAAGGTCCAGTGGCCAAGTTTCGCGGTCACCAACTTCGAAATCTTCTCGTGGTTGAAATCCGGGTCACTTTCATGGTAACGAACGCACAGTCAGCAGGAAAAACGCATCTCGAGACGCCATCTTGATCTACATTTGGACACTAGTCAGGATGGTATCTTACCCCGCCCTCATTGTCTCGACATTGACGCCATAAGAGGTTTTCGACCTTTTTAACAGATCCTTTACGCAACGGGAATTGGTCCACATCTTATTCTATGGGCACAGCAGCAGCAGCAGAAACATTTAACATCCTCACAGCCACTTATAAAGGAGAAGATTCGTGAAGAAGTAGGCTTAAGTAAAAATAGATCTATTTTTAAAAAAAAAAAGGCTTGTAGTCTGATTTTTTCTTTGGCAACACATTCTCATCTCGGGTTCGTGGTCAGTCTGGGTATATTTTCCATCTGCACTCGCATATTTCTTCCAATAAAAAGTTTGGAAACCTGGATCTACATTATGGTTTAAAAACAAAAACATTTTTTTATGAACATTGATAGCAAATGAATTCTTTCAATTTGGAAAATTCGCTGAGATAAAGTACTCGACGAGTTATCTCCAATGGGGAGAATTCAGTGAAACATAAAATAGTCAATTAGATCAGTAGAATCAGTGGCGCACCTAGGAGGGGGGGGGGCCTTCCCCCCCAAAAAAAATGAAAAATGAAAAAAGAACACTAGAAAATTTTTCAAAAGACTTTTCCTAATTAAAATTCATTTTTTTATTTATGTTGTGTCATGTCTTCTATTTCTATACTACTTATGAATTAGGGGTCACATAAGGTGGGAATACCCTAGAGCTCTCAGGAATCACAGCCGCTGTGAATGCAAGGCGAACAAGGTACTGCTCGGGCGGACCGATCACTACTTCGTTTGCCCGGGTCGGAACAGAGGAGATCACGGGTATCATGTATTGGCGATCACTGCAGATGCTCAGTCATAGATCGCATGTAATGCGTGGTGTCTATTCTCAAATCGTCTACTCAACTCGCCCCCCCCCTAAAAAATGAAACGTTGAATGCTCGGCCCTCCCCTGACTAGAATCGTTTAAAATTTAATGCAAGGCGACACAGTTGTTTCACGGTGGTCTTTCGATTATAGGGAAATACCGAGGCAACTCGTCGAAAAGTTATGTTTAGGATAATACAGGTAGGATTCCTTGGTTTTTCAGACACATCCTCTGATCTCGGTCTTATCTGATTAATATTATATATATCCGGCTAAAGCTTTGTCAGGTTATCAGTCATAGAGAGAAAGAATGGAATTGGGGAAAAAAAAGAAAAAAAAAGTGAAACAATAAAAAAAAAAGAAAAAAGAGAATTAAAAAGAAAAAGAAGAAAACAAAAAATAAAATAGAAAGAAAAATGAAACATAAGAAAGGACAGAAAAGAGGAAATAGAGAGAGAGATTTTATAAAAATGCATTTTTTTTTATTTCTTTCTTTTCGTGAAATCCTCAAGATGTGACGCAATTCGCAGCAGTGAAACTGGACACCTCCGTGTGGTCAAATCAGATGCCACCTAAGGGCTCGTGTTTCAAGCACGTGTTGCCTATTTCGGAAAAGCTTTTTGAGGATCCATCCCGAGTTTGAGGTTTTTTTTTTTTTTTTTTTTTTTTTTTAGCTTTTTTCCTTCCTCGCCATTTCGGGTCTCTGCGGATTTCGAGATTTCTGTCGATGGCAGTATCAGGCAGTTCGACCCTGAGAACAGGATGACAGTTTGGCGAGCCGTATTTTTTAGGACTTAAAAAGTCGTCACTCTCGTGTAAACGCCCTAAAAAGATCCGAATTCCCAAAACAGGAAAAAAATGTTTCGAAAGCGAGGAAATGTTCGACTTTAAAAAATCGCCTTATTTTAGACACGCTGCGAAGAATGCGGACAGGAAGCTTCGATTTCTCGTTTCCGGTTTATATCCCTAAGAAGCTAATTATATAATCGAAATCTAGTTTATCGCGAAAACAAAGGTATTAAACTTGCTTTTTTTATTTTTTATTCTTAGCTGAGTTTAGGTCAGGAGCCTCTCGTGCGCCTAATCCGTCCACTTATGCGTCTCCCACCTCCGGAGTGATAGCTGCGGGGGGGAAATTCGATGTGAATACACTTCGATGTGAATTTAGAGGAAGAAACGGCCAAAAAAAAAAAAAAAAAAAGATAGGGGGGGCAATGGAAGAGGGAGAGACAGAAATAACGGAAGAAAAAAAATATATAAATGAAAAACAAAAAAGAGAACCCTATTCTAAAAACAACAACACGGGACTTTTTTCAAAAACAGGGCGGTGAAATTACCCTCCACCCAACAGACAATCACACACACACCCATATCATGGCCGGATTCGAACCCAGAACTCAGCTTGGACAGTAGACGCGTTACCACTCGACTAACAAGCGGGAAAAATTGAAACATTGATGCACTTTGGAAAAATCCCATGCTGAAGTTAGAATAAGAAAATATTGAGCTAAAAAAATTGCTTCTTCTAGTATTATTTAAAATTATTTTATTCCCAAGATCCAGCGCTAACCCTCTTGCGTCTCATGGACAATTTCTGTTGTTCTTCCTAATTGCTGTAGAGCTGCAATTAGACGAGTCAGAAAATTAAGAAGACCTTATGAGAACAAATGCAACATGATCATCCGGAAACTTGCCTTCGGATAGTCGAAACAGTTAAAGATCGATTATCCGAAGGCTGAATATTCGATCCAATTAACTTCTATAATGAAGCTCGATTGCATTATGTTGTTTGTTGATTTTATTTATTTTTATCTCTCTTTTTTTGTTGTTGTTCATGTCCTACGGACTTACTATTTTTTTTTTTTTTTTTTTTTTTTTTTTTTTTTTTTTTTTAACCCGTACAGGATTTCATTTAGCGTGTGGTCGTTAGAGTAATCATGCCGTCAACATACTCGGTTGAATGTTCGGCGCTGGTCTAGCGGAAGGTCTTCTAAGGTCAAGGGATAGCCATCGGTGCTTGTCAACTCATTCCATATCCCCCCCCTCCTCCTCACCCCGTATGTACCACACACACAACCAACCCTTTCAAAGTAAGTAAAAGTAATTGTGCATGCTCGTGAAGAACACCGCAGGAATCCAGATAGGCAGGAACACCAGTGAGGAACAAGGGGGGGGGGGGGAGCGGGATAATAAGAAAAAAAAAAAAAAAAAACATGCCTATACGGCAAGTATACTTCAACCCTACTTTGCTAAGACCATTTCTTAAATCCATTTTCTCAAGACATTGGTAAGTCCGGCAGGTAAAAAAAAAAAAAAAACAGAACCAGTAGCATCATTACAAGACATTAGCAACACCACTTAAGTCTTCTACCGTGTTTGGGGACCGAGTCCTCCCGTGCATCTGTTCCCGCCCAGGCCATGACCCAATCCCGACAAGTTTGACAGTTGCTTCTAGGCACGAATTAACAAGCTTTTTCCTGGTGAACACCCCACCCCTCAATGGCCCCCGTAAGTCACTTTGTAAAGCTAAACTCGGCAAAGATGCTTCAAGACGACGTAATATTTGTTTCTACGATCATCGTCTTTTTTTTTTTTTTTTTTTTTTATTCTTTAACAAATAGGAAGAGAGGAAAGAATTTGTTACCTTAGGGGGGACTTCTTTGATTTATTTACTAAGGGGGAATTACTTGAAATTCGTAGCGATAAATCTAATGCAATTCCCCTTAGGCTTAACAAATCAGCTGTTTAGCTAGAGGTTGAGCTACGGAATGTAAGGCTTCTATCTGATACAACCACTAGATTTGTGGGGAGGGGATTGGGGGGTTAGAAACCGCTTATGGACAACCAGTTCAGCTAAGAAATTAAGAAGTTAACGTCTCTTCTAATAGGAGGGAGGGAATAATAGTCCGTTTTTTTGTAGGATAGTAATAAATTTTGACACCAGGTGGGAGTACGATCGCGATATGTTTAATGAGCGGCTGAATAATTAAAATTAATTGGAAAATGAGGGTAGTTTGTACTGCACACTGACCAGAAGGGAGGCGAGGCTGCTAATCACATGCACCCCGCCTAATTAATTTAGGCTTAGCAAGGGTTCGGACTTAAGGCATGCTGAACTCTGTTCCTCTCCATCAACACGTCTATATATTTTGATAGATGTGCACCGTTTAGCCACAGAAAATTATTAATACTTGCTAAACTAAGAGGACGCTTTTTTTAAAAAAAAATATCCATTTATTTTAATTTTTTGTAAAGCTATCCATGGAATTGCAATAATAGAGTAAGCATATGTTTAAGCACAGATACAGTCTGACATGGACGGTCGGCATATTTGCTACTCTGTGTTTGCAATTTTTTTGAATCCCCACCTCCTTGTGTGTTCTAAGGCTAGTTGGACTGTCAATTCTCGGTCCCACTGACCTTACGACATTAGCATGAAATTCATAGGTAGTCATAAAATCCATGTAACACAAGACACGACTATCAACAATAATAAATAAATAAAACAAATTTTAAAAATAATGTAACATCTGGGATGGTAACATTACTCAGGAGTACGTTTGACATTCTTCGATGATCAATACGGGTCTTTCTTCCAAGAAAAACGAGAAAGAGTATTACATACACTTTCTTGTTTATAGATGACCCATGACCTATATAAGCAATGAAAGTTCCGTTCATAATTTTTATGAACAGAACTTATGTGGCATATTCACACAACTATGCCACATAAAAAGTTATGTTAAGTAGCAATACCCATCATTAGTTTTATTGCAAACAATGTAGAAATCTGGTGCTATTTACCTATTGTTGCCTTTCTATAATGATTGTTTTTGCAACGAACATTAAAGATATTTCAGGACAACAATAATTGAAAAGTAACAATTGATAAATAGTTAAACAATGGACGTTGGTTGCGGTAATTCTGTTGACTGTTTCGTATCTATCATTGTTATTTTGAAACGAGTTTAATTTTACAATACAAGTTATTCTGTTTTAATTCGTAAGTAAAAAATAGCATCAACATATTTGAACACGTTGACCAGAATAGAGGACGTTTCCATTTTTCGTCCATTGCTTTGACTATCATTTTAAAATAAAGCTAATAACCACCTGATATCTTCTATTCAGGCTCTGACATCGTTTTTTGTCCTTTGAATCGTGTATTTTGGTAAGTCTGGGATATTTTGGTAAGTCTTTCATCAGAACAAAGTGCAAATGAATTATAAGAACAAACGTGGCAGGTACAACTCTAACCTTCGCTTTACCAACCGTAGGATGTGATTAATATACTGACGGACATATAAATGGACTTGGAATCCGGATTTGTCACTCGAGGGGATTGTTAGTGTGCAATTCAGAATCGATTCCTATCGAACCACGTGATAAAAACGGACGGAATTACTTAATAGGTGACATACGCAACGATAACTTATTATTCGGCCTCTATTGGCGACTTCTATCTGCGGTAAGCATTCTGCGGTCTTTCTAGCGGCCAATTCTTTTATCGTAGCCACATAATTAACAGTAATTAGCTTCGTGAGACGATCATGCCTAGTAATGATTGCTAAGTCGCCTGCTAGTGTTGAACTAACCCTCTGGACAAACCACTTTTATCGGTAAAAAGGGGTTGGGGGGGGGGGGAGTAGAAAAGGAGAGAGAAAGAAGAAGTAAACACAAAGCTTTGTTATATAGGGAAGCCTAAAGGTATCGGGAGTTGATAAGACATTTGGGGGGAGGGGGGGATTAGACGAAATACAAAACGCTTACCTCGTGTCGTCAGGTCGACAGGTTTGTGTTGTTCCTGGATGAGGTCTGGGGGCAATGCCGGGAGACAGTCGTCCGTCCTTTCTGAAAAAATAAATAACAAGAATAAATAGAATAAAACAATAATAATAAATAAAACAAAAATAATAATGAATAAACAGAAGAGCTAAACAGAACGGATAATGTCGGTCATTTACATCTAACCGGACAATAGTATCTTTGCCCATGGTGGGTTATAAATAGATGCGTACGTGAGCTTATCTAACCCATTTTGCACGCGGATTTGTTCCTACCCTGAAGCAAGTTGTAATTGGCTGCGTTTTAGGGTGAATTTGATATGCATGAGTAAAAGTCTGCTAATTAATTAACATACGGGAGGTCTGTCTGATCATAGGCATGGTTGACCAAGTGCAAATTAAAACACAGCTTAATCTTTCGCTCTCTCCGCTCCATCCACATTTGCCCATTTCTGATCTCTCTCTCTCTCTCTCTCTCTCTCTATATATATATATATATATATATATATAAATTGTTCACAGTCTTTACATTTCCGGCCTCGAATACCTTAACCCTAACTTTCACCCATCCCTTCAGGTACAGAGTCAAATGTAGGTCTTTAGGTCATCTCTTTCACTGTTTTTCTCGCAGTTGGGTTCCTAACGAAGGTCACAAGCATTTCGTTATCACTGATGCAATCTTTCGGTGAAGGTAAGGAAGTTTTGTTTTGTATGGGAAACTAAAATATCGTTTGATTACTCCAATATAGCGACGGTGTGCTATTTTTGTGATTTTTTTTTTTTAGTTTCGGAGGGGAGAAATATTCTAGTCGGTGAACGAAAAAAATTCGTCGAGCTGTCTGTCCTTGTCTTGATTGTTTAACAGACAATCCGGGATATATCCGGTTGTGTAGTTCTTAGAAATCGCGTCGGAAATTCCTTAAGTTGAGAGCGTGCTTACCTGAAGTCTTCGAATGCTTGGGTTTATACCCAAGCATTCCAAGTTAAACTGTTAAACTCTTCCCTCAAAATATCGTACTAAACATTTAATAAATGTGATCTATAAATAGACGAGGTTTAAAACCTCAATCATTTCAGATAATTATATTAAAATATCAGCACAGTGTTCAGATAAAAAATCGGTAGGAAAAAAACAAGTATTTTTATCATTTATCAGTAAAAAAAATAGACAATAAAAAAGACACTTTTGTTGTGAGTCAAGCACTTGTTATATTGTTTCTATGACAACATTTTGGTGAAGATAATACTATTCGATTGTTGTAGATTTCTCGAATGCTTAACAATTGTTTACCATTTTTTTAGCGTCTGTTAATAAAGTAAGCCACATTTTGAAATGTACAAATCAATTCAGAACTAGAATACTTGCTAATTGCTTATTGCACTATGACAACAATGCCACTATTAAATTATTGTATATTATTCGCGTACTTAGCAATTGTTAAACAATTTTTATCGTCTGCTAATAAATTAAGTCATAATTTGAAATGTACACCTAAATTGAAAACTAAAGTGTTTGCTAATTGTTTATTGCACTGTTTTGATGAAAATAACATAATAATTGATTAGCGATTAGCATATTTTGACGTCTGCTAATAAATTAACAATAATTAGTATTTTTTAAAGTCTGCTAAATAAACCAAACCTTCTGAAATGTACAATTAAATCCAGAACTAGAGGCTTGTTAATTGTTTCTGAAAGAATTTTACGTCTGCCTTAAATAAAGTAAATAACAAATGCAATTTCACTGTTAAAATATTCAAATATAAATAAAACGGAGGTAAAAAATCAATAAATAAAAAAGCATACATCATTTCTTTTGGATTATTTAGGACAGCACTAATACAGTGGCGTAGTTAATAATTATTTCATGCACAATGAAACGTTCTTTGATATATTTTTAAATCCATTTCCTAGTCTATTCTAAACTAATATGCTTAAAAACCGGACAAATTAACGAAATACAGAAAATAAAATAACCACGTACCAAGCAGTTTCCTTTAGTAGCTTTTCGCAAATAACTTCCTCCCTCCTACGTAATAGCTCAAAGAAAACTGAAATCGATGGTACTTAGCATTTTTATTGTTTTCTTTTTTTATCGCAAAAAGGAAAAAAAAAAAAACAATTGTCCAGACGGCTTTTGATGACATCCCTTTGACCTCTGCGGGGTTTCTATTTGTTTACATCTCCACGCACCATTACCCATTGTTAACCACAACCATCGTGCGCATTGTTATCAAAGTCTGTTATCAAACCATCTGGTAGAGTGTTCCCGTATTCGGAATGCTTGTCTGAATAGCTATCGGATGTGATAAAAAGCGAGCAAGTTTGCTGAAGCAAGTAATTATCTGAGTGAAGGAATCGTTGTGTAAACTTCAGGAGATGATTATAATGATAGGCCTAATCTTGGTCTAACTGCAGGTAAAAATAATGTTAACGAGTGTTAAACAGGCTAATCCACCTACTCACTAAGTATTGTGATCAAGTTCTGCAGTCAGAACAAAACGGTAAGTTGTCGGTAAGGTTATAAACAAGTAATCTCTTCCCTACTGGTTACAGTCAGTGTACATTTCCTTATTTTGTAAACATCTACTACGAAATTCACGTTTTATTTCATTGTTAAAGTTGTCGATTTCCATTGTTGAGAACTAGTAACAATTAAAAATGAAAACGACAGTTTTTCAACCTATAAACAGAAGCACGTTTCACTATTGTTGCTTCGTGAAAAGCAATAACAATACTGTGATGGCGCTACTAGTATTAAATGAATTAGCAGACGATACAATTTTTTCGAAGAACGTAAAATACCTCCAAATCGATATATACAAACAGAAGTTAGCTAAGCATTTATGAGTTTATTTAACGTAATAGATAATAAAAAAGAATATCAATACATATTATCGCGTCGTGTGAAACTAAATGAGTTAAACTATTAAAAATAACTATTTTTTATTATTATCGAAAGCAAGTAGGCCTAAACAAAGATGACAAATGCGGTGTCGCGTCAAATATCAATAACTGTAATCTAACCAAACATTAGGTGGCAATTCTCACATTTTCTTTCAACTAAGTAATCAAAATCAGTTCCAAAATCCTCTACAAATACGAGAAAGCATAAAACGGAAAGTTACCTTTCAGGGTGGTCATCTGGAGTTGGGTTTTCCAAGACGAACGTTTCCGGTAGACTTTGCACAACTAAGTAATCCACCAACTGTCTGGGGTGCTCCACTTTGAGCCACTACTTCGCGAGAAATACAGGTGGCCAGCGAACTAAACGAAAAGGAACTAAAAGTTCAGCAGCCGACTACTCGCTTCGCAGTTGCTTTTCGAGGCGGTGATTGGCGAAATCGACCCTCCCGTTTCGCGTCACCGCGTTTCATAAATTATTCATCTCCTCTCCGAGCTCCCCCCCCCTCCCCAAGGCTTTTTCCGGCTACACACTGCAAGAGAGAGAGAGAGCAAGCAGCGGTCGTTGTGGAAGCCGTCCCGGAGAACTTGCTGGGTGCCTCGGTGCACACCTGAGACAACAAGCGGGGAGTTCGCCGAAAGCATGCGACCTTGCGGCGGTCGCTACGAAACTACCCCAGAGGCCCAGGTAGCCGATTTCATGACCATGTATGACAATGTAAGGCGAGGATTCCCGGCCTTATCTCCCCCCCCCTCCTTCTTCTACTGGCCCTTCAACCAATCTTCGTCCTTCTTCTTTCTGATGTTGGTTTCGTGGTATTGTTGAGGTCCTTGCGCGTGCTTACAACACGCGACGACCGACACTGGACACAGCTTGGGAAGGTGTGTGTGTGGGGGGGGGGGGGGATTTTGTCCTTTTTTTTTGTTTTTATAAATGTAATAGTTTGCAATTAGCACACGTTTAGATTGGAAGCTATCGAAATCCTTAATCATTATCTGCTGCTTATATTTGTTCATTTCGATGTGTTAATACGTCACAATGAAAAGAAAGCAACAGTTAAGTGACTGCGTGTATGTTTCATTAGATTAATTACCAAAAGTGAACTAGCGTTTAAAACAAACAAACAGGAGTATTGTTACCGCTCGCAACAATGAACAAATGAAATCTTTACAGCGGTTGCTAAGCAACTACTCAATAATGATTGATATCTGCATAAGATATAAACGCACTTCATAAATTCTAGTTCATTTCAGCAGTTTTTCTTGGTGCATTGGGAAGGTTTTTTTTTTTATTTTTTTATTACGCGTTTATGTTTTAGCAGTAATAGTATTACGAAACAGATATAGAGTAGGAAGACCACAGAAAGTGTAGTTTGAATGCATGAGGATTAGTATCTGGTAATCGTCTAGAGATATTAGCAGATCCCAGAATCGTTTCGTCACTCTGAGGGAAGTCTGCATGGAACCCAGCAGGTTGCAACTAGTACGTAGAATTACGTCAAGCAGCATGTCATGCCTAATAATAAAGAAGAAGAAAAGTTGAATTCATTCCCAAGAACTCAATGCAAGTAATAAACAAGCATTGTAAACACAGACAATATTCCGACTCTTCCCTTCAATGGTTCCTGTTGTGAAGGACTTTTTTTTTTTTTTTTTTTCAATGATCAGATGTATAGCAGTCTTTATCATTACCAGTTAAGATTGACCGGTATTAAACTATTTTTTTTAAAATTATTTTTAAATCATAAAAATTAAAAATGAAGATTATAAATGATAAAAATTAATATATAAAAATAAAAGAATATAATATTTAAGTATAACAATAAAAATCATAAACGAATTTAAATATATATATATAATTTTAAAAAAGCATAATTCGTAAATAATTATATTTAAAACTTTAAAAAAATTACAAATTTAAAAAGGAACAACAATATCTATAATGTAATGACTAAAAAAAAACCTGTTTTTAAATTTTATTTTTATGGCTATTTAGCCTATTTTTAACTTAGCTTTTGTATTTAACATAATCTATGGACTTATGGTTAGATGATCTGGAAAGACAGCTGAAGATGCCAAATCTTCTTCGAGCCATTTCAAGCAATAAATTAAAAATAAATTCAACGGCTGCAAGTTCCAAGGCTGCTTAATAGTATTAACTTGCTCTCTGGCATCATCTGCTTATTAAAAATAGATAAATGGAAACAGCGCGTTTTATCGATTCAATTGCAACGGAATGGAATGGCATACAAGACAATTATAATTCTTCAAGGGTGCTTTTCATCAGCTGATGTTGTTATCTTGGTTTTCTTTGCGCAATCAGAATGAAGAACGACGACACACATCAGTTTAAATTTAACTTCCAGTAAAATTCGCTTATGCTGATATAAACAGACTGCAAATGAGGCTATTATAGACTCGAAATATGAAGGGATTTGCAAATAATCCTGAATGAATATTCTATCCTATCACTGTAAAACTTTGACACCTCCAAGTTTGAGCATTTTTGGTGTCGAATATCATCCACTCCAACTGTCTTTTCACATGATTTTGATGGCTTTTTCTATCTCACGTGTTGATATGTATTGAATATTTTCTACCACTGTCCTGTCATTTGTTTAATTTAGCAATCTTTCAAAGTACTTACTCCAGACATTTAGAATATCTTTCCCTTCAGTTTTTATTTCACCTTTATCATCTCTGATTCCTTTTGCAGTACTCTTCCCTCCATTCCCAAGCTTTCTCAATAGCCTCCCGAATCTTTTATCCTTCTTTGAGAAGATAAAATTCAATTTTATCCTGCTCAAAACGAAATAATGATCGCTTCCTATTTGAAATCCTCGGTACACTCTTGGATCCTAAACCAGTAGGAAAACACATCACCATCAATAATAACATTGTCATTTTCTTATTTCTTGCATTTTCTCTCCTTGAGAATTTCTGCACATTTTTACGTTGAAGCGTGGTATTAGTAATAACTAGTCGTGAACATCACTACGCTGCTCGACAAAATTCACAGGCGGGATTCGAGTGGACTCCACGCAAGGAGGTTAGTGGTTTGCATTCCATTAACTACAAACCACTGCAGAGCTCGTCGAAACTGGTGCCTTGAATCATGAGACTGGAAGCCCTGACAAATGGAGTAGAGTTTTGTTCTCTGGTGAGTCTCGTTTTAGCCTAGAAACGGATCCTAGATGTTGTCTGATCTGGAGAGAAAGGAACACTTACGGTGGAGGCAGTGTTGTCGGAACACAGTCTCCGGGACAACGGGATGTGGTTGACCCAAATTTTTCTTTTCATGCATGACATTGCCGTTATCCGTAGTGCTCGAATGATGGACGAGTATCTTGAAACAGAAGACATCCAACGACTGCCGTAGTTGGCATCGCAATGCGAGCTGACAATTATCGCCTCGGTCACTTGGTGACAGTGGCGGCCGGTGAAGATCTTAAGTGGGGGTGCTGCGTATACAAAATAAGAAAAATAATTCCTTTTTTCCTAATCAGTGACCAATTTATTAATAAATAAATTTACGTATTAAAAAAAGTTTGCTTTATTAAAACTATTATTTGAAAATAAAATCGTTTCTTCTATTTTTGCCTTGACAAAATTTTTCGATAAAAATATTTCACCCTCACTATGAACACACACACACACACACCAATAATAAAAGTTTCGTATCTCACAAAAATAACCCGCGCAAGCATACAATTTATCTGTAGCGATACTGTTCAACGAGCAGTGTCGGATTCACATGTTACGTGCAATGACAAGCGCAAACGAATATCGGCGAGTCTAGCCGTAACTGACCGAACGTGATAATTCCGGCACTGCGTTAGATCGCAGTGCATTTGTTTCGTAATCTAAAGCGTTAATCGAACAATTCCAATTATTAACTATTCAATCGATGTCAAATTGATTGAATAGTAACATTTTCAGTACAACATAACCTTTAACATGTTGTACTGCATTTATATAATGTTGTAAGCATTGTTATTATTTATAAACACAAACAAAATTTAATTTTTTCATTTTTTCCTTGGGGGTGTTGCAGTGTCGCAGTGCTTATGTACAAGCCGCCACTGCTTGATAAGCTAAAGTATGCTCTGATGGAAGATTTCTTACCACAGAATCTTATGGACCCTTATATCAAGCATGGACCACTGCTTTCAGTCCATTTCATATTTCGTATACTGTCCGACGTTTCTCGCTCTCTCTCCTCATTTCACTGTTATTCTATTGTACACCACTGTACTCTTAAAAAATGTGGTGTAACTGCACGCTACACCACATCGTCTAAGTGTTTTTGTCAGTTTTCTTGAGCAGTGTACGTCTGTTATATTCATTTCCTTCAATGTTGTTGAAATCTTCAACGAGAACCAGCTTTTCGTTTTCCTTGTGTCAGATACCTTCTTAAATGGCTCGTAAAATTCCTCCATGTCCCACCTTAGTAGAACCTTCTATAGGACTCCAGACGCAGCTCAATTTATCCAATGGCCCATTTTGAAATGTGTCCATATCCCAACACTCGCATTAACAAAACCACTCACAATGCTTTTTAACTCTGTGATGTCTCCCTTTGTCTATTTCGTCTACAAATAGACAAAGGGAGAGCATCATAGCATAAGATGTTGCTGAACTATTCCAATGTATTCCCTCTTCATTGTGACGCACTAACACATTTAATACAACAAAGCGCGTAGCGTTTCAATATCATTATCGTAAGAGATGACAATATCCAAACGTATTCCCACGGCTTCTTGGCCACTGTTGCCATAGCAACGATGAGTTTTCAGTGGTAACTATGGCAGCACACTTATCATTCTGTCCAGAATGGGCTAATTTGTAAACCAAAATGAAAATATGTCAACAGATTTTGTTAAAGTTTATAAAGATCAAACTTTTTGGTTTTAGTGGTTATACATATTTCCATAGATGGATATAAACGATGTTAAAATGCTTTCGCATTATTGAAAAACGAATATATGTACCAGAAAATCAATGGTTGATCTGGTTTTGGTAACTATAAACATGAACTAAAGAAGTAAATACAGTATTAAGATAGCTTTTAGTGGAATCACCATTCTCAACCATACTATTTTAGGTGAAACCAAATAGCACTACGTAAACAACACCAAAACACATTAAATAATGTTTATAAATAAAAACAGAATAATTCTTAGACTGCATAAACGAAAGTATTTCTCCACCCTCATGTAGCCAAGTGGACAGTCGAGTTTTCGATTTTGCAAGTGACAACTTATGGGTTCGTATCGTCATGGATATTTGTGAAGTACTCACTGAAGGCCTGAAATGCTTGAACATTTTATATTTGGTCTCTAAAAAAAAAACGAAAGCAAGATACCTTAGCCCAGAAGAAAATAGGGGTTGTAATCTTTCGTAGTTGCAAATACCAAAAAAAAAAAAAAAAAAAAAGTTCAAAACGGGGAAGGAGAAATTTCACATTGTAAAACGGAAAATCCATGCATCTAAATAAGAAATCCTGTTTATTATACGAATATTCATTCTCGCATCCATCGAAGGATTATAATACCTCTAAGTTAACCGGTCTTAGACGGTGAAGGAGGAATTATTTTTCTTTCTCTTCAGCCTCTAGTTTTGCTACTTGTAAAACAGTCAAACCTGTCAAAGAACACACAGAAACATAGACAATGCGACATTTGATGTCATGATCATACTAATATGGTCAGATGTTCTCTTATGATCGGTGCTTTGGGTCGGTGAAGGGTTCATTTATAATAATTCGAATAAAATATTCGAATGATATTTTATTCGTTTCAGAGAGTGTAAACCGTGCTGGTTTAAAAAGGAGATTAATTAATGAAGAAAATGTGACTGCGATACAAACTTTTGCTGTCACATCGGCACAGTTTAAGAGCAATCCACAGAAGATTTAAAATAACAATTTTTTTATTTTTTATATTTTTTACTAGCGTTGTTTATCTTTCTACTAAAGGGATGTTATTAAGCATAAATTGCTTGGTTGACAATAATAATATTAAAATAAAATCTTAGTGCTGCACTTTCCTTTAATGTTTTCAAGGAAATATTAAAGCATTGTCGTCAAACATTTTACAGGTGATGTGTTTCTCAAAGGAAGTTTACGTACGAGATTTCTTTCCTTGTGCAACGCCTTCTATTTATAATTTTAACATCACTCTTTCCTGGCCGAAGCATCTTAGGGAACGCTCACCGGTTTCCTTTTAAATATTCTCAAGCAAAATTTTTTTCTGTGATCAAATTGGACCTTAAAAATACTGAAATAAAGAAAACAGAAACAAGCAAACCAATAATAATCATTGATGACGTTTCGACTCATCCATATTGACTTCATCAGGTAAAGAAACGTGTAAATGACGTTTTCAGACAAATTTTAAACAATGTTTATTGTTGTAGAATATCTACGAAATGTACGAATTCACAGGAGATTCATTATTAGCTACTGGATCTACGAAATTGATAAATTAAAAATAAATAAATAAACTAAAACAAAATAATAAATAAATAAAAACAATATGACTAAAAATATAAATAAGTAAAAATTAGAGAAATAAAAATAAATTAAGAAAAACATCGCATATCGCTACTGTATAACTACTTCGTAGTATCAGGGGTCGTTTTATACGATACTTCGTTTCTGAACAAGTGTTTACTGTAAACAACAGCTTTATTTGTTCGAAATATTTAAAACGGGCGATGCAGTCTTCATTCACTGACATATCTATATGCTGATAACAACAATAGCATTATAAAGAGCGACAAGCTGTTTGTCAACACCATCGGGAGCCTTCGCTACAATGGACAAGTTAAAACCCAAATGCAAGTTTTAAAAGAAAACCTAAAGAACAAGAAGAGGAAAAAGATGTAACAGCGTTCCACTTTTCCTATTTCCGTCATGCGAACGCTTACACAATCACCTAATCTTTGACAAGCTACCTTCCTTTCTTTAACTGCTATTTTGCTACAGCGAAGTCACCCGTACATTGATAATTATGGCATGGAAAGTAAGTAACCTTGTACACGACTTTTCGTCACCTGGATCAAGTAGGAAAATTCTCATGTGTTTAACTTCCCGGTTGTATTCCAATATTGTTAACCTGTTATTAAGGCTTACGATAGAAGCTCTAATTTAATTTATTGGCCTTTTATTACAGGCTAAGAATGGATAATATAAACTAATAATCATTGGATTACCTTTCATATTAGCCAAAAGACAGAATGAAATTCAATATATCTGAATGTAATTGATTGGTTAATCATTCATGATTGGTAAATGAAAATAGCATGCTGCTCATGCGCAGAATTTTATTTTCAGAACAACATGTCTGCTTGGAAATCTACCATAAACTCACGTACAGAATTTATTTTTAAAATAACTCGTCTGAATTGAAATCTACCATAAGTATACGTATTGTTGGGTTGTTATAGTCTTTGTGAATTTCTTCATGCATAAAAATGATTCAAATAAATATTTGCCTGTGGGGGGGGGGGAAGCGTTGATTTGAGTGCTCTGAGCTTGGTTCTCTATTCCTTAACGTAGATCGTAATAAAAGATGCTGTTTGATGATTTTAGCATATCTGCTGCTGTTAGGTTGTGGAGCATCTATAAAGAGCATCTACTAGAATTTGGTGACAAACAGCCGCCTTTACTTTCATGTTTACCGATGCGGTCTAGGAGGTTAGCATTAGCTGCAAGCTACCTCGTTTCTGTAATAAAAAAAAAAAAATCGTAAAATCCTTCCCAGAACACACCTGTACCTGGAACACAGAAATTTTACAGCTTGTTAAGGCGGATATTTATACTTTGCACACAGACAATTTTATGTTTCAACGCCGAGTTCCCCACAGTGGGGGAGTTCGGATGGCTCTAACTAACCACACGCTACCGCAGATCAAAGGCGCGGGGGGGGGAACAAAGTAGCAACCTGCATCAGCAACATTTCCAACCCGAACTAATTCTGAGAGTCTCACTTATCAAGAAGACGCTTAATAGATCTTAAGATGTTGCCGATAGTGAGTTTCTTTAACATGGCCACCCGTCGAAAAAATCAGCCGTTTCCATGGCAACGTTCCCGGAAACAGCGCACAAGCAGGGTTTTTAAGGGCTATAAAAGAGGCGGTTGCAGTGATGCTAAGACCGTAGCTCAGAGTCGGACACCTTTTTTTTTTTTTAGCTCCCTCGACGACCCCTGATAGACGTGTCACTACAGGGGGCGTTGGAATATGTATGGAATCTCTTCACACCAACCTCCGTTGACGTTTATTTTTTTTATATATTTTTTTTTTTTGCTTCGCTCGAATCCGCTACAGTCACGAGAAATGCTAATGAGGCGAAAGGTCAAGGGCGAATACTCATAGAATTCCTTTGTTGGACAGAGGGTTAGTTATGAGGTCACCTGGATTGCGCCGCTTGCCCGTTTCTGTTTTTTTTTTTTTTTTTTTTTCCCGCTAAGGATGCATCCGTGAAGCGCCCTCTATGGATGCTGTTTTGTAATCGGGTTAGTTTAAATGTCGGGAAATTATGTGGACCATTGGGCTAGTGGGTCACTTATCACACTGAGTGGGTGGGGAAGGAGTTCTATATAAGGATCTATTTAAGGGACTTTGTAGAACACGTAATTTAAGCTAGTTTCTATGTCCGTCAGTCTTTTGAGAGGGTGAAATAAGGAACAGGGCACTTCCCTGCTGGAAGTGGAAATTTTGAACTGGCAAACGCTAAAGGTTAACGAACAATTCTTTATGCTTAGTTGGTAGACCAAAGGTCAATCTATCTATCTATTTTGCTCTTTCTTTACTCTGTCAGATTAATATGACACCATACTAACCAAATTACACTTCTTTTTTTTATTTTAATAACAATATACCAAATGTACAAAGCAAGATAAATTAAAATTCCTTTTATAAATACATAAAATCCAATAGAAGAGAATTATGAAAGAAAATCAGCCAAAATGACATGCACTGCTAGTTGCAAGTACTTAAAAATAATCTTTATAAGGACTGGCTTAAAGGGGCGAAGCAAGAATGCTTTTCATCTTCCCCGTTATCTGTAGAGGACAGCGTAGGGATAAGGTGTTATTGAGCTATTAAAGCTCTGATCATGGCAGGAGGATAACAGCAACAGCAACAGCCGACCCTCAGTTAGAACTTCATCGGCTACAGCATTGCCATCCATTGCCCTCCAAGAGTATGATGTCCCTCCATTATGCTTCATTGCATGCCATAATATGATTATAATATTATGATACGAAATACATAAAGGTGGTGTTTTATTCTTAATTTTTAGAAAACAGTTTAAATTGTTTGAAAATTTTTAATTAATAATATTAATCAAAATATAATTTACATTATTATTTCTAACAGAAATTAAAAAAAAATAATTGCGTTAACGAATTAAGTAAAGGTCCCTTAAATTATAACAAACCTTTTCACAGCTAGAAAAAGAGATATTGAAATAAAACTAAAAATTTGAAAGGAAATTCAACTAAATTTATAGTTCAAAACTGAATGAGAATACAAAAGTTACGCGATTTTAGGCACCGGTGGGATTCGGACCCACGATTTCCTGTTTACTGGACAGGCGCTTTAACCATCTAAGCCACGGGGCCCTCGCTAGTCTGGATATGTTAATATTACTGGCCCTTCTTGGATTAATAATAAACGACTTCTTGAAGATACGTATTTTTAACAGTGATAAAGGCGATATCTAATTATCATATTTCTTTGGAATTTTTAAGCGCCATTTCCTTTTATTTATTTCGGAGAAACTAACTACATTAATCTTGCTTCACTACTTGATTGCGTCTGTCTAACCCAGCAAAAAAAAAAAAAGGCACATTTTGCTCACGTCAAAACTGCACATAAATCGGTAAGCCGAAAACATAATGAAGTACTCAATCCCAATTAATACTTCATTAGTCTTACCGATTTCATTTTGGAGAAAATAATATATTCATATCATACTATCATACTAAAAAAAATCACTAAAACAGAATCGAACATCGGAAAGACAGACAAAGTAATTCGGTGATCCTAGGAGATGTTTATGTATTTTTATGAAGTTTGCCTAACAGTAATGAAATATATTTTAAAAGAAAAACATCAAAAAATCGAATGATTACTAAAGAATCACATGTCAGGTATCAGTTGAAAATAAACATGACTGTAAGCAGAGATATATTATATTTATGCCGGAATAAATATGGAATATAAAAAACAGGAGTATAAAATTTACAAAATAAGTTTTAAAATATTTCTCAAATGTTTAAAACTGACATTTTTTTTAAATGTAGAGTTTTAATTAATAAATTCTAATTAATAAGTAACTAATTCTAGTTGTAATTTTTGAATTTTTAAATGGAAAATTGTGTAATCGTTATTATTTTTAAAAAATGATTTTAATGGGAATTTTAAATGACAGAAATTGAAACTTGTTTGAAAATGTTTCAATAATTATTTTAAATTTCTTTAAATGTTTTAATTTTAAATAATTAAGTAGTTTAAATTTAAAAAAGTTTAAATATTTTTGAATGTAATTTTTAATTTATTTTTAAAATGTTTGAATTTAATTTTAGTTTACGTTTTAAAATTTTGAATTTAATTTTTAGTTTATTTTTGAAATTTTTGGATTTAATTTTTAGTTTATTTTTTAAATATTTGATTTTAATATTTTTAATTTTTTTAAAAAATTTTAAATTAAAAATTTTTTTAAAGTATTTTGGTTTGTACATGTTTAAATGTTTTTTCTGATTTCCAATTATTTCAATTTGATTCTGAATAACGACAATGAGGATGAATTCGGTTAACTAAAGATCTAATCCCACTCTGATGCACAAAATACAAACTGATTCAGTTTTTCCGATATATTTCAATATTTCCTTCCAGAATATCAATTTTGACCTATTATCAATTAAAATAACAAACTTAAAGCTAGTTTCGCTTCTTAGTCAACAAATACTTCCCGGGTTATGCAAATATTATCCTTGCGGGATGTTAAAATTCAAACGCCAAATAGTCCACTTTGTTTCTAGGAAAGAGCGAGAAGACTGGAAGAGACAAATTTAACCACTCTGTCATCCTAACGTGCGCCTTCAGCGGTTATCTTTACCATTAATGAGTTTACCTAAGCGTCCTTGTGTCGGCTGTTATAGCAAAGGCATTAGCAATCCCTCGGCTTTACCATCTCCGACACAAGTAATTTTAGTTCGGCACTGAAACCTAAGAACTTCCCCAGTGTTGATGTTTTAAGCTTTTAACTGTTTGTAGATATGACCTTTAAAATGTCGGGTAACTGAGAGAATTTTTATTCTGAAATCAAAGACAGACTGAAATACTAAAGCAGTCATGTGCTTTATGAAAACACCTGAAAATGTTTCCAAAAGGGAGCACAAACTTGACTAATTAGTACCCACGTGCAATAAATGATTATTTCTTCATGATGTCGTAACAATCAGGAGCGAATTGTCCATGCTTGCTGCGCACGCTCATTAATTGAGAAAGAAGTAATATTTATTTGTTAATAAATGCATGCATTTATAAGCATTCCATTTAGGCTTTTATTTTTGTAGACAGAAGACGTCTTAAGCTTGCGCGGTAATAATTGAGCTTTGCGTTGTGTATCGAAGGCCGATGCTTGCTCGTCTACTCAAAGCTACCTTGGCTTGCTCGGTTGTCGGAGCTTCCTGGTCCTCGCAGCAGCACTGTGATTTCATGCGCGCGCAGAGCCATTTCGCGTCGTCTCCCTCTGTTGCTTAAACACAGACCATACGCAGTCAACGTAGCTCTAGCCAGTAAGCTTCAGCCAGCCTTTTCAAGTGTGCGTGTTGCTTGGGAAAATTAAGTTACAACCAACTTTTTACGATGATGTTATTGACCAGTTCATAAAGAAGAACCGTAGGGTAGAATTTGTATTCAAGTAGCTAAATTGAAAAAAGATAGAATATCATTTGTAAAATAAATGTTGTATTTGTATGATTAAATGTACATAAATTTCTAAATATATAGTTTTAAATGGTCAGTAATTCATTATTCCGCTAATCAGATTTCAATCACCCCTCTCACTCTCTGACTGATAACAAGAGCAAGCGTGAATTTCAAGACCAGCATTCTCCCCTGGTAACAATAATGCTACGTCATCATGAAGCAATAATAGTTGGACACAGTAACATAATGAAATCCCTGTAGATGTGTTTTATTATATTCTTTATATAATAATAATTTAAAAACGGAGTATTATAATGATTATAATAATATTCAAACTTTTAATAAATAATAAATGATATTATGAAATTTAGCTTTAGTATATAACTGTATTATATTCTAGATGAAATATTTAATTTTAATGCTTATTTTTAAATATTATATTACCCTTGTGTATAATGCTTCCAAAAATGATCGTGGCGCCATCTTACGTCAGTTATGCTAATGCTGTCTTTTGTCAGTGGGGAAGTACCCTTAATATATATATACATGTTTCTTAATCGTCCTCAATAAACTTGCTGTGATTATCATTTGATTTATTTTTTTTACATAATTCACAAACCATGTTCCAGAGACCAAACATGGATCTTTTTG
The DNA here is from genome assembly GCF_054136105.1 of Typopeltis vanoorti. Classification (NCBI taxonomy): domain Eukaryota; kingdom Metazoa; phylum Arthropoda; class Arachnida; order Uropygi; family Thelyphonidae; genus Typopeltis; species Typopeltis vanoorti. The sequence continues at coordinate 80,893,963 of NC_143559.1, forward strand.
AAGCCACTTCAGGCCTCCAGTAATTACAGGAGTAGCCTTACAATGGGTGATGAAAGTCATCTTCCAATTAAGAGTTTATAGGGAACTGCGCATGTTTAATCTATTACTCGATACAAGGCAAACGTTTAGGACCCAAACCGCATGTGTTGAAGCAAATTAAAACCTAGAACAATCAGATAAGAGTATAAAAGAAAGGCTGGAAACGGGTCTGCAATGGGCCAGGCACGAAATGGGAGTCAGCAATGGGCCACACAGTGTTTGTAATTGTGTTGCAGCTAAGCTTACATCGTTAACGGGCGATTATAATTTTTTTCTTGCACCTTGACGTTCTTTGTTATTATTTATATGGCTAACGGCTGTCTGTGGTGATGATGTGTGGTCTTTTGCAAGGAGAAAAGACGTATTGCATTCTAAATAAGAGAAAAGACAACTGGCTTTTAGTTTGTGTGCGTGTGCGCGCCAGCTCCACACTATTTGCAGTAATTTGCTTACTTGTTGATTTTTAACTTGAAATTTTTAAATTCCAATTTGTAATGTTTTGACATTTAACTTGGAGATTTTAATATAAATATTATTTCTGGAGATTTTAATTTTCTTCAATGTTATTTTTATTTAATTAATTTAATTTAATTGTCTCACATACGATTTGCCTTCCGATGTGAGGAAGTGCTAAAATTATCTTCATAGAAGAATGAACATCAATCAATAAATAAGCAAAATATAAATAAATAAAAATAAACTGTAGATAAATCTTGTTTAAATTCAAATGAAACCATACAAAATAACTCATCTCTAGTAGCAATATCGCATGAAAATCACGTATAAAATGATGACATAAATTGTTTGATTTTAATGCAAAAAAAAAAAACGGAAAATTATTTAAATAAATTATGTTTACACATTTATTTGTTTTCATTTTAAAATAATTGCTCTACATGGATGGAGCAAAAGATACACAAACCGGTATTAACATTATAGAAAAAAAACTAATACAACGTAAAAAGTGCTAATGCAGGCACCGGTGGGATTCGAACCCACGATCTCCTGTTTACTAGACAGGCGCTTTAACCAACTAAGCCACGGCGCCCTGCGTCCATCGTCTTCTTAATGGTCAATTGGAAGTCAGATTTCAAAAATCTTGTAGCACGTCACATTTCTTTGGAACACATCCGTTTGTTTCAAGGACATTCAAGATGCTAACGAGTACAAAAAAAAAAAAAAGGAATTCACGTGTGCATCGCTTTTTTCTTATTATTTTAAATATGTATGTATATAAAAACTACAATTAACTTCTAGCATAAGCTCTATTTCTTTCTTTAAAAAAAAAAAAAAAAATGCATTGACGTCAAAGCGTTCCGAAAAAGGAAAAACAGTTTTAACTTCGTGAAACAGCTAATTGTTAAAAAGAGCCACCACAGCGGGCATAATCGCATCCATTATATAAAAGCGCCCATTAAAAAACAGACATCACTTTGTACTGTTAGTAAAGCTATTGTGACGTAGGAGAAATAACTGTCCACAGTCGAGAGAGAAAAGTTGTCCATTTCTACAGTCACGTGAATACGTGTAAGTAAACAATAAAAATAATGCCACGTGTGTGGCATATAATGTACATTACTGCATGCGCGCAGTCATTTTGGCTTCTATTGTTGCAATGAACGTGAAAATTCACTTCAAAACCTATTGAATTATAAAGTTATCTATTGATAAAAATAACGGATTTGATTGGGAAGTCTTTACGTTAAGACAGACGGCTCTTTTCAGGTTTTTATTATGATGAATTGCTACCGAGAAGGGTGGGGGGGGGAAGAGAGGGGGATAGACTTTACGACGAACCAGCTACAAGTTCCGAGTATCATTAGCTGTGTAATTGTCATTTAATAAGTACTGTTGGTGATCTACTGAATGCCATAATAGCTTTACCCGTTAAAGGCCTAATTAAACCATTGCGGTGATGTCCTTGCAAACTGTTAACTGCATACAACCTTAAATAAGGGGGAAATAATAAAAAAACTCAATTTTTATTATTTATTTATATTTTTAATACAGAGAGTCGGGCCTAACGAAATCCAGATTAGATGTAATCTACGCTTGACTCCTAAATCATACAATCGGACCCGTTTTTTTTTTATTTTTTTTTATTTTCCCTCTTCTTTCTATTCTAACAAAAAAATCTGCTAATGTACAACGCATTGTGAAAAGTATTCCCAGTTCCTGCAAACATTTGAAAAGAGAGGAAATCTTTTCTGCTTGTGGCATAATTTCATCTTGTAAGGCACCTGATGTTACGGCAACAATGATAAAGAAAAGGTGACCTAGAAAGAGAAGGACGAATGATATTTAACACTTCGAACGTATATACGGAGTTGCTTAGTTACAAAAGAAAACTAGGTTACACTGCTAGCAAATATTGATAACAGTTGGATGATGTATCCTGGTCAGTTCCTATTGCAATGTGTCACCTTCATGAACTGGCTTGTACATTTCCTCTATATCAAGCGCGCGATTCGCAACTCGTTTTTTAAAAAAAAGATTAGCACGGACTTGAGCGCGCTGATGTTGTTAGTTTCATCTTTTCATTATTGAAATCATGTATCGTCTGTTAAACAAAGTTGTGACTATTTTATCATCACATGTCGTTTTCATGTTTTTTTTTGTTTGTTTGTTTCTTCTTTTTCTTACGTATCAAGTTTTTTTTTTTTTTTATTCTATATTACTGTTACGGAATTTACTGAAAGGGATTTTAAGCTTTCTACCGGGTGCCATGACTATGAGATCGTTTTTTTTTTTTTTTTTTTTTTTTTTTTTTTTTTTTTTTTTTTTAAAGTATCTTCGTAGAAGGATCATTAACATTAGCTCATTTTTCGTCCGCGTGTGTCTATATTTAACTCGCTACTTACTTGGGGCTAGGCACAAGTGCTCGGTGTTCGAGTCTGCAAGTTTAACGCTACTTAAAGCCATCCCTGGTGTTTTAATTGTTCATAAACATTACCAAGAAGGACCCCGCTAAAAAAAAAAAAAAAAAATCATTCCCTACAGGTCATTTCTCTTCATGTCTAAAGGGGGAGAAGTAAAAAAAACCTCCTTAATTCCCACCCTTCCATTAGAATATCCCCCCCCCCCGCCTTCTACGCTCACATTCATTGCAAGAATAATTATCGTTTAACGTTGTTGAACTTAATTACTACGCAAATCATGAGTGGGGAAAGATACGTTGGTGGGGGATCCTTCTTAGAAGCGGTCTCCACACCAGCCATCACAAAGTGTGTTTCTGTTGGAACAGGTTAGCAGTAAATACAGGTAACAAAGAATGCATTTAATCTCCCAAACCAAGGGATCAATAGCTGGCTTTCAAGCGATTGTTATAGCAACTGCTTTTTATCTCTAAAAATTAGACCATATCATAAAAAAGAATTATTTGTCTATCGGACTCAGCTGGGTCTACGGATTCTCATACACCTTTGGTCCTGTCGCCATCAAATTTTATCATTTTCTTTCCTCGACCGTCCCTCAGGACTGGTTGAGCCTTCCTAATGAGAGATTAAGTATGCTTTTTATGACTGTAGATCCGTGTGTGTGTGTTCACGGGCCGGTTTGCCTGTTCTGAGAGATGAAAAATCCGAGTTTCGGGGTTAAAAAAAACCCTCCACCTCCTCATGAGACCGGTTAACTCACCTTTAGTTGAAAGAGACCAGATCAAGGTTCTTCATGTCACTGACGGGAATCGAACCCAGGCCTTTCCGACCAAAGGGCTTCGTCTATACCGACTATGCTATGAAGGCGCTCTATTTGACTGGAATGGCCGTAACGTTTCTGACGTAAACCGGCTTTTTTTTTTTTATTGTCTTTTTCTTATCATTTGTTGGATCTGTGTCTTTAGCACATTCCGCTAGTCTAGTTAAGCTGCTGTTCTGCCTAACAATCATAACCATCTGCTTTACGTAGTTTGACAAAGAATAGGTTTTAAGTACATTCGTAGTATTTATCAAAAATGACCCACTAGACAACAATCTCATCATAGGATCACTTGGTCTTACTGTATGGCAATACTGTTTGTCGTTTTTTAAAATCTTTTTTTCTCCCCCCCGTAAACCATTAACATTTCGGGGGGGGGGGGACTTTAAATTTCCGTGACATTCCTTCTTTAGCGATATTCACTCCAATTAATGCCACCAAAGAAAAGTCCCGGATTACGCTGTATTAGTAATTTAAATTTTAACAAGCCTTTCACCAAACTATCCATACTTCACTTGGAATACATTAGCCGTTTCGATGTTGACAATTAAGACAAAACTGTGGGGGTGGAGGATAAAGGGGGTTAACTGTGTGGCTATTATGATAATACCGTTCTTGTATTCATTCCGTAATTACTCTCGAATGTAACCTTTGACCTGCAATATAAGAAGAAGAAAGTGGGGGGGGGGCGGAACTAGCGAACGATGTCCTTGCTAGCTTGCAGCTGGTTCATTGGTATGGACACCATCTTTAAAAACCCTTATTTTTCCATCCCACCCCTACTCGACAAGGATGGTAATTGAAAGTAATGTTAGCAGCACCGGAAGTTGCTCATTTGTCCGTTATTATTGTCGGCGTCTAGCTCTCATTGTGCCGTATGGGGAAGTCAAACAGCGATGAAGGTTGACGAGTACTGTCTCTGAAACTCCGTCTGAGAGATTATGACGGTTAAAAAAAAAAAATGAGAGAGAGAAGTGGGGTTCACATAAGAAAAGTTTCTTTAAAAAAAAATCTATTTTCGTACTCACGGGAAAGGTATAAAAGTAATTGTGATGTTAGTATTGAAATGCACTACCAGGCGGCGCTGCAACACGTTACAATCAGAAACTGGGGAATGAAAATTGAACTTAGTAATGAAAGAAGGAAAAAATAAGCGGTTACAATTGCGGTGTGGCATGCTCATCTAGTGCGTTATGACCTATCCCCCCCCCCCCCTTGTGGTAGTAGAGAAATAATCGCTCAAGCGAAACCCGATGGTCGGAATTCCGCTTCGTGATTAGTGTTTCCGGAGGCAAGGTCAACATCTTTGGGCTTGGGTTACAAAATTAAGGTTCAAACCTTAGATGCCGTGACCAACAGCTGCTTTTATCCGGGCCGATTATAGTCGTTTGCACGCTGTCGGACGTGACAGATACACGAAGTCGACCCCCCCCCCCAGTACTCTTTCCATACGCGTATACAAAACTGGTATTAGAATAAAAATACAAAGAAAAAAAAAGATTGTGTGTATGCTAAAAAAAAATACTTCTAATAATTCTGATGTTTTATTATGACGTTTTTTTTTTTTTTGAAGGTAATAAAAAAAAACCAAATACTTTGGATGGCATGCTTTTCTTCAGTTTGTCATAAAAGAATTTTTTCTATTACTCATATTATTTTTTTTATAAAGCCACCTGCAATGTACAATTAAAATATCGCATCATAACCGTTCATGACTCATAGTCCAGCGCGTGACAGATGACGTCATACAGGAACCTTCAGTTCACATTTCACAACAATTGAAATATAACTTATGCTACACGAGCTACAAGTCGTCTGCTTTTATGATCCAGCAAATCAAACTGCACATTTCCTAGCAAGGATTCTGTCGCTAAACCCGCTAACGTGTTCATATATGATTTATTATTCTTAGAATATGCTAATATTGAAAGTCTTATCAGCTCTGCTTCTTCATAGTTGTTTTAAATCACATTTCCGAGGGCTCAAAACTGAAAAATAAATCAAACTCATTGAGAAGGAACGTAGGAAAAAAAAACAAAAAAACTTAACAGAACTAACTCTTAGATAAAATGGAGATATCTCATAAATAAATTAAGAATCTCATGTGCAAACTACCCCCAAATAGCTGAAATTAACCAAAGCGGGAAATAACAAAAAAAAGATTCCCGGGATTATGACGTATTTGTTACTATAGTAACGCGAACTTATGACGTTACTGATGCCCGGGCTTCATAAATTAAGTGGTCTACAAGTACACAAAAGGCTCAGGGAGAAGAGGAATTAGATGTAAACATCCGTATCTTCCTACCCCCCCCCCCTACCCACCAATCCTCTGCAGTTAAGAATGCGTATGTGCTTTAATTACTCAAGTAGTTTTGATTGCAAGAAATGCAAGGAAATAGTTCCTCATGTATCTAGGATTAGGTGTTTATCCAAACCTCATTGGCATTTACATCCACATTACATTGAAATTACGAGGTAATAAGAATAAGTAGTTAATAGAGGCCCGTTTTTCCCGGGAATTCCGCTGACCTGCTTTTAAAGCAGTGATGATATGGGAAAAATGTTAATTTCGTTTAATTGAAATGTTATTATGAAATATCTGTCAGATGTCGATTTCAGTTGATTTAAATTCAACAGTAGCAAACGATACACGCGTTAATGAGGTTAATTGTCGCTTTCACTTTTAACAGTGAAATCAACAATAGCAAACACGAGCTAATGTTAATTGTCACTTTCAATTTTTTTAACAATTGAGATTCATTGTCGAACGTGACGTCATCGCTATGGCAGAAAGATAGTTATTGCACGATTGGTGTGCGCAAAATGTTTTTTTTTTTTTTTTTTTACCCTACTAATCTTTAGTGGATCTGAGGAAAAACACACTCCAGATGGGTTTGTCCAAGTACTTGGTAGCTATCTATATGTAGATACCCGTTCTTGCTGTGGCCACACCTACTTTTCTAGGAAATGCGTAGTTGAAGGATGTGTCCGGATAGATGCTAACATACATACATAATACATGCGAAGTAAAATGCCTCGGAAAGCATGTGGGAAGTTAGAGGTCACGTTTGCCGTACAGACAGCGTGCATTTTGTACAAATGATGAGTTAATTTTTTTCTGGAATTGTGTTCCAAGATAATGAGGGTTAATTAAAAGGTTACAATGGCATTGTATATATACACAGACGTTTCGGCTAATTCTGCGTAAACCTCAGATAATAAAATTAAATTTAAAAAAAAAATCGGTCTTGACGTTTCGAGTGTTTCGTCATAACCTTCTTCATGAACAAGACATTGGAAAGTAATGATTTTCAGTGCGTTTACTACAGAGGATACTAGCATCAAGTTCACGGTGTTCGATAGCCTCCCTAAAGATCGGATGACTGGGGTTGAATAAACACCAGACGAAATAGCGTATTGCAAGCGGAAGCGCAAGCAATGGCGAAAATATTGACCCTCTTGACCTCTTCTCCGTCTGTAGATTACGTGACTTCCTTACTTCACGGATGTCAAGCAGTGGTGTAACCCTTTGGCTTTCTAAATCGTGACGATGTTATCTAGAAGCCTCTCAAAGCACTGGGGAGGGGGGGATAACCAAACCGACGATAAGTGGGAAAGCGATTATGGTGTGTGGGGTGCGAAAGGTGCTGTCTTTCTCATCGCTAAAGGTCACGTTCTATAAGAAGTACAGCTTTAATTGTATAAAATAGACCTACTTACATACCCATCCACCTTTTATCGCTGTGTGTCGTTTGCAACCATATTTTTATAGGAGAATCCTTCATCGAACGTGTTAAGCTGCATTAACAAGTGTCATCGGTAACACGTTTAGGCCTACCTGACATCGAATATATATTTTTTTTAACTTCGTTACATTGCTGTAGCTCATTATTTTTAATGAGTCCTTATGAGACTAGAATAGGTAATAAACTTGCTGATCATTGTTCGTATTCATCTGAGATTGCTTAATTGAAGAGTGAGTGTGCGTCCTACTTGAAATCAGATTTTCCTTAAATACTTCCTCATCAAACATGTTTAGGCCTAACCAACAAGTTCTGGATATCAGACATCATTCGACTAAGACTATGGAAATTATAATGAAAATAGGCTTAGCATACACACCTACATGCCTAACAACCAAATAAATGTACTATACTGGTAATGTTTAAGTATTGATCGAGTGAATACTTGCAGATTCCTTAACATATACAGGGTGTTCGGGATAAATTTGACAGTTTCGTAAGGAAAAAGAAAATCTTCTTTGTATCTATTAAATTTAATGAATTGACAAAAAAAACATTACAGGCAGAGTTAATTACAATACTATCAACAAGATTTACTCAAAATAACCACCATTAGCATCGATCACAGCTTCAATTCTGCTTCGGAACCTCGAACAAGCTGATACTACAGTCTCCCTGGGAAGGGCCGCAAAAACTGTTTTAATTTTATCCATTAACTGGGCTTTTGTATTACTGGAAGTGCGATTGGTGTCTTTTTCAACTGCGCCCCATACAAAATAATCCATGGGGTTAAGGTCTGGGGAGTTTGGAGGCCAAACATTTGGACTGGTGAAGTCGTAGAAATTTTCAGACAACCATTTTTGACTTTTCCCAGAGGTGTGGCAAGGGGTCGAATCCTGCTGCCATACATACGGCCTACCATTGGCTACCCTTGTTATCCAGGGCTTGACTACAGTTAGCAACTCCACGAACAAAGCCCGAATTCCAATGCCAGGGTTCTTCAACACCTGTTCCTGCAGATTTGCGAGGAATTCTGCTGTACGAACGCAATCAGATCGTCTGCTAGGGATCTTTCTTCTTGCTACATCCTCGTAGTCACCATTGCAAGTCTCTAGTTCATGCCTGATTGTTTTTACTGTATTCAGGGAGCATTGGGCAGCAGTCGTAATATCCTTATTTTGATGGCGGGCACGAATCATCATGATACAAGTTATTCTCTTCCATGATTCAGGTGGGTTCCAGCTATCCATCCTTTCTGACATCTTGTATATGAATGAAGAAGGGTCCAAACTTTTAAATGAAGAGAAGTGTATGTTAATACATGTAACTTACGGAAAAATATAATTAATTATAAATATGTCAAATTTATCCCGAACACCCTGTATATATAACCGGTTTTTTTTTCCTTCTTTTTTTCGTTCACTGACCGATAGAAACAAAAAGGTCATCTGAAAAAAAAAAAAACAACACAACTTTAGTGCAAGTTGAATCATCCAATCTTAGGGAGGGTCAGTGAATCACACGGTTAGCATATTAGGACAAGCAAGTTCGTTCCCATGTAACAAATCGAAGTCCGCCCATCTGCGATAGGAAATGCCACATCGTAATCTACCTACTCCACTTCCGGCTTTGCATTCCCAGCCCATGAACAAATCTCTTAAGCTGGCCAGCCTCTATGGTAACTTTGATTGATGGCTGGGAGAGAGAGAGAGAGAGAGAGAGAGAGAGAGAGAGAGAGAACAATATAAGACTTACGAAAAGTGTGTATCTTTGTAGAATAAGTAGAGTAAAATAGTCTCAATGAAGCAACTTCAAACGATGAATGATTGCTGGTCACACTGTGAAACCATAGCAACGTCATTATAGTTGGAGTAACATACGAATCTTCCATAAGTGTAGCATCCAATACTCTGCCGTCTCCATAAAAGACCAGCTAACTCACTTTCAGATGAAAACTCCTTCTACAGGTTTTTTGCATCTTAGATGGGCTTACAAAGGCTCTTATTTGGGTTATACACATTTCCTATCCAAATCTTTCTATCAGATGGTCTATGGCTCGTGAGCCTTATCTATCTATATATTCACTACTAGATCCGCTTAATACAACTGCTGCATCCGAATTGAAATATGTTGGCAGTATAAATTAATTGAATCTTCGGAACGAAAGGAGAATTTCTGCTTGTAGTTCCGAAGAGGTATATTTACCAACCCGTTTTAGGCATCCCATTCAATTTATTGAAAAGCGAACTACGAATAGCTTGTAGTTTCTCTGAAACTACAAAAGTTTCAGAGAAACTACAGGAGTTTCATGCCGAATAGAGAAACTATAAAAGTTTCGGCGGATCCAAGCGTAAGCAAACCTTTCATGACAGGGGAATCCTCGTAGTAAAGGTGGAGGAAGTTCCGATCACTATCCTCAGTATTTCCCATAATGTAAAAGACATCTCCTATGGGGGGGTTCACTCATGGATCATACATGAGTGAACCCCCCCCCCCCCCATAATGTATAACATCATACATGTCCGCTAGGAGATGTGTTTTACATTATGGGAAATATTAAGGATAATGATCGGAGCTTCCTCCATCTTTACTAAGAGCTTCCCCTGTCATGAAAGATTTGCTTACGCTCGGATCCGCTGAAACTTTTATAGTTTCTCTATTCGGCATGAAACTCCTGTAGTTTCTCTATTCGGCTTTCAAATAATGTTGGATTCGATATCCACTTTATTTGAATAATTGTGCATCGCCGAAGTGAAGCCTTTTGGCTCTCCTTTTTTCTGTAGAATTAAGTTTAAAGATTTGCGGGACTTCCTAACCCCCTCCCACCCAAACATAGTGTGTGGGGGGGGGAGGGGATGGTCAGAGTTCAGTTGAATGTCACATTACACGTAAACAAAAAGAAAAGGCCAAAGAAGTAAGACCCAGTGGACGTCACTGAAAGATTAAAGCAAGTGGGGGATGTTGAGATTCCGGCAGTTTGTTAACCCTGGATGTGGAGGAGGAAGAGTTCCATTCGCACTTTCATCCCTCAACTGGGGCATATGCTTACTTGCACTCGATTTATTTTTCCGGCAGTGGAGAGAGAAGAACGTTCCCCCCAGTTTTCACCGATTGTTGCGTCCGCTAAACAGCTGGCGGGCACAAACCAACATCGTCACGCGAAGGTTTTTTTTTTTTTTTTTTCTTTCGTGATTGGGTTAGTGTGCTGTAGCGGGCCATTGACACTGACACCCTCGGGATGCTGGATTTCGTTGGTTCCGCACCGTAGATTCCGTCTCTTATAATAAGGTTAATGTCTTTACCACCGTTAACTCGAGACTGAGGCGGCCGATAATGATGAGGTTCGCTTCTCGGCGACGTGTCACTGGCACCCCACCACGGACCTTAAAATAGCGACAACGGCGGGCGCGTGCCTACAGGAAAAACTATCTGTAACGAGCCCCAAGTAAAAACAACAGAAATAAGTTTCACATTTTTAGTGTTATCGGAAGACGAAAAGGGGGGTAAAGAGGGACCGAGGAGGGTTAATGTCGCTCTCCACGTGTCGTACGAAAAGGAACTGTTGGTAACGGTGTTCTGTTTACGATAAATTATTGGTGTTGTACGAGAGATACACAATAAAGGCGATACTAGCGACATCTGGAAAATGTTCTGCTAGCACGTAAGACTTGAAAGAAATTGAATCATTTATTTATTTTAAATGTTTTCTTTGAGATGCATATGAATCCTTTTACCTTTCATTTTCTTTATTATTATTATTATTTTCTCTGTTTTTTCTATTTTCTGAATTATTTTTATGCTCTATTTTTTCTGTCATTTTTGAACGGAATTCAAGGTCACGCTTGGCTATGTTGAGTTTCACCTACTTATGTGTTTTTCTGTTCAAAGGGGTGGTTCCAGTTGCTACGTTTCGTCGGAAAAAGAGTACAAAAATATTTTTTGGAGCATGAAGACGTTTTAAGCATGATAAACTTAAACCACATATATGGGACTTTGCCTACATATAATTCGTTCGTTTTTTTTTTTTTAAAGAAATCTTTCCTGTTTTCAAAAGTAATGCAAAGGAAAGTTTGTATGGGGGAGGAAATCCCCCTTGGAGCTGGTTGTTTTCATCCACCTCATTCTTATCTACGCCGAGTTACCCTTGGTAATGATTCTATAGATTAATTGCTGTCTCTCTTTCTCTCTCTCCTTAGAATGTAAATTTCATTAAAGTGACTTAACTTGCTACTGGGATCTTTCGTCTCATATGAGCTCGTCATTTAGACTCCAGATGAGCTACATTTAAACAAACTGTCGCGCAATTTTGTTAGTACAACTGGAAATAAACACCACAATAGCAACAATTAATCTTGAATTCCCATTCTGATTTAAATTGAACCATTTTAGTACCGTTCTGAATCGTTGGGCCAATTTTAAAAATTTGGCAAAACAAATTTTGACTGCTTTCTTAAGATAATTCGGGAACTCTGCTCTATAGATAACATAAAACTTTTTTTTTAAGCTACTCCAGGCCCCAATAAGCACAGTGCCGACCTTACACCAGGAGAGGAAAATCACGTACTCTAAGAAACCAGCTTAATCCTTTCGCTCTCTCCTCTTCCCTTTGAGAAATACGAACAATCAAATCCCTAACGAATGAACAAGAGGATAATTTACTGTGTTTTTTTATTAGTAAATAATTTTCTCCTCCTGGTGCAAGACCACCCGCTTATTGGGGCCTAAACTACTTATTACTGGCATACAATACACCGATCTTAGAAGCTCTGCTAGCAAACGAATTATTATCCGTGGTCCTCGTGTACCTTAGATAATTATCGCAACAATCAAGAATTCTAACGTCTTTGCAGTTTTTGATACATCCAAATGCAAAGTAGAAGAGGAACAAATCAGAGGCAAAAGGGAAACACAGTGTACTGTCGTTGAAAACAAACTTTTGTCCGGTATCAGACCTACTGTACAATTTGCATTGCAAGGGTTGCATTGTGGAGAAGTGTTTCATATTGGGAATTCATTCTTCCAGGTACTACAATGAAAAAGTCAGAATTCAAGCCAGAAAATCAGCTTCAAATCATTTCATATTAGCCATCAGTTTTCACTGTTAGGGGTGGGAGGCATTCAGATATCTACGATTAAAAAGGGTGCAGTGCAATCATGGATTTCTAACACTCTACAAAGCAATTACAGTGTTCATCAACGTAGTCTGCTTTGTTGATTACCAAGGTTGATGTTTGGCTAATATGCATCCGCTTATACTCGCAGAAATCCCAGACTACATTATATTAACCTGAATCCGTACAAAAACTTAGAATTCTATCCTCACTTTTCCATTGGCTGATAATGTTACATTTTAATTTTAGGTCTTACAATATCACAATATTGGATAGGTCATTGACGTCGCATTCTGTGATAATATAGCTTCAGAAGTCCACAGTTCTCGGTGTGTGTGTGTGTGTTATGACGATTGTAGATATACAGTCAACTTTAGGAGAATATCTGCGTTGTATCGTAGTGTAGGCCACGTATGATGACAGAAAGACAAACTCAAGGCTATAATATTAAGAAAAGGATGGTGTTAAATAAAATTAATAAAATGTTAGCTGCCAAGTGTGAAAATGTTACGCATTTTCACACTTGGCAGCTAACTGTGTTAAGAATATTAAAAAATATTTCATAGTAAGAATATGAAGTCTGGGTTATGCTAGGGAGGGAGTATTTTTTTATATATGATTTTATTATTGTTATTTTTATGTTGGTTTGACATCGATCACAATTGTATGACGTGTCGAATGTTGTTGCTATATCAGAACGAGACAGCGTGTTAAATCTGTGTCATGTTTTATCTGGAGAGTGCATGTCCATTTTGTTTTCTTCTTAAATTTCTGGTATTGACATTGTGGCGACCATTAAGGTTGTCGGTATGACGATGGCCTTTCTGTTACGCCTTTAACTACAGACGATCGAAACTGTTCGATTGATTACAAACAGAAATTCCTAGTAAGTCACAGTTTCTCAGACTGTTATAGATTGACTTAATCCTACACACTACATGCCTGAATTTTTTTTTTTCTTTATTTTCTCCCTCAGGATACGATAGCGAAAGGATAAGAGAGTTTTATCCGCCCTTAGGGTGAAAACAAAGAAAGGATAGGCATGCTATTGACCCAGGATTTCGCTACGATAGCGAATGAATACAGTTCATTAGCTTTGCAAACGTACAGTTTAAGGTCATTTGCTTTTGTCTGCCGAAAGCCGAACAACGTCAAAACGACCTTTCCGACTAATATGTGCTGTCGGCAAACATGTTTTCTTCAGCATTGATCTTTCCATAAAGCAAATGACTGAATCGGCAGAAGGGTCAAGGAACTGTCTGAAGGCACACTGCTGGCCTAAATCGCTGTAGCGACACAGGGACACAGGAAAGTGCGATGCTACTACAGAGATCACTCACACCTAGAGCAACCCCCTCCTCTCCACCTCCTCCTCCTTCCTTAACTCCACAGGTTTATCCCCCCTGTCAAAACATAAGCATATTTTACCTTATGTAAGAAGGAAGTAGAGGGCTGATATACTGGAAAAATTCAGGAATAAGATGCGATGGGAGTGCTTTAATGTTGGGATGGGTTCACATTAAGGCGGCATTCTTTGCACTGAAATATAACCTATAGTTCGGCGCTGTTGTTTTGAACTGTGTTAACAAGCTGGTCATTTGTTAGACGCTTATGTAGCTACCCGATGGTGTTCACACTCTATTGAGAAGACCTGGCTTCGACTTTGTATTGTCAGAAATGTTTGTAACCGCTTTTCGACCGGGAGGGTATTAGACAGTAAAATGCTGGGGGAGATTTCCTTCCTGGAATCTTGGCTTTTTTCATCTATCACAACATAGAAAACTGTTAGTAACTGTTAGCATATTAAAAAAAAAAAAATTAATATGCAACTGAGGTGAGACCAGCACGAGGTACATAGTAAAATATAAGGGGGAAAATTCGTATGATAAACCGAAATACGTGATTTTGATCCTGTGATTTTTTTAAAATATTGTTTTGAAAATCATATTATTATTATTATTATTATTATTATTATTATTTCGGCTCTCTATCTCTCTCTCTCTATCAGAATACAATGTATTCGTAGTAGGTTTGAGGTTATTGAAGATAAAACTGGAGAACTCACTAACTCCAAAACCACAGACTGAGAACGATTCACTGCTGAAGATAAAATAAGTAAAAAAAAAAAAAAATATGTACGTAAAACGATCAGCAGCATGTGTGCAATACTCACATGGTCAGCTATAGTAGTACAAAACTATACGATTTTTTTTTATTATTACCTAACTTCAAATAGAAGCCTCCGTAGCTCAGTCAGTACTAACGAAGCTCTTTGGTCGGAAAAACCTGGGTTCGATTCCCTAACGAGAATCGAACCCAGGAACCTTTTGACGTCAGGAACCTTCATCTGGTCTCTTTCGACTAAAGGTGAGTTAGCCGGTCTCATACGGAGGTAGAGGGTTTTTTTTCACCCGGAAACTCGGGTCTTTCGTCCCCTCAAAAACAGACAAACCGGCCAGTAGAACACACGATATTACAGACAGGAATACTTAGAGGCATAGGGGTAACCGCCTTCTCCTCTATTACGGTTGGGAAGTCCAAGGACACTTGGAAGGCTGTAAGTGCTTAAGTGCTTGTGAAAATAATAAAGGATTATGAGGAAAAGGGGAACAAACCAATCTATTTAAAGTACATTTCATCCATCAGATTGGCTTGCTCTCTTTTTTTCCCTTTTCCTCACAATCCTTTATTATTATTATTATTATTATTATTATTATTATTATTATTATTATTATTATTATTATTATTATTATTATTATTATGTAACACACGCAAAATACCTCGGTCTGTATATAGATTCCCACCTAAAATGGACAAAACATATAGAATACCTACACACCAAACTCCGGATCATCGCAGCAAAACTCTTCCAAGTTAAAGACATTATTCCACCCAACATAAAAAAAACTTCTATATCACGGTATCTGCGAATCCCTACTCAGATACGGAATAACAGTCTATACAAATACATCAAACAGCTACCTAACAAAATTAGAAACACTACACAGGAAAATCGTGTCAACAGTGATCTGGACACCTTACACGCAACAACCAATATCCGACAAGCACATGGCGATACACAGAATTCTGAGCATTAAAAACCTGAAACACTACATGACATTAACAAGGAATTACTTCAACATCATCTATCGAAACAACAGAGACACATATCGTATAACACGACCTACGACAACTCTCTACATCCCCACACCCCTTCAATAACTCATACGGTTCTTTTGTGAGATCACATCAGATACCGCAACTCAACAACCTACCAAGAAAGTTAAAACACGTAGTTAACTACAGAACATTAAAAAACGAACTCTGGAAAATATACCAACAAAGTTCAGAAACCATTAACACTAATATACACATCACAAATCACTAGCATCCAATGCCTACATCCCATACCTAAACAGTAGCAACAACACAAATAGTGAAGGCTAAATCCCACTCTTTTCATAAAAGCTAACCCAAGCTTCGAAGTAGGTGGGATTAACTTGCCTCACTCATCTACAAGTAATCCTTATAAGCAAATGAAGAAATTTGTATGTATAATCATTCTTTCTCAAACTTAAAAAAAAAAAAATAAAATAAAAAATAAAATAAATAAATAAATAAATAAAATAATAAAATGTTAAAAAAATGTTAATTAATAATTAAAAAAAACATCTGTAATAATCATCATTATGAATATAATAATAATAGGTTGTAAACAGTTATTGTTATTATTATTATTTAAAAAAACTTTATGTACGAGAAAGTATTTGTTATGCATAATTGTGTTCATATAATGAATGTAATTTATCTGAGAAATAATAAAATGTTTTAAAAAAAAAATTAAACAATAAATGGACATCAACATTCATCAGCTAAAAGGTCAGCTAATCTCTTAATATTGATGTTGACTGTGAACTTAGATTTGAAGATTGACCCCCCGCCCCCCTGTTTACTAACTAAAACTTTTAATCGCATATAAATACAATGGATACAATGGAAGCCAGGAAACTGATAGAGATGACTGAAGAATGGAGATAAGGAGATTTTTTTTTTCCCATGCTTATTTCCAATCCCTAATGACTAACCGAAATGAATAAACATAATAGAAAAACGATAGGGAAAAACACAGTACAGCACAGTAACTTCTACTAGACATTAATTTTGCTTATGATAACGTTTTAATTCATTGTCGTTGATATTTTTTTGAGTAATTCTGTATCCATTTGCACGTATACCACAAACCCACTATAACTGGACAAATGTTGATGAAATTTAGATTTTGGGGATAAAAGTTGGATCTTCCCATTTCGCTTCTAGTTCACTTGAATCACTTTTAACACACAGTTTATTTATTTTTTATGTGGCTTTCACCTGTGACGCGCTGTAAATCTATGGTACAGTAGTATCATGAGTGGAATTAAAGATATTTTTTTAATTTTTAAAATTTATTTTTTTACATGAATCGGAAATTCTGTATGGTGAGGCGAAGCCATGTGGATCAAAGATTAATTTGAATCCCAATGAGCATCTTCAGGATTATTCGAAAAGTCGTATCGGAGAGAGAGAGACTCATCTTCGAAATCCTGCAAAGACAGCGCTGAAGAACTATCATCAACTGAGTCCTTTTCTCTTTACCTTCCACATGACGTTGTTCATGGAAACAACAACAAAACTGTAATATTTCCATAATGTTTTGTATTATAAAAATAGACGCAACTGTGGTTGGATACATTCCATTTTGCATGCAGTATAATAATAGCATCTGTTTTTCTTCTTCTTCTTCTTCTTTCATTTTTTTTTTTTCTTAAATCAAATATAGGCGAAAAATATCCTTCCTTTCAAGTATCTCCAACACTAGTACCACGAATCGCAACTCTAGCTTAGTAGGGTTTAATTTAAATTATTGACCACATTTGGCCGACATTCAGGTCGCCGTACGAAGAAAACGAAGTCAATCTCACGTAGTTGAACTGCAAAGAATCCAAATCCGACCATAGTGAACCCTGCAGTCACTTAGAAAGTAGATTTGATGTTTCCGGGCCAATGGCCTCCGTGATCAATTGCAGCCACAGTTTCGCCAGCTTCCGACCGGGATCAAAGTCCTCCGTCAACACTTCCTCGACATCTCTTGTACCACCCCCTAAGGCCAAGTGGGAAGACAGGAGGGAGTTCGGTACAAAGACCTGATGTCGTTAATTACGCCAAAGGTCAATGTTGCTGAAAGGACACACGACTATACTACAAAACGCGTCGTTTATAGGGGGAGATAGTTATGGGGGAGGGGGGGAAGGAAATAGCAGTTCAATAAACCGACCTCATTAATCTCCAGCCCCGAACAAGATTCGTCCTATGCGTTTATTTACCTTTCTGCTCGAAGCCAACTGACCTACATAACCAGGTGGCATTACGAGTCCTGTTCTTTTCAATGCCACGGGGTTTTGTAGCTTCGGAGGAGTGAGGTGAACGCCCAGGATCGCCACGTGCGACGTGGTTATGGCAAAGGCTAATATGCATGGTTTTTTTTTCTCAAACATGCATACATAATGAACGAACGTAATGGATAAAGTTACAAAGGAGTGGAGTGTTGGCATCATCCGGGTTAGTGTTACCCAGTCCATGAGGACAATACACCCAGGATCAGAGCTGCAACTAGAAGACATACCAAGAGTTAAGCAAGGACACTGAACTATGTTCCTGTAAGTGAACACCGCAAATACTATATATATATATATATATATATATATATATTTCATTCGTACTAATCGGTCTGACTATCCCTGATATATTCGCATATATTCTTTCCCTCTCAACTTTCTCACTCTCAATAAAGAGATAGATGGACAGACAGAGAAAGACAATGTACACACACACACACACATATATGTACTCTCTCTCTCTCTCTCTCTCACACACACACACACACACATATATGTACTCTCTCTCTCTCACACACACACACACACTATTCCTGTGGGTGAACACACACACATATACACTTTTGAAATTGTATCTCATGACTATTTATTCGTATTTTCATTGTCTCTCTTTTCTTCTTTCACTTCCCACTATCCATCTAATCTCTATATTTTGTATTTCTTTACTGTATTTCTCTATTTATCTCTTCATAATGATTCTCTTTCCTGGTATCTGTTTACATATTCTTTCTCTCCGTCTCTATTTCTCATCTATCATATGTTTGTCTCCTATTACATAGTTTTTTGCTCACCATTTATTTATGTTTGTTTTTCTTTTTTCGCTCTTTCTGTTCTCAAGTGTCATATCTATTTATCGTATTTATTTCTTATTCTCTATGCGTGTACTCCTTTCCTTATCTATCTATTTCCTTCCCATAATCTATTCATCAATGTGTATGTTTTTCTTTCTTTCTGTTCTTGCTTCTTATCTATTTGCCAACACATGTTTCTCTCTCTCTCTCTCTCTCTCTCTCTCTCTCTCTCTCTCTCTCTCTCTCTCTCTCTCTCTCTCTCTGTCTTCTTCGATCTTTTCATCTGTCGGTCTACCTCCGAGATGCTAATTTCATTTATTTAATGCAAATCGAATCCATTTTTTACTTGAAATGTTTATTGAAAATCGTCATAAAAAAACTAAACGCTGCAAAATTTTCCACATCATCATTTTCGTGCCGTGGGGGTGAGTTAACGGTTAGATTGTCCGGAAACATAGCCCTAAAGATCAATCAAGAACCTTTTCAAGTCACTTCAGATTCTATCCCTAATAAATAAAGTAATAATCACATCAGCCAATGAAGATCATCCATCTGCTACCTAAACACCGTCAAATTCGAATCTCCAGTGTATAGGCTGGAGAGCAAGTGCGCTAACCACTCGGTTTCATAGGTATCGTACTAATGCAATATTTAGGTGTCATAGGGGTGCAAAAACCCGAGTTGCGTTAACCAATTTGAATACCAATGAAGGCTGTCATAAGTAGAACAACCTAATTCCCATTAAGTCAGTGTCCACTTGCTAGTATGCATCGCATTTTCTGCCTCAGACATCCTTCCTCAAGAACGCGGAAAAAATTGAATTATGTCTAGCAGAAAGCCTACGTTTTATCTCAGGAATTGCCTGGAGTTAAGTCGATCAGTGTACTCAGTTCAAAGAACTTCGTGTACTGGGGAAGAGTTACCTTTCGTCGAGAGTTCTGTTTTGCTTTTGCTTTTGCTTTTTTTTTTTTTTTTGCTAGTTTTAAACGCACAATAACTCAACCTCCTTCCTACGGAACACTCTTGTCCGCTTCATGAACACGTGCCAGTAGCCGCGCACAGCTTATGAAAGTTGACACGAAACGGTAGGTAATAAAAAAAACGTATGCTATTGACCTCAGATGTAGGCAGCTAATATGGAAACATTGTTACCCACATATTCACGAGTTCCAACTATCAAAACGGGGCACTGCCATTCGAAATAATAGACGTTGTTTTCTATTTATGATTTATATTCGGGTGTGTATTAACTACTGTAGTTTTTTTTTTTACTATTAAAAGGAATGAAGACTTTACTGACATTGTCAACATTTGAATCGGCAAATGTTCCGTTATTTTTATGATATGCAACAGATTTTACTACCTTAAGTTTTGAAATATTATCAGTGTTTGTGATTGTTGCTACGATTACGTTAAACACTACTGCAGTATCGAAATGATGTTAACTTGACCAAGAGACACGCCTTTTTGGATCTCCACAGTTTCTTAAGAAAAATAAATCAGAGAAAAATTCAAAGAAAAAGAAAATAAATAATTTAAAGGATATTATGGTCGTTATTATCATTTTTACCACTTTTATACATATGCGCTTCATAATTTCAGTCTTCAAGAAGGAAAAGAGACCGTTATAGTTTCGAGCTCGATTCTAGTTGTGGACAGAAGACCTTGGTACAACCAAGGTCTTCTGTCCACAAGGTCTTCTGTTTTTTATTTATTATTTTACAGCAGGTTCCGAAACTCAAAAAAAAAAAAAAAAAACAACCGAAGAACTTTCAGAAAAGAATTTACGAAGAATCAGATATGCTGGCGTTTGTCTGCAGTAACCTCCCCCCCCCCAGAACTCTTGAAATCATCGATAGTTATGAGCTCGGTTATTGGTGACAACTACGAGAGGAAAACCAACTGTGCATCGATTTTTGAAAGAAGTCAGCTAGGAACTAGAGAAGCTTCGCCTACTTCCTATGGGTAACTGATCAACTCCTTAAATAACTTGCGATTAGTGCTTAAAATTAAGCAGCAACATAATTAATTAAATGATAAGCTATACAAGGGTTTCTCCCAATTTAAACTGATTAATAATAGATTACCCATAGTTTGCGATCCGCTAACTATGGGTAATCTATCTGATAGTTTATTAAAATTTTATTTTAATAAACTATCAGATACCGTTTCTACATGAAGAATTTTAAAATATGACATCATTTTTTTTTTAATCTTTTTTTTTTTTTTTTTGCGAAGCCGGAACCAAATTCATACAGAGAAGGAAGTTGGAGATTATAGTATATAAGTAGAGAAACGGAAAGAAGTGAGTCCAGAGAAGTGTCTTGCTGTGAAAATTATAACGTAGAACATGCAATTAGCTTAAGACCGAACTGAAACACAGAAAAGGGAAGCGAGTCGGAACAAGCTGAAGCATTCGCACAAGAGTAGAAGTGAAATGGAACGCACCCTACAGCGTCATAGAAATAAATGCGTCCTGCCATGATCGCTCACCATGATAGAATTCTCCGTTCTTGTCAAACTTCTTTGGATATACTTGGTTTAGAAATATAAACGTGATACAGAAGCCATAACGTGATATAAGAATACAATTCAAATAATAAAATCTCATTACAGTGCAACAGAAAATAAACAAAATAACCTGCGTAATCAACCATATTTATGAATAACGATCACGTTATATAATGATAAGCATAGCTCCCTCTCCTGGAGTATTTATATAACATTGAAAATTAGTTTAATAATTATAGCACAGTTTTAAATTACATACAGATATAATACAAATAAAATACAGAATTCTCTGTATTTTATTAGTAAATTATTAGATATGATTAACATCTTCCAGAAAGAAAAAAAAAAACAATAGTCAATCTACTGAAAGGAGATGACACTTAACAGGACAGAAGGGGGAAAAAAATTGCTCTACGGGAAAGCTACAGTCGTCCCTGTTAAGCCCTATTTATATTTAGTTACCATAGCAACATTTTTCGCATTTTACGCAAATATTCTTAATATAGATATTTCATTTTCTTCCTAGTACTAACATTTACCGAAAGGGGGACATTTGGTGTACGATTATTCTCGATTAGTATGACCATTTAAGGTTAGCCAATATTTTTTTTTTTTTCCAAATTGATGCCATTTCTGATATCACTTGGGAAACAAGCAATCAGTCTACAAGAATTTTCAAGTACTGTTCTTAATATTTTTGATACTTTTATCTTTTGCTATTTTTATTTTTTGATAGTTTATTATTCAATCTTTAATGATTTTATTTTGTTCTTTTATCTGATACTTTTTTTTTAAAAAAAAAAATATTTCTCAGACAATTCAGGCTTCTACCTGCCTCGTTTTTTTTTTTTTTTTTTTTTTTTGAAACAAACCAACCTTTACACACAGAACGGATGGCAACAGGTAATTATAGTATGCCGACGCAAAAAGCAGCAAGGCACCGATGGGATTCGAACCCACGATCTCCTGTTTACTAGACAGGCGCTTTAGCCAACTAAGCCACGGCGCCCTGGTACTTTATGATTGTTATAAAAATATAATTATGTAACATTGACCTTGTCCTGGATAAATACAATGAAATGATTATTATATGACGTATATCTGATATCACACGTACAGAAACAGATTTAAAGAACAGTACAGTGGAAAGTCGAATTGAATACATAATAAAATTCCAGAAAAAACAAAAAAAAAAAAAAAGAAAAGAAAGAAACTTCAGTAGACAGTTTATCGCATATGAATATTTTAAACTTTTTTTTAAATTAAAATTTGTAGATAATTCTAATTAATACGGAGTCGTTAGCGAAAGTCGTAACTCTACAAAAATACGAATGACTTCAATATTTTTTTTTACTCATGAATTAAAATCATGTTAACAAAACTATGTATTTATTATTTCTTTTCTGATTCCAATTGAAATCCTATTAGCGAAGTTCTGAGTCGGCAACAAGTTCTTTCAAATTTGAGATGACATTTCTCAAATAGGAAGCTGATCACTGTACGAAGTTCGAAAGAGGGGGAAAAAAATAAAGGAAAAATATTTATAAAGTATTTTTTGTTATATTATATTCACACTTTTCGCGAAGACTCGCGTGTTTATTTGTATTAATTATTATCATTGTTTCGCATGGCTCACAAATTTGCAACAGTCAATAGATGTATACCCTATCATTCTCTTTATTTTATTTACTGAATGTCATGGGCTATCGTATTATGGCAGACAAAATTTCAGATAATTTTATTTATTAAATATTTCCAATTTTAATATTATTCGTAGATCCGAGTTTGAGGCTTCTACTTTAGATGTTTACAAAATAGGTTGTTTTTATTATCGAAAAGTAGTCTTCACTGAGGGGGTGAAGTTTAATGGTCCTGAGACGGAGATTTTTTAGTTGTTTTTATCACAAGTCAGGCGTTTGTTTAACTGTTTGTCTATTATTAAAATAAGTTATTAATTAATTAACTATTAATTATTAACTTTTTTTATAATAATAGACAAACATCAATTAATCTCCGTTCTTAATTCTTGTTTCAATTATATCTCATATCTCAGGTGAATAACCAGTCACTAGAGGTCGCTTATTTGGTCTACATCGAAGGAAAGAAATCATACGCTAATATATCTAAAAACTAAAAATTTTCAATTAAAAATGTGTCAAATTCAATCTAAATTCTTGTTTTAAAAAAAATCGTAAACACTACATGTGATTATTCGGGATTGTATTGAAATTATGCCAACAAAAGCAACACAAAAATAGAATTTTTTTTTTAAAAGCAAATTACCTAAAGATAAACCATGTCAAAAATATAAATAAACAAATTTAACAGTTAATTGCATTTATGAATATAATAAAGGGCAGCACATGCTTTTTGTTATGCATAAAACAAGATGAGCAAGAATTTGCCGTTATTAATTCAAAACCTGTTTTTAAGTTCAGAAATTGCATAACAGATAAGTTTTGAAGTAACTGGTTCTGACGGTGCGTGTATTAACAAACTCGCCCATGTGATAGGCAAAGTGCCGCTCTTTTACGGCACAATCTTCGGCGACAATACTAGGAATAATAATTAATGCACACCCTTGATTTTTTTCTAGAAATATTATTCGGATACTTATAAACATTATCAAAGTTTCTAAGAGAAATCCTATGTTATTATCCTTCAAGGTCCCCCCCCCCCGAAAAAATGTCCTTTTATTTCATATAAACGAAATAATAAATAATAATAAAGCTCGATGTACAAATATATAATTCGAACCAATAAAATAATAAAAACAATACAAAAATATTTAAAATTTTAACATTGTTATTATTATTATTGTATATCATTTTGTGGAAATGGTGTTTGCTTTCACGGCGCTGGACCGACCCAGAAGAAAGATCGCTATCTGCTAAAAAAATCCGAACACCTTTCATTCCCATAGAGCAGTGTTTCTCAAACTTCAGATATCCGCGTACCCCTTCTTAAATTTTCATTATTACCAAGTATCCCCTAATTACTTAATTAAAAACAAATCAATTAATTAAAAACAAATCAATTAATTGAAAACAAATCAATTAATTAAAAACAAATAAATAAATCAGTTAAAAACAATTAATTAAAATTAATAAATTCATTTAAAATATTAATTAAAATTAAATATCTATTTTATTTGAATTTATATGTTCATGTAAACAAAAAATATGATTTATTTTTAATTTGTTCTCTAGAGATGTCAGACGACACACTCATCAATTTCATTCGATCCAAATGCAATATCAACGTTTCTTTGTTGCTTACAGCTACTTGTATTTGCTTATTGCTCTCTTTTAAGGGTTTTATAAATCCAGTCTTTAACCAACGATCCATACGCAAGAATTTGAAAGCTTAAAAAAATACTGTATTTACTCGAATATAATTCTAACTTTTTTTCCCAAAATTAAAGCTAAAAAATCGTGTTGCGGGGATTTTCGGAAACTAAAGTTTTCAGAAAAAAAACCGAAAATGGTTCGACCTACCAAGAAGCTCCAACTCGCTATCACTACTTTTGGCATCGAGAACAGTTTTTTTGTGTGCATCGTCAAAGTCATCTACCCAAATAGCGTCAGCTTCTTTCCCATTATTTCAAGCAAAAATTACCAGTAATTTACAAGACTTGAGATACGTAGAGCAGCTATGAAGAAGTGCATATGATTGGTGCGGTATTAACAAAAGATCGCGCGAACCAAAGACAAATTAGCATTTCAACAGTTCAGTTGAAATGCTAATTCCCTTCAACCGAATTTCATAATATCTGAAACACATTCACTATATATTTCTTAGTTTTAACACGTTAACGACGGGGGTGGTGTCAAGCAAAACCATATGCTCCACCGGCAACATATGGTTTTGCTTAGTCTATATAGACGTTTCTGTTGAAGGGGAATGTGATCCATTAGTTAGTGCTGTTTTATCCGGTTGTCTCTAATTGCACTGTTTGTTGAAAAATATAATGACTCCTTTAATTATGCATAGCCGAAAATTGCCACGTACCCCCTAACGACCTTTCGCGTACCCTGGGGTACGCGTACCACACTTTGAGAAACACTGCCATAGAGAGTAAGCGAGACCGTTTATGCTCAAACTTTTGGAGACAGAGGCGGTCAGTCTCCTCAGTAGCCAATCACAGATAGCTGGTCCAAGACTAACACTAATTTTAAATGACATCTGGTGAAGAAAGGCAGTCAAGTGCCATCATCTCGTGGTCCCTGAAGTAAAAAAGTTCTTGTAGTCAGCGGCTAGAATCGAACTTGGAACTCTTTCTTTTGGCTGCCTAGCAATATGGATGCCAACGTCATTTCCACAGATCTAAGAAAGATTGTTTTAGGATCATTCTAGTTTCAAAGATACTTTTTCTAGGCCCTTTCTTTTAACAGTTCCCAAGTTAGTCGATCTTTGGTCCCTGAGGTCAGGTTTTTTCTCGGATTTTTTAAGATCAAATATAAATCTCACAGTACTTTAAATAGCAATGTGAGATGCATGCCACTTCCATTGAGCTATTGTGTTGTAGCTCAATGGATGTGGCATGTGCCATCCATAGCGCCCAAAGATACAGCATCATAAATTCAATTCTAGTTGCCAACTAGAGAAACTTTTACTGTCTTTTTTTACTGGTTCCTGAGTGTTAGTCAATCTCTGGCACAGGCAAGAGCATTTTCTCTCTCTGGAAACTTGGGTTTTTCATCTTGTAAACTAAAGAAGCATAGAACTTACAGTATTTTGAAACAATAAACATAATGTAGAATTAGTTACGCTGAGATGGCGGCACTTGCCAGCTGCCTCTCTTCACTGTGTGCCACTTGAATTAGTGATAGCCATTGGTGGAGACTGAACTCCAAACGTTAGTGCTAAAATGGCCTCGCCTGCTTCCTCAATGGGAACAAAAGGCGTTAGTTGATTTTTATGAGTGTTAGCATTAGGGATCACCAGATGGTAGCAGTTGTCTGCCATACCTTCCTCTCAAAGGCATATGAAATAATTGATATCTTTGAATGGGCTGCACGGAGGCTAAGGGTGCAGACTGGCTGCATACAGTTTATAAAAGTCTGGGCTAAAATGCTCTCGTCTACTCGCTTTGGGAAATAATAGGCGTTAGAATGTTTTTTAATTCCTATTCGGCATTCTGCTTTCTCATTTCATAAACCTTTTGATAACCAGACAAAATTGCACAAATATGGATTGCAATCAAGTGCCATTTTAGATGGTAGATGAACTTCATCATCTACTGTAAAACCATCATCTTGTTTACTAGAAGAATGAAGTGGCTTTAAAAATAATAATAACAATTTCATATTTGGTTTATAGTGTGTTTTGAATTATGTAAAAAAAATCTCACTAAAAAATCACACAGTAGTAAAGTACTGTAGATTTGCAACATTTTTTAGAACTATATTTTAGAAATACATTTAAAAGATTATGAGCTTGAATTGAATTAGATTGTTTTGAACTGTGACCTAAGCAAATCAGGCTATCAGACCAGTTTGTTATGTCTCTAATTACCCGTGTTTCTCTGGTCTGTTTGCTTCTTTTGTGGGACGAAAAAACCCTGCCACCTTTCTGTGAGTAGCTCGCTTACCTTGTTTTAAAGCCGTTGTGAAGGTTAAGATAATCTAAGATGGGACTCGAACGCAGCTCTTTCCAGCCTAGGAGAAAATGTTAGTCTTAACCATGCATCCCAGATAAAATCAAAAATATAACCCATACTGTTCCCGACAACAGTATGTGATTATTAGAGTTTAGGATCACGAGATGGGGCAATTATCTTCTGTACTCCTTCCCCGATGCTTCTAAAATCATCGTTAGGCATTTGCTCAGTTTTCAGTGACGGGTAACGTGGAAGATCAACTATTCCCAAATTTCCAAAAAGATGTTAGGAATAAAAGAGCTTTGTCTACTCCCTTGGGGAATTATTATTATTATTATTATTATTATTACTTGACACCTCCAAGGAGTCCAAAGGCTCATCGAGGGAGGTCATCTACTCTACAACTCTCCGTCTTCACCAAATACAGCGAACAACAACAATTAAACGCATTAAAAGATTTATTATTATTTATTTGTATATTAATAAGCATCTCGCACGTAAAAGATGTGAGCAAAGTAGGGAGAAAAGATATATGCCGCAGTTTAGAAGCGGACCCTTAACAGTCATTGTTTTTTTTAATAAAATGCAGTCTTGTTGTTTTGCAGTTGTTTGAATTTCAAAGCGAGAGGAATCTTGACAATTAAAACAATGAAGTTAGCCACGTAACATCTTATATTACTTGGCCAACTTTATTAACCCTTCGCATTCTGCAGTGGAAGTAAGGTTGAATACCATTGGCGAATAAAAAGCGCTTAAAGAATAATATTCAACTCGAAACTAGAATTAAGCGGGTTGAATTTGGTCTCTAATGATGCTTGTAATAAGAATCGTCACAATTCTTCATTACAAGTCACTATTATAACTCTTGACCTGAAAGAAGATAAAGCTGCAATTGCTAAATGATAATGCTGTCTTAATGAATTTTAAAAGCGATTTAGTTACTGTAACTCAAACTAAAACAAACACAAATGAGTACTACTGTTATCGAACAGGAAGGCCACAACATTTGCGAATACCTTTGAGAAGGAAGTACCACATTTTCTTTTTTTCTTTCTTTTCTGCTCATTCGAGTCCTTGCTTTATATGTACACCGTGCTCCTTTGGAACTATGTCACTAACAATACTAACTTCTGGACACCCCTTTTCTAAATTTAAAAATTATTGAAACATATTTATGGAGGAAAGCGTCGTGGTTGATCAAAAGGATTATTACTTCTTTCTCATGATCATGAGTGTGCCAAAAATATTGACGATTTTGGCTACTTATTTGGTTGAAGAGTAGATACGTTACTACCCGGGTTCTAAATTAATTGTGAAAGCATGTTTTCCACGTTTTTATTTATTAGTCAGTTTAGTTAAAGAGTCCTGAAGACATAATCTCGATTTGTTTCGTATAACACCAACTGTATAAAGTAAGGAATGAAATTTAAGAAAGTTAAGCAGGCAGGGTTTGTAACGGAGGCATGGAACAAATTTAAAAAACAAGTAAAAAAAGCCGCCATAAAGATAGGGAAACAAAAAAAATACAACGCAAACAAAGAAAAAATAAACATAATTAAAGAACTAACAGAAATACAACACAGACAGAACACTTCCAGAAAATAAAATAGCCATTACTGCACTCAGAGCAAAACTAAAACAAATTGAAATAAAAGAGGCTGAAGGGGCCTGGGTTCGCGCTAAAATAAAAACAATGGAACAAGATGAAGGAAGGACCAAAGCTGCGTGGCTCTTTGAAGAGCAAAAAAAGCAGAAAGCACAATTTAATAAAATAAAACACGAGGAGTTAGAAATCGAGGGAGATGCAAATCTCCTCCGATTCTTCCACTCACAATACACGAATACATTCTCTGAAAAAGAAAACGACGAAACAGAAACACAAAACTTCTTGACACAACTACCAAGACTCACAGACAAGGAGGCAGAACACATAGACTCACCAATCACGCCAACAGAATGCAATCATTACACAAATCCCGAGGACCCGACGGCCTCACCGCGGAGTTTTACAAAGCGTACTACCCCCTGTTTGAGACACTATTTGTGAAAATGCTATCCGAAATACACCATTCGGAGAGCATCCCAGAACAGTTCAACCTCGGCTACATAACATTAATTCCCAAAGAGAAAGACACAGCAAACAACGTAGAGACACAATGGAGAGGAATCATACTCCTCAATACAGACCAAAAAATTTTAACTAAAATTATTTCCGAAAGAGTGCAGAGACACATAAACCAGATCATATCCAAATCCCAAATCTGCGGAATAAAAGGCCGCAAAATAGAAGACAATATCCTTCAAATTCGATGTATATATGAGCACTACCAGGCAACACAACAACCAGGTCTACTGGCAGGTCTCGACATTGAAAAGGCCTTTGACTCAGTGAGTCATCATTACCTGCATGAAGTCATCAAAGCTGCAGGTTTTGGGAAAAAATTTCAGAATCTGATTTCAAATATTTACACCACAGCAGAGTCTCGCCTAATCATAAACAAGAAACTGTCTGCACCGGTCAAAATTAAATGCTCGGTCAGACAAGGAGACAGTCTCTCTATGATCCTCTTTGGTCTCGCCTTAGAGCCGGTGATACGAGAAATATCGAAGCATCCTGTCATAGCGGGCACTCACATAGGAGGTGAAAGAAAAACAAAAGTGCTCGCTTATGCCGATGATGTAACCCTAACCGTAACTACAGCCGAGTCCTTCACGCTCGCATACAACATACTCAAAAAATTTGAAAAAGCGTCAGCACTCAAAGTAAACCTTCACAAGTGCCATGCGATGTTCCTCGGTAGGTGGGTAAACAGGCCTACTATGCCGAACGACATAAAAATAAACAAACACCTACCACTTCAGGGGATCGTCATAGGGGAACAAATCCAACACAACACACAGTGGGAGCTTGCACATACAAAAATAACCAAGAAAATTTACACAGATGAGACACAGACAACTATCACTAACAAGTAAAGCTAAAATATGCAATCAATACTTACTGTCTAAGATATGGTACCTCATGAACAATACCAACTACAACGGTCAAGCAGTAAACAGAATACACAGAGAGTGCGCAAAGTTCATCTGGGGCTCCAAATACGAACCCATCAGAATATCCACAATATTCCATGACACTCAGGCGGGAGGACTCGGATTAATAAACGTACACCTAAAATAAGTGCGAGAGCAAAAATCATAGAGAGAGCTTATACAGAAAAAAAAGCGTGGAGCGCATATATAATATATTATATGCAGAAGATAATGCCCGACAAAGTAATATGTTCCATTCCGCATTCGAGTGGCAAAACACCGAGAATGTTCCACGAGATTGCGGAAGGTTACAACTTTATTAACAAATACATAGGAATAAACGAATTCTTGAAGATGAGACCTAAAGCAGCACACATCAAACTCACGCGTACAGTTATGCCACCACCACAACACCGGGAGATTGAAAGAGGGACACTAAGACTATCAAAGGCACTTAAAAAAGCTTTCAATCTGCCCATAAACCCAAAATTAAAAACATTCTACTACAAAGTACACCACGCTTGTTTGCCCACCAAAATATGGTGCACAGCGAAAGGGATCCCTCTTCAAGGCCACACCAGATGTCATTTTTGTCCCCAACCAGAAACACTTTACCATTTAATGATGTACTGCCCTCACACCTCCCAAATATGGAACACGGTTCAAACATTCCTAAAACACAAAGAACCCTTAACAGAACACACATTATACTGGTTAAACGAAGGTAACATTAACACAACTAAAGCAATCATCATTATAACAACCATGTACTCGATTTGGACATACAGATGCGACAAAATTTACGGAAGGGGAAACAGGACCAGACATACTCAAGAAAATAAACAACATATTAAAAGAAACAATCACAGATACCATAAACAGAAACAAAATAACAAAACACCAATGGCGGCAAGTGGGTCTCATCTCAGAATTCGAAGAACAACTGCAAATCATAGAAATAAAGGACCCACCATAAATTTAAAAAAAAAAAAAGCATAAAACACACATATACACGATAAAATAAATATACATAAGCGAAAGAAAAGCATATTGTAAACTTTTTCATTAAGCTGTATAACCACTTGTACATTAATTGCTTTATGCTATGATTAGTTGTAGTTCTGTGCATAATATTTGTCAACTATAGAGGTTGTAGTTTAGTTTTTATGCATCCAAAATGTCAATGACAGTTTATATAGTGGAAGAACTTGATGACATTTTACTGATCCGGTGGGTAACTCAAATCTCTGCCAAAATGTAACCCTCTCCTTCTATGTTAAGAAAATTTATATGTAAAGTAACTATATGGTTCCGTGGTGTAGCGGTCATCACGTTTGCTTTACACGCAAAAGGTCCCCGGTTCGATCCCGGGCGGAACCATTTTTTTCCCCCCTCTCTTTTCTTGTGCCCATACAAAAAACTATTTAGGCACAATATTTGAACAAGGATAGCAAATTAATTATGCGAATACATAACATAAGAAGCAAAGCTGGTATACGTGAAGCAAGATTTACACGGAATAAGAGAGAAATTAACTAAACTCTAAACAAGTATTCAAGAAAACAAATGAAAGTTTAAATATCACCGATCTGAGAGCTTTAAGAAAGTTTAGGGAATGAACAGATGGCAGGATCATGTGAAAAATGAAGATATTAGGAAGGAATTGTTAGTATGTAAGAATGTGTAAACAGAATTGAAGATAGTATGGTTTACTTAAATAGAATTGGAGAAGAAAGGTAAGAAAAACAAGTGTTTGGTGCCCGGATGGTAGGAAACATGTCCAGAGGAAGGCCAAGAACTTAGTAGATTGATGCAGTTAGAGGCGGTCTGGAAGACCGATATGTAAGATCTGACCAGGGACGGATTTGCGCATAAGGTAGACAAGCTATAGATTTGGGACTCCTCCTTAATACAGATAACCTGCAATTATCCATTAGAGAGAGGTTCTTAGAAGATAACTTAAATCCGATCCTGAATCTGGCAATATCAATATTGACAGATAGCAGACTAATTTGGAAGAAAATTGTTATCAGAAAGTTAGTAATACATTTATCATGCAATGCTTATCGTAATGTCCTGTACTTTCATTTGGGATACGTATCAGGGATTGGTGACTTTTTTAACGATTGCATTTTAAAAATGTTAAATTCATACATGTAAATAGTATTCCCCCACTTAGCACTTTAAACCTAAAATATTCTAGAAATACATTTAAAATAAATATTTATAAATTTATTTATTTATTTATTTGTAATTTATTGAAAAAAAAAAATATATATATATATAAATACCTGAAATGAGAATAAGTTATAATTTACAAATTTCTGAGTTCCTTCTTCAAGCCGGAATCCAAATATTGTGAATTATTATCTTGATTGGATATTACTTTTAATATTGCTATTATGTGTAGAATAAGGAATGCTGGGAGAAACAATGCGAGTATTTTACGTCGATTGCTGACCTATATTTAACAATTAAAAAAAAAAAAAAAAACGTTTCACGCAGATAAAGTTTTTAGTGTTTTCCGACTTGTCACCAGGAGTTAACAGCTATATACTTAGAAAGGAAGTAAACAGAACTGAGGGGGATATAAATGGGGTGAAACGCAATGCCATGCTGAGAAAATTATATAGAAAATGAACTTAATTAGCACCTTCAGCAAGATCACCTCGTAGTAACAGTCGACAAAGCGAACGGGTAGTTACTGCCACCTAGGAGTAAAAGTGTGAAACAATCTAACAATAATAAAATTGCGTCTTATAATAAAAAAATATATAACGGATGTCAATGCTGATGATCTATAAAGAATGGCTTTTGGTGCTTATACTTATTTAAAAGATGATTTTGATTATTTTTTTTTTATAAAACGGTGGTTATAATGTGTTTAGAATTTATTCAGCATAATTGATAGATGCTTAAAAACGCATCTATTTAGAAACAAAACCAATGTTTTGAGACAAATAATGGAATTTGTTACTACCCTGATGGGGGTAGCGTTTTACCCCCCATATAAATGAATGAAGTTCATAAAAAACGACTTTAGCATGATAACAAAGCTGAAATATGAATAACTAATTGATCCACTTGAAATAAACGAGCACAAGATGCGATTGAAGATCCGCTTCATTACAAATGGACTTCTTTCCACAAAACCTTGATGCACTGAGTGATGAGTAGAATGTCCACCAGAATCTTCTAGTAATGAAGTAAAAATGAAATGTTAGAATGACAAGAATTGGTTTCATGGTTTTATTGTGTATTATTCGTTTCTTAAAGAGGAGATATTTGGGAAATGAAGTACGTATCTGTAAGTGCATTTTAAATTGGTGTATTTTGATTTTTTAAAATTTCTTACGATTTGCAAATATTATGTTCAAAGAAAGTTTTTTCCCCAAAAATTAAATATCCTTTTCTCATTTGGGATGTTGTCCCCCCCAAAAAATAGTTCAAGTTACAGAAGAGAGCGATTAGGTTATTTATATTTATACGCATCTCTTACTAATTCACCTCACTTTCTTACACGCACTAGTTCAGTTTTTGCTGTTTGCATTTTCTATAAATATTTCCACGGTCAATGTTCGTGTGAATTGACATCACTAATTTCTTCACTCTCTTCTAAACCTTTCAAAACGTGTGCAAGTCATCTTTCGAAAATCAAATCCAAACTCAAAGAAACATCCCCCCCACGTCTTCATTCTTTCCATCTATCTTTTTTGGAACAGTGATGTTTTAAATTAAAGAAAAATATTTCGAAATTTTACGAAACCCAAATATTGAATTCAAATCTATCTATTACACATTCCTTGTTGATTAAAGATATTGACAATAAAATAGTTCCTTATTTTTATTTTTTTTATTTTTAAATCCGGAGTCGTGATTTCTTATTATTGTCCTTTCCTCTTCTTTCTGCTAAGATAGTTGCTGACTGATGCATCCTCTCAAAATATCATTTTCGAGAATTTCTTGAAAACTTGCTTACTGTGTTGCCAAAATTACATGGACTTCTAAATATTCACAAATCTCAACATCCTTGATCCTCCTTTGGCCGCGCTCTCCAGGATAGACTTTCCACTAAGTTTTGATAAATGAAACAAAAGTAACCTTTCTTAGTGTAGTTGGACACATTGCTCTTAGCCGACGTTCTAATTCGAGTCGTGCGTTCTACAGGGTTCTGATTACCCGTAGAACATGGGTTCTATGGGTACAATTTTCTGCTGTCTTAATGCTGTAGAGAGTATTTGGAAACGACCCAATTTAGTATCAGCATAATAATACGCTTCGTCATACTGTAAGCAGCACAGAACTTTTGATGTTTATTTTGTAGAACAATGTGAATAGATCAGAACCAAAGAGATGCATCCCATCCCGACACTATTAGCACACCACCGACACTGTATTTAACAAACGGAAAGACATCTCCTGTAACTAACGGTATCCAGTGGCGTAGCTAGAGGGGTGCTGAGGGGGGCGGTCCGCCCCTGGAGGCACTTTTTTGGAGGTTTTCAGGTGATCCACAATTTTATTTTTCGACAATTCTTTCATTTATGTTAACATGGTAATTTTTATTACTTAATTAATAATTCGTTTTTAACAACTTACAACTAAAATAAATAAAATATAAATATAAAAAACTGTTACATTTCCCTAAAATATAAACGATAGGCTAGAAATGTCTTGTCTGTTGTTTTTGACATAGCCAATGTGCTCTTTTTGCCCGATTTCAAGACCTCTCGAAGTCTGTCTGATGTAACTAGAGCCACACGAGCATGGAATATTATAAACTCCAGCATATTTATAGAAATCAGGCCAAAGGAGCACATTGGCTATGTCAAAAACAACAGACAGGACATTTCTGGCGTATCGTCTCATTTCTCTACAACTAACCATGTCATCGAGTGGGACAAAAGTTGTTCCCCTTACTTAGAGGAAGATTACCATTCAAGAATTTTCAAAGAAGCAGCCACAGTCGCCCGTTCTACTGTCAACCTTAACAGAAATCAAGGCCTAATACTCCCAGAGATATGGAAAACCCTAATCAAATCTTTAAAAACAAAAGAAATGAATTTTAATACAAACTACAGAAAGTTCCTTAGCAACAGCTAGCTAATCTTGTACACGCGATATGTGTTTCACGCACGTTCGATACTATTTTATTTGTAATTATTCTAGTCAGTTTTTTTACAGTTATTCTTGTCAGTTTTATAGTTACACATAATTGTGAGATGGTTTCAGCCTATATGTAAGTGCCCTGAAGACGCCAACAGTTAAAGTGTGGCGAAACTAGTTCGTTAAGTTAATAAAATTGATCAACACTTGATCTGTAAACGAAAAATATTATTATTAGAAGTCATATTTATTTGTTAATAAATGCATGCATTTATAAGCATTCCATTTAGGTTTTTATTTTTATAGACAGAAGACACCTTAAGCTTGCGCGGCAATAATTGAGCTTTGCGTTGTGTATCGAAGGCCGATGCTTGCTCGTCTAGTCAAAACTACCTTGGTTTGCTCGGTTGTCGGAGCTTCCAGGTCCTCGCAGCAGCACTGTGATTTCATGCGCGCGCAGAGCCATTTCACGTCGTCTCACTCTGTTGCTTAAACACAGGCCATACGCAGTCAACGTAGCTCTAGCCAGTGAGCTTCAACAAGCCTTTATAAGTGTGCGCTTGGGAAAATTAAGTTACAACCAACTTTTTACGACGATGTTATTGACCAGTTCATAAAGAAGAACCGTAGGGTAGAATTTGTATTCAAGTAGCTAAATTGAAAAAGATGGAATATCATTTGAAAATAAATGTTGTATTTGTATGATTAAATGTACATAAATTTCTAAATATATAGTCAAATTAAGGGGATATTAAATCCCACATTGTTTTAAAACCGAATAAGAAACTCAAAGATTGGAATCAGAGAGTTTCATGCCGAATATAGTAAACTATAAAAGTATCGACGGTTACTAGCGTGAGCTAATGCAAATAGTCCTAGTACAATCTCACAATCGCACAATTAAAACAATGTGGGATTTAATAACCCCTTAATTTGAATAATGTTTATATCGCCGAAAGGAAGCCTATTGGCTCTTTATATTTAAGTAACTAAATATATAGTTTTAAATGGTCAGTAATTCATTATCCCGCTAATGAGACTTCAATCCCGCCTCTCACTCCCTGAATGATAACAAGAGCAAGCGTGAATTTCAAGACCAGCATTCGTCCCTGCTTCAAATAGCCGCGCGCGCACACACAATTTTAGTAAAGCGATTGTAATGTTTGAATTCCTATTCGCGCATTGTTACTCAAAATTCTAAAGGAAGGTTTTCAAATTAGTTCGACTGGACACATTTACCGCTATAGTTTATAATATTACATAGACTGAGAAAAGAATATTGTGCATATTTATCTAAATTATGTTTATTCCTTTGTTGACAATCTTGCTAATCGTTCTCCAGCTTGAGGAAGACTGGTAACACCGAAAAAAAAAAGAGCGGGGTAAAGAAGAAAAGTCTTGAGAGGAGATGAGATCAATGCTAAGGTTAGGAATGAAAAAAATCTGTAAAATGATAGTTTTTTATTTATTTTTATTATTCCCCTGGTTATTGATTAGAATAATGAAATGAAAACCAGCAACAAATGAACAAAATCATTAAACAAATCTTACCATCTGTAATCTTTAGCTACAACGTAATCCAATGATTTTTTCATTATTCTGGTCAAACGGATAATCCTTTGCTGGGTGCTTCGTTTTAGGAGATATTTGCGTTATTAAAAAAAATATATATTTATAAGAAAATTTCTGGTAGTTTTTATTTTACCATTTAACCACCTTACCGGCCATTATGGATCAAATACGCATCCTGATACGCTTCGTATCCATCATATATTTCAATGTAATATCAATGGTATTACAATTTTAATATGCACTTCGCATCCATGATAATCTTGATGTCTACAGACGTCTTGGCCGGTAGCGTGGTTTAAACCATATAATATCAAATATAACACAAATTGGTTAAAATTCAATGATGTGTTTTTAAAACATTTTCATTGTGTAATTACATAAATATTGCTGGATCGTACATTCTAATTCTATCACTTCCCCTTCACTGTGTGTGTGTGCGTGCGTGCGCGCGCGCAGTAGTTAATCCGCTATTAAGGAGTGGAAAATCGGATAAATCTTCTGTTGACCTTTCCACTAAGTCACGCGGCCGTACGCCCTATTATAAGCATCCTAGGTGCCTTGCCGTCATTTCACAATATCTTCAGAGGTCAGCCGTGTTTACCTGTACAAACACGACCGACCATCGGTCGTTAATATGCATTTTATCCCGTCGCTATCAGACGCGATAAAGACTCGTTACAACAGACAAACAACCCCTTTTAAAATGAAACCCTCCCTTCCTCCCTCACTTCCCGATGACAAAGCTGTCGCTTGTACTGGAGGGGTCAGAAGACTCCGCCCATCCGCTACGGAGTCTTTATCTTCTGATGATTGCATGGAAACCACACTTCCTGTTGTTAACTTCTTCTCGCGCGTGCATATTGCACATCCTCCGTGACAGGTGGGCCGTTACAGTTGTCCTTGAGCGCGAAGATCCAATATTACACTGTTGGTTACGAACAGACGAGGGAGGAGGCGGTGGGGGAAAGAAAAGCTCAACCCCCGTTGGGTGTCGTGAGAATCTTCAACGGTTTAGAATAGAAGTCCTCGAAATATTTACGAGAAGCCTGTCTCTTCGGTTTTCCGCATAAGTATTCTTTTAAGAAAGGGATTTCGCAATAAGTAAACTGGTGCTCAATTCCACATGCCACAATTTCCGGACTTGGAGTTCACCCACAAAACGGAAATAGATTTATAATGAGCAGATTCCGCCTATTTCAGATTCTAAAGAGAATAAATAATAGTTAACGACCGTATTTCACTTTTCTTTTTTTTCAGTGAGTCTGAATCATGCTTTTTCCTCACGTGATTCCGAACGTAAGAGTGTGACTCATTTAACCAAGTAACACGTGGTTGCTAAACCTTTCATTGGATCAAAATCGAAAGTATTTGGGACTTGCAGACATTAATTCCTTTTCTAATGAAAGCGACACCAGTCTTTTTAGTTTCGATTTATTTTTTTTTTATCCATTGCGTTATAGCAAAAGATAAATAAATATATATGAGAGTCATTTTAATATCCTTGCCTCTCATATTTAAAAGTTCCATCAAATGTTCACTGGTTTTGACCTTAGCAAACTAGACATCCATAGCTAAGTTCTTATTCTCTATAGCTTTTATTAAATGCTTTGGTTCTGTTTAGATCACCATTAAGAAGTGAGTAGAAATCATCATCGATGAGCCTCGTAGAGCTCAATCGATATTGACGATGCTTTTTTGAATGAAAAGACCTGGGTTAGAACTCGTCTAGAAGGCGAAGAATCTTTACACAAGGTTTTTTTTTTTTTTTTTTTTTTTTTTTTTTTTTTTTAACGAAGAGTGAGTTCATCGGTCTTATACGTGGTGGAAGGTTTTTTCTCCCAGAAATTCGGGGTTTTCATCTCGTAAAAAACAAAGAAACCGGCCATAAGAACACACGCGATTAACATCCATAATACAATGGCCTCATAGCTTGAGTTGCTTCGACCGTAAATTCGAAACCAACCAGTATCATCATCTGTGATGGTCCCCCCTAAACATCAAGACCTTCCTGATTTTATGGAGGACTTCTACTGTGGAAGATTTTATTAGGAAAGTAATAAAATAAAATCAATGTTCCTTCCAGTTGGTGACTGGAATTGGACCCGTGATGGTCTTTCTTCGGCCAATCGAAAATCAAAAACTTAAACCAGCAAAAGGAAGACCAGTACAAGTCAAAGAAGGAAGAGAAAAGAATGAAACGAAGATCATTTACTTCTATTTTACCTTTATTTCGGTTATTATACGTTCCTAATATTTCTTCCAAATCAGCGTTAATTTCGTAGCTTAGTTGGCCGAGTGGTTAGTGTATCTGCTCTCCGGCCAAGAGACTGTGGGCTCGAATCCCGTAGTGAGCTTGGATGTTTATGATTGTCTTACTAACCAATTACCATACGTACTGTGTGTCCTGGTGCAAAACTATAACCCTTGATGTCATTGCGCCATTAAAAAAAAACAAAAACAAAAAAAATGGCTTAGTGCTGTTAAAATGTACCGATTTTCAAATAAGAAAAAAAAAATCTTTATAAAGGTTTATGTATTTAATTATCTTTCTATCTTAAATTAACGTTTTTTTTTTTTTTTTTTTAAGTTTTGCGTCTTACGAAAGTTAAAACTTGCCAGTTGGCAGTCACATTCATAATCAGTGTTGTTATCTTCGTGTGTGTGTGTCTCTTAGGTCAACTTTCTGGAACATCCAGATGCTTGTACGATTTAATTACAACGTAGAATGTGGGTCATAATTAAGCTAATTGGCCTGGTGATCCTGTTTTAAAGACATTGTTCGATTATTCACTGAAAATCACCTTCTCTCTCTCTCTCTCTCTCTCTCTCTCTCTCTCTCTCTCTCTCTCTCTCTCTCTCTCTCTCTCTTTCCCGTTGTGATAATAGGAGAGCAGCTAATCAAGAAGCCTTGTAGTCTAGAGAATGTTAATAATTGGCATTATTAGCATTCAGGAATGTGTAAGGAGAGGTTCAACTTCATAGCTGAGTCGGTCACGATAATGTTATTTGGTTAGTAAAATCTAGGAAGCTACTATTTATAAGTAACTTTTCAACTGAAGGTGAGTTAGTTGGTCTCATAAAAAGTGATCGGATGCTTTCTCCATGGATTTTTGTTTATGCAAAAATATTAAACTATTGTTGTAAATTTAAATGGTGCGAGACCATTCCCCCGCTTACTGGAGGCCTGAAATGGCTTGGGAAAAAGTTCCACCGTCGATCTCTAGTGTAGGGTTTCCAGACCAGCTAAAAAACAAGGAAAAGTACAAAAAATATATATATGAAATAAAAAAATAGGAAAAAAATCCGTAACTCGCCCACTGTACGAATGCATTATAATTTACAAATGATCTTTCGTGAGTAAGAGTCACATAAAAATAAATAAATAAATAAAATTAATTTTAAGCAACATCGTATCAAGGAAGATGTTTATTTAAAAAGGGAGCACTTTATCACATTTAAAAAAAAAAATCTAAAAGGGGTTAAAACACCAGTTTGAATAGTTAACCCAGTACGAATAATATCCAGTTTTTTTTTTTTTTTAATTTCTATTATGATTTGAAAATATCGAAATGAGGAGGGAAAGATATTCGGAGTTATCAAAGTTCTATTTCTATAGAAAGAAATCTGAAGATTTGACGAAAAACTTATTTTTACATAAAAATTTCCTTTATTAAAAAAAAGGAGGAGGGTGACATAAGAAAAAGTTTGAAGGATATTTCTTTATGATCTTCCGAACTATTCTCGAAGGAGTTTTGACGGAGAGGATATCATAAAGTTTGGAAAAAGACGACATCATCCATAAAAGCCAGTGAAGCTTGGATTTATGAAAGCCCAACAGAAAAAAAGTTGACTGAGGGTGGTTAACAGGGGCCGATGTTGTGATTACTAACCCAAGAAAAGGCAGTTTAATGATACCAACGTGTTGATTTTAGTTACTATCTTTATTTCTCCTTTCTGCTCATATTACACACAAGCCTATTTGAGTGGATCGGCTACAGTCACGAGGTGAGCGCATTTTCTGTCATTTGCTTGTATTTCATTAGCCGATTTTTCGGTTTTGGAGCAACAAAAACGTGAGTTTCGGGAAGAGATAGACGTCAATCTCCCTTGAGACTAAATACCATCTCTTCAGTTGAAAAATACCTAAAAATGTCCATGATCTGAACCCGGATCTTTCCAACGAAAGCGCAACCGAATGATGAATGCAAAGTATACATTTCAATTCCGAACTCAAGTAAAAAAAATTGGGGAGAAAGATTTAATGAAAGAGTTTTATGATTACACTAAAATCTTATTCGATTCATTTCACTTCAGTTTAGTCAATAAAATCCGATTCATGATGATCGGACCATTTTGACAGAAGGGAGTCAAAGTGTTTGCCAGCTTACCATTAAAGGCCAACAGCTTTAGCTTCCGGGAACAGCAGATCACCGAAGACGGCAAGGGGGACACACGCATACAAGGGAAAATAAACTGGTTTGCATCACCAGATCCGCTTTCACGAAAGAAGCCGTGGTTCTAGTAATTTCGTCAGCGGACTGTCTACGAGGGCGGGCGAAAAAGGGAGTGAAAATTAGGGAGGGCGTTCAAGCGAAGTAAAATTATATCCTGAATCAT
Source organism: Typopeltis vanoorti (assembly GCF_054136105.1). Classification (NCBI taxonomy): domain Eukaryota; kingdom Metazoa; phylum Arthropoda; class Arachnida; order Uropygi; family Thelyphonidae; genus Typopeltis; species Typopeltis vanoorti. The sequence goes on from NC_143559.1 coordinate 80,935,222, forward strand.
CCCAAGTTTTTTTTTTTTTTCATCGTCTACTCTCCCCTTTCTGTTTCCGTTTTTGAATCCCTTACTGTGTGGACTGGCCCGTGACTGACCCACAAGGTTTGACGAGGATATTCGTCTGCTGTTTGCCCTTATCGTTACTAAGATCACCACGTCAGGGTCTCAGTAAGTCACACCGGTGATCTCCATCCGCACTTTTTTCATCCATTTCTGTCTGGTCTTCAGCGGACCATTTCCCGTCATGCGTTTGCTATCCCGAGCCCCCAGAGGTGTAATTTATTCGAATGATAACGCAGGAAGTTGTCCGAGGATCTTCGGGGACTGGCTTTTAATCATTTCCGTAATATGCTTTTTTAATTATCTGCACACTATTAGCGAATTTCTAAAAAAAAATCTCCATCTGCTTAAAATGCACTTTCCCACATCAGTCTTATGTCCAACGTGCTCTTCTCCTAACTCACCATAGGAAGAAAGGTTTATATAGTGGAAGCAGAAATGAAGCCTAAGACATCTATTATGCTAATGCACAATAAATCAAAATATACTTCTTTCCCCCATTCGGAAATTCTATATATTGCATGGTAGAATACATTGATCAATCGTGAGGTTGATTTTTTTACAAACTCCTGTACTAACAGTGGTCTCCAGTATGGTCCAATCATACATTTCAGTCAACATAGATGCACGTTTTCACAGAGATTAACAATGAAATAATAATGATGTCATCGTAGTTACCCAGGAATATCAACAGCAAAGAACTTGACGATCGAATCTGATCAGTGGTGGTTTAAAACAGATCAAGATAATTCCAGTTATTATTGGTACACTTGGAGAAATTTAACAGCATTTATCAAATTATTACATATAATTAAATATCGACAATTGAAAAATAAGATTTGTGTTTAAATTGGTACCATTGTAAAATATGGAACCTGACAGATGATTCTTGTGCGTGCGTGTGTGTGTGTGTGTGTGTGTGTGTGTGAGTGTGTATGCATGCATTATTTGCCATTCTACGGACTTCCAGAACTAATAGCTGGTAGCTACTTGACTCATTAACATAATTTTTTTTATTAATTAAACAGATTTGTTTATTAATTAGTTTTTTTTTTCCTGGTTTGTTTGCTTTGCAGGATAAAAGAACCGAAGTTTCTGGAAGGAAATTTTCTTGCAGTCCTCGTACGAGAGCTGACTCACGTTCACTTGAAAACAGGGGCGCGCTGGTCATATGTGCAACGCACACAGGCGCCAGGATAGTAAAGGCTCCAAAGAGGAGGAAATACTTAAAAAAAACGTTTTTTTAAAGTGATTTTTTTATTGGAGAGTGGGGGGGGGGATAGGGGCACCAACTAAAGTTTTGCACACAGGCGCCGGACACTACTGGCGTGCTACTGGGTATAGGGGCGCCAACTAAAGTTTTGCACACAGGCGCGCCCCTGCTTGAAAAGATCCATCCATATTAAAGGTGTGAAAAGGAAGTCGCATGCGCTTATAATTTAGGTAATAAAATTAATAAAAGACATTAGATTATTTTGAGAAAGCTAACTGGGTGCACAATTTGTTCTTTACATTTCCAGTATTATCATAATGATTCTAACTGTGAAATTCTACACTGCATATCTCTAAAAAAATATGGATCGGACTACTAATTGCAAGTAGGGAGTGAAGTATGCTAATTGGTGAGGCTTCCAATTTTCCACCTTTTTAATTTTTTGGTTAATTAAAATTAAACTCAGGATCCACTTGCTTTATTAAGAATTAAAATCAAAGACAGAAATAAATTAACTCGAATTAAATATCGGTTTCAAAACTTTCGAAACATTTTAATAATGTATTAAAAATGTGGCCTGGTGTTGTTTCTAAATTTACCGATATGCACTTGACATTATTTATAGAATCAAATGGAGAAAACTATCATACAATTCACTTAATTGTATGATAGTTTAAAAATGAACCTTTTTCTAAAATGTGGGGAGGCTTTCAAAGATACCCAAAACTGTAATTTTAAAGCCACTGGTTAAAAAGTGTCATTGACTAGCACTCATAAAGGAAGGATGCTTTTCCTAGAAATTTAAGATATATGTTTAATTGTTTCCACTTCATTTTGATTCCTGCTTGCATGCTACAATCTTATCCACTATCCTTGATTTCATGCGGCATTTAAGCTTGCCTTCATTTGTAATGTGAGCCCACCTTTTTATTGGAACGTGGCTTGAAAAAGTACTGTTTGGTCTCCAGATCAAGGTTTTCTAACCCTTAGTCCTTGGTTAGCTATTCACACGTGACGTCAATGGACACTGCATACTCACTCCTGTACCTCACCACGTTTTGGGAGTGAACTCTTCAGCTAGAAGGTGATAGGGTTGCAGATGCCCTTTCTACACATAGTTAGTAGGACAATCACTCACCAAACAGCCATGCCCATGGTGGGATTCAAATCCCCACTGTTGGTTGGAGACTGGATATGCCACCACCCTTAGCCTTCCCACATTACTATAGGCAAACGTGTGTGTGTGTGTGTTTACACACACATATACATACATTGTGAGCATAGGCAAGGTCGTCGCCAGATTAGATCGCGCCCCGAGGCAAACAATTAAATATCGCCCCTGATGGATTATATAAGAAAATCTCCAATTGCTATTTTATTTTTATTACAAGAGAAACATTAATGCAAAGTGATTACATAATATTAATTAAATGTTTGCTCTACGGAGATATCGCACAATAAAACTGTTTATAAGTTGTTCTAAATTTAAATTATAAGCTATGTCCGCCTCTATCGAGGTAGTTGCCAGACCAACCAATCTTCCCTGGATCATTGCTGTTCGCAAATAATTTTTGATAAATTTTTAGCTTGGAAAAACTTCTTTCAGCATTGTAACGATGGCACCAACCGCAATATGGCTGGACGAGTGACCTTATTAAGCCGCCCGATGAGGCAGGCTGCTTCTGTGCTACACCCTGTCGACGGTACTGAGCATAGGTCTGATAATATATGGGTGTGTGTGTGTGGGGGGGGGTTGCTGTTTGGTCTTAGTGGACAAAAATAATGCAAACAGCATGTTTTTTACTCAATGTAGTCATCTTTTAGCTTAATATAATATTTCAACCATTCTTTTAATGCTGCTATGCCTTTTTTTTTTTTTTTTTGTAAAAATTTGATGTGCCATCTTCTATGCTATGCTCCATTACATATGCCAACACCTTTTGTTTCCAAAAGTGGGTAGGAAAGATTATTTAGCCTTAACTTTTGAAGACTGATGGGTAGCTAATTTTCACTCTTGGCAATCAATTACAACTGCTAAAAGCTATCACTGCTTTTCACAGGCATCTGGGGAGGAGAGTATAGCAGATAATTGCTGCTATCTTGTGGTTTTAACCCTAACATTATATATATTATTGTCTGAAATAGTGCGAGCTCTATGGTTTTCTTGAATTTCAGGGTTAAAAACGCTACTCTCTTGTACTAAGATTGACTATTTCAGGAACCAGCTGAAAAAAAAGGCCTAGAAAAAAGTTACTGTAGACAGGAACTTTCTGGTAGTCCTGCGTGGAATTTTGAAGTTAGGCTGCAGTAGCAAATTATAAAGCAATTAGCATCTCAAAATGGTGGTAAAAGTATTGGAAAAGTTGGTTAAAGACAACATTCAGGAATGGGTAGATAATAATATAATACTATATGGGAAGGCGAAGCATAACTTTGTGAAGGTTTGGTGATGCCTTAGTAATTTACTAACTTTTTATCATAAGTGACAGCCTAGCTGGATAAATGGAATGGCTGCATTAATCCAGTTAGTACTGGAGATTTTGCAAACGCATTTGATAGGGTACCAAAAAAGTAGTATATGGAGGAGCAGAATCCCGAAGAAAGCAAATGACCACCAAGGCTTTGTATTGGACCACTGTTGTTAATTTGTGCATACATGATAAAGGAAATGACTTGAAGGGAGTTCTTTGCTGATGATGCAAAATTGAATAGGGTAATAGTTAATCAAGGTAATAATGTAAAGAGATGATTTAAATATGCTGATAGTATGGGCAAGAGATAATGGATTCCAGTTGAATGTGGAAAAGTATAAAGTCATGCATTGTTGAAAAAAAAAACATTACAGGTCAGTACAACTCTGATGGAACTCCAGGAAATTGATGAACCTAGGGTGACTAATGTAGCTCATTGGAATATTCACTTATTGAAAAACACACTAATAAGCAGAAATTAGGAAGTTATCATTCCTCTTTATAATGCCTTTATATGTCCGCATTTGGATTACTGTGCTCAGGTCTGTTACTTGGGATTGAGGAAGTGGCAGAGATGATGCAGAAGGGAATGACCAAGTAGTGAGCGAGCTGTACAAGGAATGCTTCCTATGACAACAGATTGAGGGCCTGTAGGTTGCAAAAGTTAGTTGATAAGGAGAAAAAGGAGATGTGATATAAACATTTCAGTTACTAAAAGGGTTTTATAGGAGTGATGCAGAGGAAATAATTCAGCACTTGGCTTGGGGAGGGAAAACAAAAGGTCATCCTGAAAATTAAGTGTGGTAGCAAAGGATGCGAGGAGTAGATTTCCCTTGCAGTGGTAAGAGTGGCAACTCACAACTGAGTTGCCAGAGTCAGTTGTGAGTACTATGTCTATCAATGAATTCACAGAGAAGTATGAGAAAGAAACTGCATGGGTAGTTTGGGTCTCTCATGAGTCTTCGGACTTCATGGAGATACCTGTGCAATACCAATAATTGACTTTCCAAAATGAGCTGATGTAGTTAGCTAATGTATTTCTTCTGTTCTCAGAGACAGATATTAACAGTCTTCCTGTCCATTAAAGATACTAAGCAATTTTATAAACTTGGTTTTAATCCTTTTTTCCCAAATAAGCAAACAAGCCAAGTTTGCGCCTTAAGTATTTTTAGGTCTGAGGCAACTTGTGGTAAAGGAATAAGTTCTGATGACTTGCCTTAGTATCACCCATAATGCAAAGCACATCTCCTTGCAGAGATGTATGATGCTATGCATTAATGCAGTGTCTCTCAAACTTCAGATATCCGCGGATCCCTTCTTAAATTTTCATTATTACCAAGTATCCCCTAATTAATTAAAAAAAACAAACTAATTAATTAAAAAAACAAACTAATTAATTAAAAATAAACAAACTAATTAAGTAAAACGAATAAATTAAAATTAATAAATTAATTTAAAATATTAAAAAATTAAATATCTATTTCATTTGAATTTATATGTTCATGTAAACAAAAAATATGATTTATTTTTAATAGAACAAACTTTTTAAAGATACTATAAACTTTTACTTGAAATAATTTATCATCAATGAGAGGAGTGAAATTGTTTATGGCGAGATAAAATTTCAGCAAAATTTGGCTCTATAGTTGTTAATTTCAATCTCAGATGCGGTTCGACATCTATAATGCGATTCCTCTTCTTCGTCTTAATATCTACAAAGGCCGAAAATCCAACTTCGCACAGATATGAACTTGGAAATAGAAAAATGAACCTTAGAGCTTTATCTGTTAATTCAGGAAATTCATTCTGTATTTGTAGCCAAAATGATGATAACGTATTCTCGCTGTATTTATTTTTTAGGAAACCATCAGAAGCTAGTTCTAAAAGTTGTTCTTCTTCTATTGACGATAGACCCTTTGGCATAAATTTGTTTTTATTGAAAGGGTATCTTATCCACAATATTAATGTCCAATTCAGGGAAATACTTTTCTAGATTCGTTTGTAAGCTTTTTAAATGCTGCATGATAGTAATTTTCACATCATCATCAATTTGTTTATTTGAACTTGCGAGCAATTCATGAAGCAATGGAAACGCATCAAATTCTTCATTACCAACCTGCTTTTGCCATAACTTCATTTTTGCCCAACGTGGCGTTCACTTTATCTTGGACATGAAATATAGAAATTTACTTGCCTTGTAAAGATAAATTAAGACTATTTAATACAGTAAATATATCTGCCAGGTATGCTAATTGACTGAGCTATTTCCAATTATGTAAATGCTTTTTCAATTCAAACTTTTCATCAAGAAAAACTTGTAGTTCATTCTGAAGTTCAAATAAACGAGTAAGGACTTTTCCACGAGAAAGCCAACGAACATCGGTATGGAAAAGAAGTTGTGTATAGTTGCTTCCCATTTCTTTGCAAAGTTGAGAGAAAAGTCTGGCGTTTAGAGGACGGCCTTTAATATAATTTATGATTTTTACAGCTTCATCAAGAACTTTTCTTAGGTCTGTAGACATCATATGTGTAGCCAAAGCCTCCCTGTGTATGCAGCAGTGTGTCGACTTTGCATTTGGTGCAACAGCTTGAATCCTTGAAACAAGCCCTTTTTTTAGATCAGACCATGGATTTTGCTCCGTCCGTGCTTATTCCAACACAACTTTTCCAATCAAGCTTGTTTTGATGCATAAAGGTATTTATACTGTTGAATATTTCTTCTCCTGTTCTGGCAAGGGTTGGCAATATAAAAGGTCGTCATGAATTTTTTGATTTTTTTCGTACCTAGCGAACACTAGAAGATTTGCAAAATTTATAATGCCGGTGGATTCATCTACCTGCAACGTATAATAACGACTCTTACGTATATCGGATAACAATGTTTGTTTTATATTTTCAGCCATTTCAGTGATTCTTCGATGAACGGTACTATTTGAAAGGCAAATCCGATCAAAAGATCTTTTTGCATTATCTCCGATCAGAATTTCCGCTATTATTTTTGCTGCAGGCTTGACCAAAGTTTCATCAATTGTTTCCGCTGCACCACTTTTTACTATTAATAGCGACACACGACATGAAGCTTCTAAAGCCTTCATGTTTTCACCTCCTGACACGATCGACATTACTTTTTGAGATTCTTTTAAATTTTTTAGTTTATTTTGAAAAAATTCGACAGGTCTGTCCTTGCATTCATTATGTTTCGATTCAAAATGGCGATTTAAATTACATGGTTTCATGCTTTCATTTTTTAAATTTTCACCGCAAATTAAACATAATGGAATATCAACATTTTCTTGTTTGCTGACAGCTACTTGTATGTACTATGTTCCTCTCTTTTGCGCATTTTAAAAATCCAGTCTTTAACCAGTGATCCATACTTAAGAATTTGAAAGCTAAAAAAAATTACCGTATTTAACGAACAGTCCTTCAACAAATGGCTAGTGAAAGCAGAACTCGAAATAGACAGAAATGGTAGGCCAGTAGAGATAAAGCAGCTATGAAGACGTTCATATGATTGGTGCAGTATTAACAAAAGATCGCGCTACTAATTGACAAAGGCAAGCCGACAGTTCAGTCGAAATGCTAATTCTCTTCACCCGAATTCCTTATATATTATCTGAAATACATTCACTATATATTTCTTAGTTTTAACACGTTCACTCAAACAAAACCATATGTTGCGGTGTACCATATGGTTTTGATTGTCTACTATACAGCATTTTATGTGGGAGGGGGACATGCGATTCATTAATTAGTGCCGTTTTTACCCAGTTGTCTCTAATTGCACTGTTTGTTGAGAAACATATTATGCAGCCTGCAGATGTCTCTGTACCTTATTCAGTGATACAATAGGAACGTTTTACGATCTCAAACTTAAATTTTATTCCATGCGTTAATGATGCATAGGCGAAAATTGCCACGGACCCCCAGGGATCCGCGTACCACACTTTGAGAAACACTACATTAAGGGAAGGGCCACTACCCAGACCGGTTTCAACCCGATCAGAGCTTATTTCACCTTTACCACGAGTTGCCTCAGACCTGAAAATAGTTCAGGCACAATCTTGGCTTACTTAGGAAAAAAGCATTAAAACCAAGTTTATAAAATTGCTTGGTATCTTTAATGTATAGTATACCCAAGCAGGGATGTAGTCCTAAAGAAATAGTGCCAAGACTCTACCTTGGAAACAAAAATCCATAGCAAGAAGTGCGGCATTATTATTATTGCGATGGCCATATGGCAGAGAGAGATTGCCTTGTTTTCTGAAACGAAAATGACAAGAGCTGCAAGCTGCTATTTTTTGACAGAAAGCTGGAAATGCATTATAAGTCTCATTATTATATTTCTTATAAATTTAAAAATTTTGATAGTTTTAAAAAAAGTACCAGGGCATTGCCCTGGCCCAACTACACCCCTGTACCCAAGATCAAAAACTTTTCTAAGTCTTCCTGTCTGTCCATAGTAGGCCATGTTACAATTAGAGGCACTTTATACACCCCAGGTGTGTGTGTATATATATATGCTTTTTCCATTTCTCTCTGTATTCCTTGATCTTTCCATTTAAATTATAAATACAAAAAAAAAAAAAATGACAGAGGAGAGCTAGGTATCTTCTAAATTTTATTATTTTTTAAATTTCTGAACCATATAATACAGTGGGAGTAGTCATTTCTTTAAAAAATTAAAGTTTGGTTCATATCCTTTATATATATATATATATATATATATATATATATATATATATATATATATATATATTTTTTTTTTTTTTTTAAAGAATTGAATGACATAAACCGAGAGTAAAGGAAAAAGGTTTAATGGTATCACGCGACTAGTTTCGGCTTTTTTCAGCCTTCTTCAGGTGTTTTTATACAAAAAGAAACATTAAACATTGAAGATAAAAACTGTGAACAGTACAGGAAAGTCACTATACATATTTAACGTGAAAACGTTGTAATTAACGTATTCAAAGCTGTTCTTTCGTTGGCCACATTGTTCGGTGGGTGCGTGCGTATAGCACAGTGGTTCTCAAAAGAAGATTTCCGGGTGCGCCCTGTGGTATTCCAGAGAAATATGTGTCCAGATATAAAAATAAATATAGTTACTCTATTACACCTTTTCATTACGGATATACCGCTCTTTTTGTCAACACATCATTATTATGTTAATTAACAGCGGTTTTTCTGGCAAAGAGAACAAGAATATGGTTTATTCTTGTTGTGTATATTACTTATTTTAAAAGTGTTGGAAGTGGATGTTATGTGCATATTACTTATTTTCAGATAAATAAAATGGATAGATTACTCAAAAAGAAGCGTGATATTGAAGAATCAGATTCTGGAAGTGAGCAAAAGTTAAGTGCAAGTAAGAAAGTAAAATCGCGGCCTACTCGCAAATATAATGAAAGTTATTTAAGCTTTGGTTTCACTTGGACCGGAAGTGAAGATCATCCTTTGCCGCTATGTTTAGTATGTGGATGTAAAATGGCAAATGAATCATTGCTTCCTAGTAAATTGAGTAAACATTTTAAAACTATACACTCTAATTTACAAGATAAATCTGTAAGTTTTTTCAAGAGATTGTCTGAACAGCAAACAAAAGCGGCAAATTCTTTTAAAAGTATAATGACTGTTTCTGATAAAGCTCAAGTCTCAGAACTGATAGCAAAAAATACGAAAGATCATACTTTAGGTGAGTCACTTATTTTGCCTGCATGCAAAAAAATGGTCATGACAATGCTAGGAAATGAAGCAGCAATGAAAATAAGCAAGATTCCTCTGTCCAACGATACAGTTCACAGGCGTATTATAGAAATGTCTTCTGATATCGAGAAAAATGTATGCAGTAATAAACTTCAGTATTCAAATTTTGCATTGCAAGTTGATGAGTCAACAGACATTACCAACAAGGCGCAACTGTTAGCATTCGTCCGTTTTATTAATGAAGATCAAATAGTAAATCAGTTTCTTTTTTTGCAAAGAATTAAGTGTGTCTACAAAAGGTGAGGACGTTTTTAACATTTTGAATAGCTATCTTGATAAATGGCAGTTAACATGGAAGTCGTGTGTAGGCATTTGTACAGATGGAGCCCCTTCCATGGTAGGCTGTGTTAAGGGCCTTACATCTTTTGTAAAAAAACAAAATGAGAATGTTATCGTAACTCACTGCTTTCTTCATAGGGAGGCCTTGATGGCAAAAACATTGGGAGAAAAATTAAGAAAAGTTTTAGATCAAATTGTTCAGATGGTAAACTCTATTAAAACAAGACCTGTCAAATCGCGTTTATTCGAAAAGCTTTGTATCGATATGGATTCACAACACAGACGGCTGCTTTTACACACTGAGGTGAGGTGGCTGTCAAGGGGGAAAGTACTTACCCGTGTACACGAGCTACAAGAACTTTTTGCGTTTTTTGAAGAGATGAAGCAATTACATTTTTGTAACCTCCTTCGGTGCTAATTTTGGATTGCCAGGTTACAGTATTTGGCCGAAATATTTCAGCAGCTCAATATTTTGAATACTAGCATGCAAGGGAAAGAAGAAAATATTCTCACATCCTCTGACAAAATGAAAGCGTTTCAGAGAAAACTACAGATTTGGAAAAGAAAAGCTGTTGAAGGTAATTTGGAAATGTTTCCATTGGTAAGTAACACTTGCATAAATGAAACACTTCCAATACTAGTTGAACATTTAACAAGTTTAGAAGAAAAATTGAGTTCTTATTTACCATCACTTAACACTTGAACAATACGATTGGATTAGAAACCAATTTATGGAAACTTCAAGTGATTTTGGTTTAACATTAACAGAAGAAGAAGAACTGGCAGCTATATCCACTGATCGTGGATTGATGATTAAACATAAGGAATTCTCTCTTGAAGCCTTTTGGATTTCTATAAAAGAAGAATATGTGTCAATATCTAAAAAAGCTTTGAACATTTTACTACAATTTTCAACATCATATTTATGTGAATTAGGATTTTCTACCATACCACAATTAAGTGTAAAAAGAGAGGAACTCTTCAATGTATTGACGAGGAAATGAGAGTTTGCCTTTCAAATATATGGCCAAACATCAAGCAATCGCTAGGACACATCAGGCTCATGTTTCTCATGTTTCATTTTATTTATTTTTTATCGCTGTTATATTTGACTTAATTATTATAACATATTTCTCAGAAATTTGTATATAGTGCGCCTACAATTATTCATTGGATTTTAAATGCGCCCCGACTTCAAAAAGTTTGAGAACCACTGGTATAGCATCTCGTGAGCGCCAGTATGTGATCACAGCAGAATGACAGTCTGGGAGGTTATAGCTTAAATTATTATCTAAATGTACAGGGTTGAGGATGATTTCTCTAGATTCTACAGTTTTTCCCTCCAAATAGTCATGGCACACAGTAAATGTTGTTAGATCTATCCCAAATATTTGTATGACTATCATTTTGATCATCAGAATCGGCAGAAAAAAGGTTGTGATGGCTAGGCTTTGGACGGCTCACTAGAGAGCGGATCTTAGGAAGCGGAGTGAATAAAGTTCTAATGTTATATATTTTTTGACAACCGTGGCTAATTTTTGAGAGACTGAGCTTATGTATGGTATCGATATATTGCCTTTAACATTATTCATTTCTTCAGTATGGCGACACGTGCCAGTGCTTTATCCAGCAATATCCTTTTTTCTGCCGATCAAAACCATAGTCATATAATCTTTTGAGATAGATCTAACAACATTTACTGTTGCCATGACGAATTGGAGAGAAAATTTGCAGAATCTAGAGAAATCATCCTCAACCCTGTACATTTAAATAATTTAAGCTATAACCTCCCAGACTGTCATTCTGCTGTGATCACATACTGCGCTCACGAGATGCTATACGCACGCACTCACCGAACAATGTGGCCAACGAAGGAACAGCTTTGAATACGTTAACTACAACGTTTTCACGTTAAATATGTATAGTGACTTTCCTGTACTGTTCACAGTTTTTATCATCAATGTTTAAGGTTTCTTTTTGTATAAAAACACCCGAAGGAGGCTGTAAAAAGCCGAAACTAGTCGTGTGATACCATTAAACCTTTTTCCTTTGCCCTCGGTTTATGTCATTCAATTCTTTTAAAAAATATGTTTAACAACCGAGTAAATCAACCTCAGTACACACACACACACACATATATATATATATATATATATATATATATACACACACTGCTTGGAAAGAAATAAATGGAAATTCCCATGGGAAAGGTGCATCATGCCATGTAATGAGTCACGTGTTTGTAGCTGGTATAAATTGGAGGAATATGATGCTCCCGAGTCGGTATAATTGGATGCGAGAAGTGAACTGACAAATTTTGAAAGAGGCATTGTGATAGGATGCCATGTTGCAGGCCTATCTGTTTGGCATATTATTGACAAATTGGGACATTCCAGGTCAATGATAATCAGTGATAACATACTGAGATGGAAGTGCAAGGAGTCCACTGTAAGTGCTACTCACAGTAGATGACCCACCACACTCGCCAAATGTGACCCTAGTGCTACGAAGGATATGTAAAAACTGCCATTCATCGACTGACACATTGAATGCAGTTCTGTGCATCGACTGGAACACGAATCTGCACAAAAATATTCAGAATTGAGGCTCAACATCGGTTTCCATGGTGGAACTGCAACATGCATGCCCACACATTACCCAAGCCAACATGCAGCATTGTTCTCAGTGGTACAAAGAGTGTACAGTGTGATTTGGAAATCTGTGTTATAGAGTGCTGAATCATGCTACACTCTTAACTGTTGCAGATTGTTGGGTGTGGTGAATGCCCAATGAATGTCTCTTATCAGAGTGCAACCTCAACTATGAAATTCAGAGGTGGTGTGATGTTTTTCCTGGTTTGGCCTGGGACCACTGAACTCTGAGAGGTATCAACATTCTGGACAATGCAATGCTTAATACTCTGTGACATTTCTATGGAAGTGACCATTGTCTCTTTCAGCTAGACAATGCATGTGTCGTAAGGCTGTAACTGTAGTTTGTGGATATGAATATAACCACACTTGACTGGCCTCCACAGAGCCCTAATTTCAATTCTGCTGAACATCAATATGAACTGGAGCACTAGGTGAGGTCAAGGAACATCTGCCCCCACAACAATCCATGACCTCATTACATGCCTACATTAAGAATGATCCAAAATTACCATTGATCACACTATTGTAAGCTTGTGGAAAGTATGTCCCATATGAATGCTGCAGTCATTGCATTGAAAGGAAGCCCTACATTTTATAAGGTGGGTGCCATGATGTCTGTTGACTTCTTTCCAAGCAGCGTAGAAATGTTTTAATGTTTTTAAATATTTTAACAAAGCTAATAATAATATGGTAAGTACCAGTTGGATTTCTGTTCAGGACATGGACTAATTATTATAGCATGTTCCAACATAAATATGTGCACAAATTCACATGGAGAGAAGATGCAAGAAATAAGGTCACATAATAAGTTTAGTTTAATCCTTTATCCAAGTGAGCAAACAAAGTTTGTGCCTGAAAGTATCTTTAGGACTGGGGTAAGGTAGTACAACACCAGGCAACTCATTGCAAAGGTGGAGAAAGATCTCATCACTCCTATCTTAGTATCTCCCATAATGCAAAGCACATCTCCTTGCGGATATGTGTAATGCCATGCATTAAGGCAAGGGCCACTACCCATACCAGTTTCGACCTTTATTGAGGTCTCGTCAGTGGGAGCCAGGCCTAGTAGTGGAGACACCAAGACAGAAACAATGAGAGGTCATCCCAACCTATAGGAGTTGACTCACATAGACTATGTTACTGTTGATAATGTTTTCCCACTTGTTCAGGACACAAGTATACAGATATTTGAAATTGGAAGTGATCAACGTTTAGTTTTGAGTAGGATAAAATTGCATTTCATATAGAAAAGAAGAAAAAGTTTTTAAACAAATCAAAGTTGAGTACTTTCAGAGGTGAACTAGACTAAAATATACAAACATCATCCAAGAAAAAATGAGAGCTTGAGAACAAGAACCAAATCTTAGAGATTTGGTGTCAAACACTGACTGATACAGCCAGAGGCATGTGGTGAGATGGTCAGCAAGGATATATATATATATTTAAAAAAAAAAAAAAAAATCAGAACTCCATGGTGCACTCAGGTAAGGGGTAGCGAAGAAAAAGAAGAAAGGATATTGGAAATCTTGGCAAAAAAGTCAGCTTGTGCTCTTAGGGAATACAGAGAAAAATGTTAAAAAGCGAAGCACTGTGTAACACTAGCTAAACAAAAGTTATGGGAAGACTTTGATAAGAACAAAAAATAAATAGAAAGAGTTAGAGATGATAAAGGAGATATGAATGTCTCAAACACTTGGAATTTAACTAAAGATATGGTTCTCAAATTGAAGGCTATTCAGAGAAGAATGGAAATTAAAATGCTAGTTAAACTTAGAGGCAAGATACTCTCATTTGACAAGACCAAGAACAGATGTATAGGATGATCTCATCAAATATATTATGCATTCAAATTGGAAATGGACAGGACACACTAAGATATAACAACCCAAGATGGTCTGAATTACCAACAGAATGAAGACACATGGATGGCAGTATGCAAATGAGAAGACCAAGGAAGATATGGCAAAATGAAACTGTTAGGATTGCTGGAATGCAATCTTAACAGTTTCATGTAATCGTTTGCTAAGAGGTCACTCTTGCTCTACCACAGAACATGAAGACAGATTTTTGGTAACAGCAAAATGAAATCGATACACCATGGCACGTCAAGCTTGCAAGTGTTGTCTCCATTCAAGAACAGATAAACAGATATCTCAACAAACTGTGGCAAGATGTCTGTGACAAGTAAGCCTATATGTCCAAAGGCCTGCAAGTCTGCATCCCTTTATCTACAGCTCATCATAAAGAACGTTTCCAGTGGTGTTGTATCCATAAAAATTGGACGAGACACCAATGGGTTAATTACTCGTTACAGATGAGAATCATTTTAGTCTTTACTCCAATTCTAGATGACACTTGATCTGACATGAAAGTGGTACTGCTTACCGTCGCAAGAATGTTCTTGAAAGGGATACCGTAGTGCTGAGGTCATGGTGTGGGGAGGAATTATGCTTAATGGACACACCAAGCTGCAAGTGATGGAAAAAGGGCTGTGAATGGTGAACGATACTGTGAAGTTTTTCAGTGTCATGTTTGATTGTTCCCTGGTGTTGTAGGTGAAGAATTCATTTTTTAGGATCACAATGCCACAGCATATTGTACACAAGTAATAGAGATACTTCTGAAGACTGAAGATATAAATCAAATCAAGTGGACAGCACACTCCCCAGATCTCAATCCCATAGAATTCATTTGGGATGCAACCAGGAGACACACTGCTGCTTGAAATTCCCCTCCAGAAAACAAAGCTTTATCCTCGATTTGAAGGAGAAGGAATGGGCCAGTTTGTCTCAAGAACTTCTGAATCACTTGGTGCCTAGCAGGTATGACATTGTGAGAGCTGCATCACAGTTTGGGGTGGACATATTCCATGCTGAAATGTCTCTCTGCATAGTTTTCTGTAAGCACTGTACATTAAATTAATCAACTACCAATTACTCAAACTATTTGAACCTGGAAAAAAATATATGCTCAAATTATTCAAGTTTTTTCCATAAAAATGTGTGGAATTTCATGAATATAACATTCTTTTTAAAAGTAACTTTTTAGATACCTTTTTGGTAAGTATATTATATCAATTCTTCAACCATTATTTATAAATTGCACTGATATTTAAATTCTTATGGTGCTGTCTCGGTTCTATCGCCCTTCTCTCTTTGGTTGGCCATATTAATGGAGCACTTCACCTTCAATTTGTTTATGGCATGTTAAAAACACTTGTATCAAGATTTACAGGAAATTAGAGATCATTAAAATGATCAAGACTACGACACAAATTATTTATCGATGAATACTCTTCAATCAACGAACTATGTATCCTCAACCAGCCAGTTACTAAGAACAGTAGTTACTGTTCTCAGTAACTGGCTGGAAATAAGAGAGAGAAGGAATTATGCTGATCCAATATTGATCTTGATTAAAATAGATTATGTCGAGTAAATGATTCCTGAGAAGATTAAATACATTTGCTTAAGTGTAACATCTTTTATGTTATTAATCTTGTTCACCTTCTCTTACAGGATTGTCAATATCTTTTCATAGACTAGACCTATTAATTTATGTGTGTGTGTGTGTATATATATATATATATATATACATATACATATACATATATACACACACACAAAAATCAGATTGAAGAAGGCATAATGTCTTCTTCAATCTCTCTTCATTTGCCAGGTTGTTTGGATGAGTAGTTAGCACATCCACTTCTCCAATCAACAAGCTGCAGATTCAAATCCTGCCATGAGCATGGATGTTTGTATTGTCTTTATGCTCCAATGAGTTTCATCATCTGGTGTGAGAACATGGATATGCTTACTGGACGCCTGAAGTGGATTGAAAAAGTTGCATGTTTGGTCTCTAGAGCAGGATTTCCAGGCCAGGCTATGTAAAAAAAATAAATAAAAATTAAACTATATATATAAAATCAACAAAAATAGAAAAATAAATCTTAACCTGTCCATGGTATAAGTATACTATAGGTTCACAAATCTTTTGTAGGCAGGAGCAAAAAAACACAGCATCTGCATTGAGTTATCATAGCAGCTCATGATGAACACAAAATGAAATACAAATTTCATGATTTTCCCAGCACTGTTTGGATTCTTACTTCATTTCCAATATGTTTTTTTTTTCTCTCCAAAAATGAATAAAAAGAAGTTTATATTACTAAATATAACATCAAATTAACAATGACCAAGACATTAAATAGAATTTATAGTTTTGTAAGAATAAACAGATTTTGTACATTATTTTTGCTATAGCAACTTTTAATATGAACTGCTGTAAGAAATCTTTGCTTGAAATGATTCATGCTATTTTAAGCAAGTGTTTAACACAAATACTAATCTTGAACAATGACATATTTTATCTACCTGGCTCAGTTGGGTAGTTAAATAGTAGTCGAATCTGTGGTTACATAATACATGATATTGCAGATGGCTCTACTGTGCTCTACCAAATCCCTATTGTACCATCAACATAATTCAGAAGTTCTATATCATATCTTATAAAAAGAGTATTATACTAATGCACTTCCATTCACAATATTTCACAGCTGGGACAAAGCAGTCCTGTTGGAAGAATCTGTGAAGTCATCACCCAATTCGGTTTTCTTAAAATAAAAGCACAATACGAAGCAAGATTTATTTGAGAGAATCTCTGAACTGCATGCCTGCAAATGAACATTAATTAATGTGTTATAGGACTAGGCTACAGGTCATCCACGAACCCTTTTCTGTTGTACACCATTGGGTGATTTTGCTACAGTTGTAGATGCACTTTTTCTGAAAACACAAATGCTGTCAGTTTTCTACTTCACATTTGTGCATAAAGAAAACTGGCAGCATTTGTGTTTTCAGAAAAAGCAAGACTATTGCTTTTTCTGAAATCTACCAAACACCCACAAATGCATGTGCCATTTCATAACATCATTTCATTAGTTTGTATGTGTCCACATACAAGCTAAGCTCCATTCTTTGTGGTATTTCAAAATTCAAGTGAATGAAGTATGGCACTGTCATATTTACACAAGTCCCTGTATAAACCAGAGTTTCACTTTTTTTTTTTTTTTTTTTAAATATTTATCCACCCCATACATGGCTAACAAGGAAAGGATTCTATTATAATTGGAGCTTGTGGTCCTTGCAGAACACTTTGTGAGGAAGGCAGTTCAGCTAAAAGTAGAAGAATGATGGATGTCAGCTCTGTGGAACAGATGCCATGAAAGAAGAGACATAGGGAATGGTCAGCCATACTGTTCTCTTCTGAATAGCATCAAGCATTTTTGATGTATCACCCCAAATGTGAGAACAATGTTCTAAGGCTAGGTGGATTTGTGATTTCTATAGTTAACAGCGGATCTTAGGAAGCTTACTTTATACTTAGATACCTAAGCATACTTTTGAACATGAAAATATTTTGCTACAATACTATGTTATAAAATCTGCTGGAGATGCCGATTAACATGTTAGCTTTCTTTTGCTATTTCATGTAGTTCTATAACAAATAGGTTTACCAACAGTATGAATTTAATTCATGTTCAACAGGAACTCATCCAAAGCATGCAGTATTCTGAAATTCATATTCAAGTATACTCATAAAAAAGAACTCGCAGAATGTAGAGATAATAAACACCTCAGTGACTACAGCCTTCACAAAATAATGCAAATTTAAACATCTCCATCAGGAAAGCTATAACTGAACATGAGGCATTGTTTTTTAATCCATTTTGATGGAAAGAACAAAACAGCAATACTAATGATCATCAAGCATATGGATAAACTGGCAAATGTCTTTACCTCAGCATTTTTAATTTCTTGTTAAAAAAAAGATTACAGTGTGTGCTTTTGAGAGTGACTGTTTATAGAACAAGAAATTATGGATTCAGTAGTTTGGAATTAAGAAATGCTAATGAATTTTTCAATATTTTGTGATTAAATTTCCCTATCAATACTAATGATATTTGCACCTGCAATGGAAATACAATCTTAACTTAAAGAAATTAAGAATTATACTATAGATTGAAGAAGTAATTTTATTTTCTAAAAAGAAGAAACATACAATCATACAAAAATGTATTGCACTGAGATCACAGTTCCAATTGCAACCAGAATATAAATTAAGTACAAGTTCTGTACAGATAATCAAGTGTAATCTTGGTGTTGGAATGTTGAACTGTTAAGTGCTTATCTTCTCAAATTTAATAAAAATAAAGCTAAAATAAAGTTACATGATTTTAAACATAAATAACATTATCAATGTCAAAATTCATCTAAAACACAATGTGTGAAACCAGTAAAGCTGCTTTTATTAGTTCATAGCAAAGTGCTATCAACAAGTTGACATTACTTGGCATGAAAAAAAAAAGATTCATTAAAAAAAGTTTTCTTTATACCCAGCCAAAAACTGAGTTTGTCTTTTATATGAAACAAAACAATGAACAAATGTACATAGAAAACATATACTAAGAATATAACAACTAAAAAAAATGGTATGTAATTAACATTTCATTAACAGGAAAATATGGCAAGCTATATAAATAGAGCTTAATCTCCCAAAAAATGTGCCTATAAATTATTTTTTTGTGCAAAATACATACATCAACCTTATCAAAAAAGAATTAAGTTGATGGTGCATAGTTATATTCGTTAACAACTGCAGTTCGCTTTATTTCACTTACACTAGTCTATTAAACTACAGAAAACTTTCTACAAGTTTTCTATATGCAAAAAATGGGTTCAAGTAGAAAATATCTTTCTAATTTCTTCTTTTTTTTTTTGCAAAGGTTAGGAATAAGAAAAAAATCTACCTAAACCTTCAAAACAAAAGTTTTAAAGTCTAAAAGTATTCTTGATTATGTTTAGCCATAAGAAATGCTATCAGAGGCAACAATATCACTAAATTCATCACAAGAATAGAATATTTTTGTTCATGTTGCAAAGTGACTGGCTCACAATTGATATGTTTATGTCACTGTGTTGCATTAATACTACAAGAAAGGTGAGAAAAGAGTTAACAAATACATCTACTAGACATCTACGGCAAAAAGTTTTCCAATAAAATATTAGCTTGAATGTAAATTTTTAACCATCACATCTAAACTATTTAATCTTCAGGCAGAATTCAGCTTATGAATTAATGTTAACAAGAAATTAATGGTCCTGAATGTTTAGTCCATGATGAACAATAACTTGGAAGACAAACTGTACAAGTACATTATAGATAATAATCACAATAGTCAGTTTATCAACAATCTTGCTCTACAAATATAAAATCCTAAAAGGTATTACACATGTAATTCTAAATTTGACCTTTCAAATTTATGTATTTAATTAAAATTTAAAAAAAATGTAAAGCTGTCATTCAGGGCCAGTTCTCTTTTAGAAAGGTTTCAGTATTTGAATTTGTCTATGTCCTATTTATTAACATTATTAGTTTAAGAAGTTTAAATAAGTTATATGAAACAGGAGTGAATTACCAATTCACTCTTTTTTCTTCTAATTCACCCAAATTAGACGGCATATTGATTTTCCTGATGTGTGAACTATAAATTAATAAAGAATGCAAAATGAAATGGAAGCCTAATAAATCTTTCCTAGATGCACCATGCAGTGGAAGACCAATAATAACTGGTCTTCATGTATTGAAAATATTGAATTCATGTATTAGTCATGTTGATCAAAAATTGATGTGCAATTTCAGGCCACAAAGGCTGCATTTTTCTGAAATATTTCTTACAGGGAACCATTATTTCTCCATTATAAGTAACACATTCCATTTGCTTTGATGTTTAAGATTAGAATTTTGTCTGCTAAATAACACTAATTCTCGAGTAATAACTGAATAGTAATGAAAACAATTTATTAACATACAGAGAATGAGTTCAACCTCATCTGCCTCTGATTATTTCTGATGTGTCTACAACAGTAGAGCCCATTTCACTGCCTCATTACAGCATGCTGATTTTGATGAATCAGCTGGGTAAAGTTCTTGATGCATGTAATTGTATGGCAGACTGCAAAATTGTTGATAAGGTCAAGGAAAAGTGACTGACTGATGGTGTATTGATTTCCCTGATTTAGAACTTTATGCATTCTTCTTTAACAATAGCAAAAGGCTTTGTGCAAAGCAAAACATTGCCTACTTAGAAGACATTAGGAAGTGTGTATTTTAGGCATTTATTAATCATCAATGGCACAGCAAACTTTTCAGTAAGCAGGTGTATCAGTTTTTATATTATTATTACTAAAGATGTCAGTTGTGTTAACACTTATACTACTTGATAACATGGAACACTAGTTGAAAAATAAGACTTGTTCAAGTTTGCACGTACAGGTAAAAGCTGTATAATTTAAAAAAAAATTATATTGCATGTTTAATCACACAAATTTAAAATTACATGCGACCATATGAGAGCGCCACAAGAGGCTAGCACGATAACCCACCATTTTCTTAATTTGTTTTGCTGAAGATTGTTGACTGTTCGTCTGTTGTGCATAATTTTTCTCTCCCTTATTTTGTGTTCATTATTACACTTATTGCTGATAAGTGTCCTTGTAGTTCTATTAAGTGCTCAACAAAACTGAAAGCACTTCAGTACTATGAATGAGATGAGAACATGGCATGCATTAAAAATGCTCCGAGTGAGAATAAAGAAGTTAGTAATGGTGTAACTTTTTCATGTAGTGTTATATCATAACATCTTGTATATCCCCTGAGGGTATGCATCAGGAATTCAATGATGATGAGAGTACATTACGATATAGTGCTCTCTGGTTGCTTATCATTTTCTTTAGAGTATTCAGTTTTCCAATGAAAGAAAATGAATGGCATGTACTGGAAAAGGTAGCTTCGCTAAAATGCAAGAGTTACTCTCATAGGCCTATTAGTTTCTATTATTTTTGGTGTTATTTACATTATGTGTGAATTTAAATTGTGCAAGACATTCTGGAAAATAACTTTTGCACAAACTGCACTGTGTGTTTTATTTTTCTGTGTATTAATAAAAGCATGTAGCTGTATAGTGACTTTCTACCTGGCCCTGAGTGTGTGCATATACATTAAGTGAAACCTTATATAAATATAATACACAGTGGTACCTTGGTTAACAATGGCCTCAGATAACGATAAGTGGCTGTAAGGGAAAAAACTCTTGGTTAACGACTCTCGATTATGTGAACCTCTATCCGATCTAAAAAACCGGAATTTTCTGATCGCACTCAGCCACGAGCAGGAAGACATTGTCGAAAATAGAACAGGCATGTGGCATAGCTGTGAAGCTCAGATATGTTTGACCCATCATAGCCAGCTGTTTACGTTTTCCGTTTATTGTTTCTTTTCTTGTAGTGTACTGTGCTTTATTTTAAAATTTGTGGTTATAAATGCGTTTTATGATGAAAATGAGTAAGCATTTATTTTTTATGTGTTGGTTCATATAGACAATAAATCGGCAGGTGCGTGTCACTGTTCGTTCGCCATCAAAAGGCAAAATCAAATCTCATCTGTATAATAATCGTTGTATCTATAAGCTGCTAATCAGCGTATGTTACGGTAAGTGCTGTATCTAATATCGTCACCTTACAAGCAAAATGCACTAAGTCAAAAATTGCAGGTTTCGAATTTAACTGTTAACTTTTATTTCAAAAAGTTTTTTTTTGAACTTTTATTTTAAGGTGACGATATGTTCTTTGTATCCCTTGTCTTAGTGTCGTACAATTTGTAATAATACCGTATCTTTTTTTTTTTTATAGAGCGAATTTTTTTTACCGTGTGACAAAATGGGTCCCAAAAAGAAAGCTAGTGAGGGAAGAAAAAAAAACAGAAAAATTTTCTCTATTGAACAGAAGAAAGAAATAATAGCAAAACATCATGAAGGTGTGAAAGTTATGCAGCTAGCTCGAATATATGAAACCAGTCATTCTACAATATCAACCATTTTGGCTAAGAAAGAAGAACTTATGGTAGCTAAGGGAACTTCAAGGTTGAATGTCAGAGGGTTTCTTTTTGAGCAAATGGAAAATCTATTACTATTGGATCAAAGAAAGAGTCCTGACGTCTTCTTTTTCAAATCTTGATAAATCTGTTTAGACAGATTTATCAAGATTTGAAAAAGAGGACTTCGGAATCAAGTTCTGAGGTAGATGATGATTTCAAAGGTAGCAGAGGTTGGTTTGACAACTTTAAAAAAAGAACAGGAATTCATAGTGTGGTCAGACATGGAGAGGCAGCTAGTGCTGACAAAGTAGCAGCAGATAAATTTGTCAATAGCTTTACAAGAATTATAGAAGAAGGAGAATACCTACCTCAACAAGTCTTCAATTGTGATGAGACTGGGTTATTTTGGAAGAAAATGCCCAATAGGACATTTATCACTAAAGAAGAAAAAACATTTCCTGGGCATAAACCAATGAATGATAGGTTAACACTGCTTTTAGCAGCAAATGTAAGTGGAGACTGCAAGGTAAAACCAATGTTAATCTACCACTCAGAGAATTACTGAGCATTCAAAAAGTTCAGTGTCTCTAAATCCAATCTTGGTGTTTTGTGGAAATCTAACAGCAAAGCCTGGGTCACAAGAATAGAATTTAGAGACTGGATTTGCAAAGTGTTTGGACCAACTGTCAAAGCCTATCTTGAGCAAAACAATCTGCCTCTAAAAGCCATTTTAACCTTGGATAACGCACCTAGCCATCCAACGGGCATACAAGAAGAGCTACCAGGGGAATTAGATTTTATCAAGGTGATTTTTCTTCCTCCCAAGATTACATCTCTGATTCAACTTGTAAATTTTAAAAAACTTTACACAAGGGAACCTTTTACTAGGTGCTTTGAAATGTGTGAGGCTACCAACATAACCCTAAGGTTAAATGGCTTTTAGAGGCAGATTGTTTTGCTCAAGATAGGCTTTGACAGTTGGTCCAAACACTTTGACAGTTGGTCCAAGCCTTTATAATTCAACATTGTTATAGCAATTAGGCTAATTATAAAGGCTTGGCAAGAAGTAACAACGAAATGTCTCAAAGCAGCATGGAGGAAACTATGTCCTTCCTTTGGTAATGAAGAAACTTCAGATGAAGGACACAAATTGGTAAAGGATATTGTGGCAACTGCTCATGATCTTAACTTGGAAGTAGAGGAAGATATCGTTATTGGAGATACATGACTGAGAACTGACTACTGACGAGCTAAAAGAATTTTTGAAGCAGCAATGTGAAAAAAAGGAAATGGAAATTTCATCTGAAGATGAGGATGGAGAGAAAGTACAAATTACGACTGCTGAAATCAAAAATGTTTTGGCAAAGTGGGAGGAAGTTCAAAATGTTGCTATGAAATGGAATCCAAACAAATCTGAGGTCATGAGAACTGCAGATCTATTTAATGAAAAGTCCATGCAGTTTTTCAGAAACATTTTAAAAAAGAGGCAGAAGCAAACAACCCTTGACATGTTTTTTTACAGGTCCATTTGTCAAAAAACTCCGAAGTGAGCCCAATTGTCCTTCTGGTGAAGATTGATAATTAAAAACTGTTTTCATGAACAATTCATTTTAATGACGGTAATCCTGGAACGGATTACCGTCGTTAACCAAGGCACCACTATATATATATTATATTCTAGTTACATATTGCTCATTCATTTCCTCAAAGATGAATCAGCAGTTCTTTTCCCTACCATTCAATTTTCATTATAGAGTTGATTATATCTTAATAATGCCTTCACTGATTTTATAGCATATTAGTATATTAGTATGAATACAGGCTATTGATGAAGAAAATGATTTTTGATAACAAGGCATGACATTATAATCTGCACATCTAGTTTTTAATATACCTTTTTAGGATTTTATATAAAATATCTGTAGAAAGATTCAAAGTGAACTACTATCTATAAATGTTGTGAACACTAACTGTTTTACAGATAACAATTGTGTTATATTATAAAAAATTATATTCTGTAAAATACCATGCATTTAATTTTAAATGTTTCTAACAGTGCACATGCATATAATATAGAAAACTAAAAGACAAAATTACTAGTTTACTATATGCTATTTGGCACCATTTACAAAACTACAATTACTACAATAATGTCAACAGATGTTATTTACATTATTTTATAATGGGTTCAAACTGCAAATATAAAAGAAAATATGAACATTAATACTAACAGTTTAGCCAAGGACAGGGCTAACCTAATATTTCTTTAGATCATTATTTTGGTTATTCTGTTGATATAAGAGAAAATTAATCAGAAAAAAAAAAACCTAAATAAGTAAAATTTATTTTTTAATATCAAGTTAATTTGGTACATGAATGTTTCTTTTTGAATTCACCTTGGCACTTTTCGAGGTTATGTTACAGATATCAAAAACTAGCAAACATCAAACTGAATATAAACTATTATTATAAAAGAAAATTTATCAGAACTTTTCTTCCATAGTAGGAATTATATATAGTGACTGAACTGTGAGATAAATGTGGGTGTTATCTGGATTATCACAACAAACATGAACAAAGTAAAAGGAATACAGATTTTTAAAATGCAGGAAATCCCTCAGTTACAGATTACATTTCAAAAATTGTACAAATCTTTGATCACAATTATGAATGCAATTTACAAATTACAAAGGGAAACAGCTAAACTTTATAAGGATATGGTACACATATTTTATGAAAGTAAATCATGGATACTAAATATAAGTGAAATTAAAAGTCATGTACAAGCAATGGAGTTTTATTTTATTATTATTAGTTGGAAAAGGATAAACTAAGGATAAAAAAAAATACATTGTGAATACTTGTGATACCTGATAAAAAATTAAATTAAAATAAAATGATTAAATGGAGAGACCATCTAATTAGAATGAATAAAATCAGGATACTGAAAATGGCCTATATGTAAGAGAATGAAAAAGAAGGCAAAGAAGCTAGAAAAGATATAAAGGCTTAATCCATTAAAGGGAAGAAGATTCCAAACACAAGTACAAAAACCTGTAATTCTAATAAAAAAAAAAATGGTTTTTCTTTGAGTATTGTCTCAATCATTCAATTATTTAAACTGAGAAAATGACAATCTTTTACTACACTTCCACTTTCTAGGGTGGTTAATTAGGTCTAGTTTCATTTCAAAATTTATATTGTTTTCTCTTGGAAGGCAAACTTGGTAAGCACAGGAATACCATGGAAGGGACATTATCTTTCAACACTAAGTAGCTTTTGAGATCAGTGATCCCAGTTTGTACTGTTGGTATTTACATCTAAATAATTAAAAAAGTAAGTTTTTGAACTTGGTTTGTATATACCAAAGATATATGTAAATCATATCTCCACATAACTTGAGGATCTCCTAAAAATATTCACTGTTGATGTTTATTATATATTACAGTTGTAAAACAATTTTCGGGCTTCAAAATTTTAGTTTATATTTTTAAATAACAGGATGAATTTACTTGCACTAACATTTATCAGCTAACACCCCCTCCCCCAAGCTGAGAGTAACTGGAAAATTATGCAAAAAATAAGAGAATTTTCAACAAATATTGCAACTGTTATTTAAATTACCTAACTGATTTATGTTTTTCAAATGTTCATAATCTATCTTTATTTTTGTTTATTTCTAATGTTTCAAATGCAGTTCTAAAAGAAAAATTTTCAAAAATATTACTTAAAGATTTTTCTTTTTGTATTTCATTTTAAATATTTAAAAACGTTTTTTTTTTGAAATTTCTAGGAAAAATAGCAACCTTACCAAGCCTTTTATTTTTCAGTATTAAATACTGTCAGTGTATAATAATACTTTTCACCATTTGCTCCATATAACTAATTTCACTTATTAATGGCAGGCTTTTCAAACCATCATCAGTTTAAAAGGTTTGAGTGGATTAAAAATTACCATGTTCAGTCTCTAGAGCAGAATTTCCAGATCATCTAATCCTCAGCCAGTCCATTAATGTGTTACAGGTTTATAACCTTTTATGAGTGGAAGTATAATAATAAAAGAAAGATGACTTCATATGAAAGAAACTCTCATATGTGAATGAGAATTTTTAATATTAATTTTATTCATTAGTAATTTTAATGAATTACTTAGCTCTCGTTATAACACTATAACTGACATTTTTAATTATGTTAAGCATTACTGTTAAAAATAAAAAGATGGCATGGCAGAAAACAGATGTATAGCAAATTATTTACTACACTGTACTCAGGATTGCATTATTCCTGGTTCCAATTTGGGTTAAGGATGAGGATGCACATAGATTTAATTCAAAGATTGCATTAATAGTTTTCAAGTTTTCAATGGGGGGGAGAGAAGAAAAAAGAGTCAGAAAAATCAAATATTCAAAGTCAAAAAGGATATGGATATGCATATTTTGACAACTGTTGAAGAGTGCAAAAGAAATGTTTTAACCATCTTAAACTCCTAGAAGTAATATCAAAATATGATCCAATATTTAATGATTCATTATATAAAATTTAATGAAAAAATACAAAAATTAAATAATTTAGACCATTATTCAAGCATTTATTTTTAACATTCCTCTGTTGTCTTACAATATTATAACAAATGCAAGATCATGCAAAAGAATTTCTCTTCTAATGCAAAAGTTATTTTTTTAGTGAAGGAAATAAATCTGGAGTAATGTTAAGTGATGTTCCAGAGCCACATGGAAATCTTATAACTATTGGTAAAATTCTGATATCAGTATTGCTACTTTATTATTTCACTCATGGTTTCCGATGTGAAAAGCAATTAAATCATTATTTATACATAATGAGAATCATAACAGCAGAATGCTGTTTTTTGCCAATTTAACATCATTACCATAATTGACAATGAAAGAAGAATTAAATTATTATCTATTAGTAATTTTTTTCTGAGTGCAAATATGTTTATGCACATAAACTTGCATCACTCCACTGCTTTATATGATGTATAATTTTAAACTTTTTAAATTTCCAAATTTCAGCATCTTCTGATAAAAAAAACTGCTCCTCCACAAGGATAATATGTCTCATCCTGGATTTTAAGATAGGTAAAACAATAAATGAATATAGTAAGGAGATCTGGTAGAAAACACCAATTACAATTATATTTGAAAATCCATAATTATATTTATGTTTTTTTTTTCTTTCACATTTATGAATAATGACAGTTAAAACACATGTATCCCCCACCCTAAAAAAACACACTAAATTGGTCCACACAAAACAACATTAATATTATTTCCATTATCAGCATTGGTAAAACAATTTAATTTTCAGATTTCAGAAACAGATTCTTGATAAGTCTATGAAGATCAAGAATGCTTATATAAATCAAGGGCAAGCATATATGAAAGTGGGGCACAATTACATTAATGGGACATCTGTACAATGATGATGTTTTTATTTTTAAGTTAATGATTTTTCTCTCCACTGAAACATATTTACAACAATGAGATCTGATAATTCTAAGAAAATAGCAATTTTTGTCTCCATTCATTAGAGAGATATCAAGCACAAAGTATTTGTCAAAAAATTACTAAATATTCATCTTTCTACTTGTAAAATGTGCAGATACTATACTCATTTGAAGAACTTTGAGCCTTGTTTCAAATATATGAACAGCTAAATAAGTAGACAATGCTATTCAACTAAGCTAATTTCATTAAACTAATCTAAAGAAAGGCACTAGGAACCTACCAAATGTACACCTACTCTGACTAGAATTCAGTATAAAGTACTTTTCAATTTTCAGAACTGTATAATTTATAACATTTTAGAATAATTTACTCTGTACACTATAGATGATACATTTATATAAACAGAGTATTCCAACTAAATATATTAGAAAATTTATTTCTATGCATAAGAGTCTGAGATAATCTTCTGCCATGTCTGTATTATATACCTGAAGTTTATATATAGGAAATGAAATTAGTGAACATACTTTGAATTTTGGAGAAAGAATCAGTTTATCTGAAAACCAAAATTTTCATAATTAGAGTAGCATTTATATTATGTCACATTATATTATGTTTCACAAGTAGTAATCAAGCACTTAAAATATACAATTTTTTTTTACCATTTTTAATGAATTGCTTCAGTATATAGAATAGCAATATACATGGCAAATAAGACTTTCATAGATTCTAATTATAATTAGAATTATAGTTTACCTGTATATATATATTTAGTTCTGATTATTGTAAAATTTCTACTAAAATGCATTATAGTTATCTAATTTTAAGATGACAATGAATATTTCTGTTGTTTTTCATTCTTTGGAATCAAAAGTTAGATAATTATCTTTACATTAAGTAGCTACATGTTTATAAATAATAACAATACATACATACACTGGTAAGTTTCATATATGTATCAGACTAATATTAACAAGGAAAATAAAAACATTTTTAAAAATATTATGTTACTATTTTTCATATTTAAGATACTAATTAGAAAGGATGCTGTGCTGATGAGCTAAGTGTAACATGTTGACAAAGATAAAAACAAAACAAAACTCATTATGATAAGAAGATGCAAGCTATTAAATTGCTACTGGAAGTTACACCATTTTCAAGATGGAACATAACACAGACAAAACATAAATTAATAATGACTACTGCTGTCAACCAGCTGTGCTAATTTGTTGCAGCCATTTAAAACAAACTCCTCTGGAAAAGGCACTTTGTTATATGGCTGGCAAATGGAATATATTTATCCATAATTGCTTTCAACAAACACATCCTTTAAATGTTTTTGTAAAGTTTTCAATAGTATAATGTCAAAAACTGTTCCTTTGGCAATCACTAAACAGTTCTCATTGCCATTCTGATTACATGCATCCAAAGCTTATTTTAATCTTAAATACAGATGAGTATTTGAATGAAATATGATACTGTTAATCTTAAAAGTTATATGTCAGGACATGGTTTTAAATCCTAAACAAAAACATATGTTTTTGACTTCCTCCACACAGACTAGCATGATCAGACTTCCTTCTCCAGAATGCAAATTTCAATGCAAAATTCAAGTCTGTGACTGGTAGTGTAGATAACATTTAGTAAGACAGACGTTTATGTCTACAGATGCACAATGACTACAAAAGCAATATTAAATTAATTTTTTTTTTACCTAAACAGACTTTCAATAAAATAACAAATGTTAAATTTTTCATTTTTAATTATTTTTCAAGAAAAATAAAAACTTATTTGTATGAATGGCTCACAAAGTGAAAAGTTTCAGATGTTAGAAAAGTAACCATGTTTTAAACTATAACTGGATAAAAATTGAGTAGAAAATACCAGCTTTAACACTGTAGGTTATATTTCATAAAAACATCAATGTTCTACATCTGTCAGTTACGTGATAAATTTATTTTGTAACATTTTACCACATAACAATTATGCTGACTCATCACATAATTATCTCTAGTAGAATGCTGTTAAACTGGCTTACTGAAATACTTAAAACTTAACTGAACGAATACAAAAGAACACTTTGTTTCAATTCAACCCAATAAACTTTTATAGTAGTGGATGAAAAACTACCAGCATATAAAACTGATCAAAACTATTCAGGAAAACCATAAGCATGCTCTCAAAACACGAAACAGAAAGCAAGTATTACACCAGTAGTACTTGCTTTCTATTATCATATCCATATATTTAACCTTAAAGTTCTCTACAAGGATATGCATAATTAT
The DNA here is from genome assembly GCF_054136105.1 of Typopeltis vanoorti. Lineage (NCBI taxonomy): Eukaryota > Metazoa > Arthropoda > Arachnida > Uropygi > Thelyphonidae > Typopeltis > Typopeltis vanoorti. The sequence continues at coordinate 80,965,345 of NC_143559.1, forward strand.
TCCAAGTCAATTTCAAAAGTTTAGCAAATGGCATAGCTAGGATATTTTACATTACCAACCATTCTCAATTTATGAAATCATTGAACATAAGCTTAAGTCATTTTCCTTTAAAAATATATATAATTTACTTAAAAATCACACAACAAAATGAGTTTAAAAACTCATTTTCTATAATAAAATCATTTCAATACTTAAATTTACATTTTTTCATAAAATACAGTGGTGTAAAAAAAATGCATATATACAAAATAACTTTAACATCTTTCTTCTGAAGTGGTATTTGACATTGATTAACAAGTGAAATGTAAAATGCTTAATGAAAGCATTTGCTAAAGTTTTTTTTTTTCCTCCCTTTGTTTTTAATAACATTTCACTTAAGAATTCATTTCTCTCTTCTGCATGTGGACGTAATTCATGATGCATTCACTGGAAGTATGGATACACATAGCTGAATAAAAAATAAAAATTGGTCATTCCTTTCTTTCCATCTATTAACCAACAAGGGAGGTTATGAACATTTATACAAATGAGTTATAGGAAAAACATATCGGTAATGTCATTTAACATACAACTATTCTGAACAGTTTCCATGGTGCAATAGTTTTTGAAAATATGAGCATGCTTAGATATAAAGGAACTAATCTTCCCAGTCTTCCTCTTCTTCGTCTTCCTCATCATCATCACTTCCACTTTCATCTGAAAGTAATTATGAAAATCCATTATATCCTCCAATAAAAAATGTGTTATTAGTCTTTCAAAACTACCCTCCCCCTTGCACTTCTACACACACACACACACAAATAATGAATGGAATATCACTGCAAACAACAGATTTACATACTAATAATAAAAATTTCTTATAAAGTAGCTGGAATTGAATGACAGTCAACCAGAAATGCTCAAAAATGGAGGGAGAAAAGTTTTACAGTGACTACACAGCAAAATTTAGAAGGTCTGGTCAGAAAATTGAATTCCAAATGGAATAGAGCCAGTTTTATGCACACAGATGATAGCTATTGTTGCAATTTGTTTTGGTGATGGCTGCCAGTTTTATGCACAGATGATATGCTATGCACTAGCATAGCATATCATCTGTGCATAAAACTGGCTGCCATCACCAAGACAAATTGCAACAATAGCTAACTGACAGCACTTCCATAATATAATCACTAACAATATTCAGTAATGCCCTATGGTTGGAAAAACCTGCGTTTGAATGAAGTTCCATGTAGAATGCAAGAACCTTTAACATCTTTTTAACTGAAGGTAAGTTAGCTAGTCTCATGTGAAGATGGCAGTTTTCCTTGCAAAATTAGGTTTTTCATCATACAGAGCAGACAAACTGATCGGAGAAAATACACACAATCAGCAGATACAGTATTCACCATATTATCAGAGCATTAATTAGGTTCATTTGGGGCCAATTACTTAGCTTTAACAACTGTTGAGTCTAATCTAATACATTAATGTGAAGTGAATCAGATAACCTACATCCTAATATCTGAAATATTACTGAATGTATTAGATGTAATACTGCCAAGCACACATTTGTAGAGACATTAAAACTGCCTACCCAGACTACAAGAATCTCTTGCTTTGCACGGTTGATGTATCCAATAAAAATAGTGTGTAGGTAAAAAATGTGTTAATAATACACAGTGAAAAATAACTCAGCCATAAAATTTCAAAATCTTTATAAACTTAAAAAAAAAAAACATTTATTTTAAATGCCAATATTTGAAAAAGTTAGTTTGCAATGGCTTTTCATTTTCTCGTGGGTGTATGTATGTCTTGCAGTAACAGCTCATAGGTTTGTCTGCATTTCAGCAGACTTGCATAGGGTGATCCAGATTAGGGTTAATATCTATAAGTTGTTTTAAAATTTCAATAACTTTAAACAATGATTCAAATTCTTTTAAAATTATGTCCATCTTATTCTTCATATGAACGTTGTTCATCGAAGTTAATGAGATTATCATCATTAACTTCCACAAACAACGTGCATATTAATTATTAAATTCACATTCTTCTGAATGCGAGTTTAATAATCCTGAACAGCTAATGAACGGGGCAAGAGTTCATAGTGTTGCCTCATTTAGTCCACAATCACATGGAAGTTTGCTTTCTTATCACTGTACTCTTATCTCTTAATTCAAGTTTTGTTCTAAAGTGATAACTTTTCACTTTTTATTATTGGCACTCAGTATTTCACTCTTTTTTTTTTATCCATAGTTAAAGGATACATTTTTAATATAAAAATGTTTACATAAGGCAGGAGATAGTCAACACATGCTTATTTAATGGTGGCTTGACACAATTCTTATTCTAGTCACACTATGTATATACATTTGCATGTCCACACTGTTATGAAGTCATGTGCAGCATTTAAGATTATTAAAAAAAAAAAAACTCTTTTCAAAATTATACAATGATGGCAAGTTGGTTTATAATTATTCAAAATTATAAAACAATTCACCATGAATTAGTTCCAGGTATATAAATCTTTGCATTCAAAATTTGCTTTACATAAATTGTTTGGTTTTTGCACCCAATGACTGAATTATAAACAGGGTTACCATGTATTTTCTGCAATGGAAAATTTGGAACAGGATGTTAGAACAATGTATTTAGTTACATACTTTGTTTGATGCTACAATAAAACTGTTTTGCTTGCATGTATGCAGCTATAGTGTGTCTACGTGAGGAGAGAGAGATGTTTTTCACTATGCAAGGTTGTTTTCATTTCAATTGTTTCTAATTACACTAACTGTCACAAAATATAGTACATACTCTAACTGTCTGCATACTGTATTTAGCAATATAATAACAAACATGAACCAGGACCAGCATGAACAAAAAATGTTAAGTGAATTTTTAATCCATGTTAAATATACTGTGGTATCAATTTCTTAAAAGTATTAATTTGAAAAGCATGTTGCTAAAAATATGTAAAGTGAAGAATTCCTGTATCATAAAATGTATCACAGATGCAGGTATTTTGTATAGACAACAATTTTCTGTTATATGCTGATAATACTGATTAGCTAACCACTCAACTAATCATCATAAGCATGGATATACATGATTGTCTTTAGATGGAAGATGACTTTCATTGCCCAATGTGAAACTGCCTCCTTGCTTATGGAAGGCTAAAGTGGCTTGAAAAAAAGTTATGTTTTGTCTGCAGGGTTTCTAGACAAGATAAAAAAATGAATAAAAAATACAAAAACACTTATAAAAATTTAATAAAAATAATAGAAAAAAAATCCTTAGTCCACCCATGATACTAATGTGCTATAGGTTTACAATTTTTCATGAGAGTCACATAAAAAAAAAGTCTGTCATGAAGTATTCACTTTATGAGTATTATTTCTATAAAATATTAATTCATGTACAACATACAGATTAGAAGGGTGCTTAAGGGTCAATGCTGTATAACTGGGAAGAGACCTCCAAGTAGTCTTTTGGAAAATGCGGAGAACCAACAAGGGCTTCTGACCTAACATCCAATCCTCACCTTCTTGTGGTGCAGCCTGCTAGGTATCTGCCTGAATGCTAAAACAAATGAGGATGGGCTGGCAACTTGGAATTTAGCTGACCAAATTGCATTCTTACTGGCTTAAACCACAATGTAAAATGATGGTATCACATGACAGAATTTCATGCTAGTTTGAGCATCACCTGATTAAATAAGGCCCTCCCCCTGTTTTCATCAAAGAACCAAGGCAATTGCAAAGTCTGCTATTGGCACGAACCTGCAATACGTCCCAACTTGACATCAGTAGAGCTCAGGATTGGTGCTATCAACATAAGAGGCATCACTAGAAAAGAAATCGAAAGTGACAGGGGAATTAAAAAAGTATCAGATGAACATAACAGGTGTGACTAAGATGAAGAAGACAAGAACAGGTAAGATCTTTTTAAGCAACGAATACAAAATGTTATATTCAGGCAATAACAATCAGGGAAAAGAGGGAGTAACTATAGTATTCAACACTAAATATGAGGATAATCTTGAATGGCAGGAAATATCAAGTAGAGTGATGTCGACAAATATCACAATGGGAAACTGGATAATGAGACTTATTTGTGCCTATGTAAACCTTCTATGTTCTTACTGAAGAACATAGAAGGTTTGCATAGTTCCTTCCCATAGAAGGTTCATAGTAGAACCTTCTATGTGCCCATAGAAGGTTCTAATGAAAAGTTAGTCCTTCTTGGGGATTTAAACAGCAGAGTAGGAAATGATTACCAACATACAGAAATATTTTGAAAAAATTTGGAGAAAAGCATAAGGTTAATAATAGTAGTAAATGTCTGCTGGATTTCTGTTCAGGACATGGGTTAGTTATTACTAATACCATGTTCCAACATAAAAATATACACAAATTCACATGGAGAGAAGATGCAAGAAATAAGAAAGTCTTATTGACTATGTTATAGTTGATAGCAATGTTTTTCTACTAGTTCAGGACACAAGAGTATACAGAGGATTTGAAATAGAAAATGATTACTATTTAGTTTTCAGCAGGATACAATTGAATTTCATATTGACAAGAAGAGTGTGTAAGAAAGTTTTCAAACAAATCAAAGTTGAGCAGCTTTCAGAGGTGAACTGTAGACTCAAATACACAAACATCACTGAAGAAAAAATGAAAGAGTTTGAAAACAAGAACCAAACTTTGGAGATTCAGTGGCAAACCCTGAAGAAAGCATCGACTGATTCAGCAAGAGATCTGTAAGGATAGAAAAATCAGACCTCCATGGAAGTTAAAGAGGCAGTCAAGGAAAAGAAGAAGGCATATGGAAAGTTCCTGCCAGGTAAGTCAGCTTGTGCTCTTAAGAGAATACAGAGAAAAATGTAAGAAAGCAAAGCACTACATGAAACTAGCTAAACAAAAGTTATGGGAAGACTTTACTAAGAACATTGAAAATAAATATCAGGAATACATATGCCTACTTGAAGTAGAAAAAGTAATCAAATATGGAGGTATAAAAGTTTGACAGTAGATGCATTGCATAATTCAGAAGGCCTGATCAGAGGAATGAATTTTGAATGATTGGAGTGGAGCTCTCATAGTACTCATCTATATAAAGAGAAATAAAACTAAATGTCAAAATTACAGAGGTATTTCCCTAATGATTGTTCCATGTAAGATTTATGCTAGTATACTTGAGAAACGGCTAAGAACAATTGTGGAAGGAAAGCTTGGTGAAGAACAAGCTGGATTCAGGCCAAATAGAGATTGTTAGGATCAGAATTTCACTTTAAGACAAATATCTGAGAAATCTTGGGAATATAACAAGGATCTGTATTTAAGTTTTGTTGATCTGGAAAATTGAGAATGGGATAGCTGATACTGAAGAGATAGTTCAGGAAAGAACCCTGTTAATGACAGAATATTTTGTATTAGACTTAAGGCTAATCTTATCAATGTATCAACTGTGGTAGTTTATACATCCCACAGATAGGCCTGACGAAGAGAGTGAGGAATTCTATGAAAACCTACAGACTGTTAAGGAGAGATGTACTTTACATCTTAGGGGACTTGAATGCAAAAGTGGGAAAGAGTATGAGAGTTAGGCCTGAGTGTTGAATGTTCACTGGGTGAACATAACACCTGTGGTGAAATAGTTGGAATTTGTCCATGCTAAGAGATTAGTTATTACCAATACCTGCTTCTAGAAACACCCACAACAGACCTATACTTTAAACATCGAACACTGATAGGTCAAGGCTTCAAAACTTCTATACCACCATACTTAAGCATTTCTGGTCAAATATCATCTTCTCCAGTTGCCTTTCAGCATTTCAAGTATTTTTCACCTGAACTACAGATATGTAGTTCAGGTGAAAGCTGCTCTTTGCACTCCTTGTGAAAATTTTCTATGGTTCTGTCACTGCTTGTTTCATTTAACAGTCTTTCAAAGTAATTACTCCAGACATCTAAGATAGCCTTATCTTCAATTTTCATGTCACCTTTATCATCTTTGATATCTTTTACAGTACTCTTTCCTCCACTTATAAGTTTTTTCAACAGAAGATTCGGCTACCTTCCTGGTATTTATTTTCTGTGTTCTTACCAAAGTCATCCCACAACTTTCTGTTTAGCTACTTTTATACACAGCTTAGCTCTCTTACATTTCTCTGTATTCTTTTAGGGCATCTGCCAACTTATTTGCTAGTAACTTTTGTTATGCTTTCTTCTTTTCCAAGACTGCTTCTTTAATTTCTTGGTGTTCTTATTTTTCTATCCTTGCAGACAACTTCACCACATACCTCCCTAGCTGAATTAATCAATGTCTTCTTCAAAGTTTGCCACTGAGAGTCCAAGGTTTGGTTCTTGTTTTCAATTTGTTTCATTTATTTTTTTCAATAATGTTTGTATAATCAAGTCTACAATTTACTCGTAAAAGCTGCTCAACTTTAATTCTTTTTAAAACTTTCTTACATACTGTTCTTTTCAATGTGATATCCATTTTTATCTTGCTTAGTACTAAGTAATGGTCACTTCCAGTTTCAAATCCTCTGTACATTCTTGTATTCTGAACCAGCATGTTGATATCATTATCAACAATGACATAGTCAATGAGGCTTTTCTTATTTCTTGCATCTTCACTCCATGTGAACTTGTGCACATTTTTATGTTGAAACATGGTATTAGTAATGACAAGTCCATATCCTGAGCAGAAGTCCTATAAATACCATGATTATTAGCTTTCTCCTTTTCTCCAAATGTTCCTATATGCCAGGTTGGATTCAATTCCTACTTTGCTCTTCAGATTTCCAATAAGGACCACTTTTCCATTTTCTTTATGTCAGTTCTCTGTTCTAATGACTCAAAAAATTCCTCCACTTCTTCCTTGAAAGAATCTTCTGTGAGACCAGAGGCACAAATAAATTTCATTGTCCATGTCTCCATTTTGAAGTTTGTCCATATAACTCTACTTGAAACTGCTTTCCAATCAAGAAATTTATCTTCATGTTTGGTGTTGAATTCTATTGCTACTTCTTTCCTTTTCTTGATCATTATTGCCTGAAAATAACATCCTATGCTTATTATTTACTAAGATCTCACTTATTTTCATGTTTTTTGTCTCAGTAATGCCAATTATGTCCATGCGGTACTTTTCCAATTCTTCTGCAAGTTCAATTTCTTTTCAATTAATACTCCTTATACTGATGGTCCCCATCTTATCAGTTCTTCTGATGTTGGATTTATTCTTCTTCTTCTTCGAGATGTTGAGTTGGGGCTTGTTCCAGTAGCTGACTTTTCACTGTTTGCCCTGGTTCTCTGACAAAAACAGTGGGGGGGACCTTGTTTAACCAGGTGATACCCCAGCTGGCATGAAATGTCATTATGTTGTAACATCATAAGAATTTGTGGTTTAAGCCAACAGATAGTACAATTTGGTTGGCTAAGTGCCAGATTGTCAGCCCATTCTTGTTCGTCTAGTAACAAGTAGATAACTACTAACAGGATGTGAAGGTGAGGATTGGATATCAGGTCAGATACCCCAGTTGGTTCTCTGCATTCCTGAAAGGCAATATAGAGGTCTCCTCTCCATTATTTGACTTTGACCCTTAAGTGATCCTTACATGAAATACTCTATCAGTTTATTTATAACAGATGAAAAATTTTGCAGTTAAAAGCTTTCATTTTAAATAAAAATATTTAATATACTGTTCACAGGAAAGATATGCTATGATTGAGTGAACTGTACTGTACCCCCTGAATGGCCCAGCACGTACCCACGGCAGTACATGTACCACTGGTTGAGAACCAATGTACTAAGGCATAACCGATCCTTCACAAAGCCATGTTGTCTCTTATATAGTATCATATTTTTATCCACCCATTCTTGAATTCTCTTTTTGACCAATTTTTCCAGTACTTTTACCACCACACCTGATCTATACTGATTGGTCTATAATTTGCTGCTGTGGTCTTAGATCCTCTGTTATGCAAGGAAATTATTTTGCCCTCTTTGCACTCCCTTGGAGCTCTACTAGAGATGAGACTTAAATTAAAGAGGCCTAGTCAAAGGTATTGCCAGTTTCCTTGCACATTCTCACAAAACCCAAGCTGATATTCCATCCAATCCCACAGCTGTATTTAAATTGAGATTCTGCACTATTCTAAGAACCTCCAATTCATCCACCTCACCTCTATTTCCACATCAGTGTTAGTAACATATGTTAAAGCAGTAACCTCACTTGGATGATATACCCTTCCAAAGAGGTTACTCAGTAACTCAACTATCACTCATTAAGGTTAATCCTTCCATAGTCATTCTTCCACTTGCTTGTCAAGTAACAAAAGAACTCTTTGGGATTTCCTTTGGCCTATTCAGCTAGATTCTTCTTATAATCTGATTTTGTCTTCCTTGCTATGCTGGTCACCTTTCTTGCCTGAGCCTTGTACTGTTCACGAGTTTGCTAGTCACTTTTTTCCTAATACCCTCCACAGCATTTTCTTCTGCAGCTCATTAAGTTAAGCATGAGCTGCAGAACAAATCCTATCTGATTAACACTCCTTGCCTTAGGTATACAATTTAATATTGTTTCTTCTAGATGATCCTTAACTATCTTTCATGCACTACTAACACAGAACCCTCTTACCTTGCAGTGTTTTATGCCATGGCACAAATTTAAGCATCCTCCTAAGCTTGTCATAATCACCTGCCTTGTAGTTTCACATATACCCCTTCTTGAAAGAATATTCCTTATGTTTTACAATCTCCTAAGTCAAGACCACACGGTCATTTTTACCAATCAGAGGCAATGTGGCCACAGTGGTTATGGATAGCTCTTCTGATTCTATGACCAAGTCCAATACTCTCACAACCCTAGTACCCTCTGTCACATGCTGCCTCAAGTAATTATATCTCTGTATTATGGAATTATATAAATTCCATTTCATTCCCGCCATGTGATCTTATTTCCTTCCAGTCTATAGCTCCATAGCTATAGGTGAGTTCAATCAATTGAACTCACCATAATAATCACTCCACCTGTACTCATACTAATTTGTCAATGCATATCTTCCAGATCTTATGTGGAACCTCCTGGCCTATAATAACAACTAACTGCATATTTTGTCTTGATCTCACACCAGACTGCTTCAAATGAACAGACACCCTCTAGCCTATCTTCTATTCTTTTTGGCTGCAATTCCTATCTTTGCTATCTTCCCTGAAAATACTAAATCCTTTACATTCTATCCTTGTAATGACATCATCTGTTAGCCAAGTCTCACTGATGCCTATAACTTTTGGTGAGGTTGCACTAACCAATGCCAACCCCCCACCCTCTTGTTCCTGATACTTCTGGCATTAGTATATAGAAACTGCAGTATTCCTTAATGCCCACCTTTACTTCCTGAATTGACTACCCTATTCAATAATTTTGCTTGAGAGACTAGTTTCCACACTTGGTTATTCTCACACTCACTTGTCTCATGGGTGTCATCGCACAAACTCCTCCTCCTGCTTCCACCCTAACTGCTTAAGTTTTCCTGAATTTGTGTTTCAGATTTTGAGTTTTGTTAGATGCAGTCTATTATCATTATGCAAATCCTTCTATGAGTTTGCCTCTATCACAGCATGACAATCTTCAACCTCTTGCTCCTCAATTTTGCTTCTAGCAACTCCTTTACATTCTCCCCCACAGAATACTCTCACCTCTCAAACCATTTGTGTCAACCAAGTCAATCAGTTCTTTCGCCCTAACATTTTGCAGCCAAATGGCATGACTATTACGTGAATTTTTGCACCAGGGAAACACCTAGATGTAGTAATTTTTCTGTGTGTGTGTGTAAGAAGGAGAAAAGCAACACAATCATAAATAACACATTTTTATTCACTTCCATTATGCATTCATGGGCTGTACTGTTCAATGTTCTGCCCTTACTGTATGCCAAACTGCATCCTTCGCACGTGTGTTCAATAGCAGAACAAAGCTGGTCAGGACTGATGCTGCTCACATGCTGTCTTTCAGCGCTGACAAGTTATCAGGATGATTCCAATAAACCCAGTCTTTGAGAAATCCCCAGAGCCAAAAGTCACAATGTGCTCAGATCAAGTGAACGAGGCAGCCATGCAGTGGGACACATGCCTGATCACTCTGGCTTCCGTGAAATGTTCTCAAAGAACCTCCTATACGGATCAACTCACGTGTGAAAATGAATTCAGTCATGAAAATGATAATCTATGCATAGATGTAGTGTAGAACATCAAAATTGTTTATCATATTACAATACCTCTCAGCAGTAACTGAGCAGATCACAGGACCCAACTGGCAAATATTTCTAATTTCCTTATTGGATCATCCAATGATATAAACAAAGCTGTAAATCTGCACCAAACAGTAAAACTTTAGATGAATGCAAAGGAATTTGTTGGATTGCATGCGGGTTTTGTGTTAGCCCATACCCAGTAATTGTGGGTATTCACAGCTGCATTCAGGTGAAAGTGACCCTCATCTCCCCACAAAATCATCCACGGCCATGCAGTGTCCAACTCCACTCGAGAAAGGAATGTTAAAGCGAATATCAGTCAACTTTCAAAGTCCAGCAGGTGCAACTCCTGTGTCAGGATTATCTTGAATAGGTAGAAATGCAGAATCTTCTGTAGAATTTTTCAGGCAGTTATGTAAGGCACTGCAGGAATTAATGCTGTTATTCATGGCTAGCTCCACAACGGTAGTGGCAACTTCATTTACTTATTGTGAACTGATTCATTTGTGACGTCTGCCATATTTAACTCCCAATGATTCAGTTTCTTCAAATGACTAATCATTTGTTGCAGAGCACATGGAGATAGCGGACCTTGTTGACATTTGTTCATGTGACAAAATTCACAAAGTGCAGCAACAGCATTGCAATTGTTTAGATAATACAGCCTCATGAGCAAAGCACGTTGGGGCAAAGTAAGTGACATCACTGTGGATGGTATTAACAACCAGAATGAAGGGAAAAATCCCTTCATTCTGGTAAACCTTCCTGGCACTAATTGAGTTGTGTGTTATGCAAATTCCATGCATTTGGTGTTTACAACGACACCATGTGACGAATTTTGAACTCCTATCCCCCAAGATATCACTTCTGCATGATGCACAATGTATACCTGCAGCATTTTGATCACTCAATGGCACTCTGCAAGACCTTAAACAGGGATATTTTAATTTTTTTCACACTGTACCTTAGTGTGTGTGTGTGTGTGTGTGTGTGTGTGTGTACACTTTATCTCAATCTATATTTAAGCTTCACGAATGTAATGATTCAATTTCATATTTCTTCTCAGAAATATCTATATATGTTTATGAGAGAAAATGTTTATGCTCAAAATGATAACTTTTCTTCTAGAAAAGTTTCTCAATTTTTTATGTGCTTTTATTTCTATGCACTGATCAGAAAAATAAACAACACTTAAGGAAACCACTTATCTAACAAGGTAAGTGCTATAACTCCGAGTTATGTAATATGACGTGTTGCTAATAGCAGAACCCATAAAATCAACTTTACTGAATATAACAAATACATATACAGTAAACTTAGGGTCAGAGCTGTATAACTGGGTGGAGATCACCACATAGCCTTTTAAGAAATGCAGAGAACCAACCAGGATGTCTGCCCTAATGTCCAATCCTCACCCTCTCATGGTGCATCCTGTTAAGTATTTACCTGGATACTGAATGAACAAGACTGGGCTGGAAATTTGGGATTTAGCACAACAAATTGTTCTTAATGGCTTAAACCATAATGCAAAATGATGGTACAACATGACAGAACTTCATGCTGGTGGGGTGTCACCCAGTTAAACAAAGTCACCATTGTTTTTGTCAGAGAACTAAGGGCGAACAACAAAAAGTTAGTTACTGGAAGAAATCCCGAAAGATATCTCAACTCATCAGCAAAGTTCAAGATTAGTACTGCCAACATAAGAAGCATATGAAAAAGAAATGAAACTAGCAGAAGCATTGGATAAGTACCAGGTCAAAATGATAGGTATGACTACAACAAAGAAGACAAAAGCAGGCCAGATCTTTCTAAGCAACAAATACAAAATGTTATATTTATTCAGGCACTGACAATCAGGGAAAAGAAGGAGTAGCTATAGTATTCAATACTAAATATGAGGTTAATATTCTTGAATGGCAGGCAATATGAAGAGAGATATGGGCAAATATCAGAATGGGGAACTGGTATAACAAATACATATACAGTAAACTTAAGGTCAGAGCTGTATAACTTAGTAGAACATTCTGTGAATAATACCACAGAAGGTTCTACTAAGTTTCTACTAAGGAAGAAATCAAGGAATTTTTTTGAAGAATTGGAGATGGTAGCTGACACGGTGAAAAGGAAAAGCTGTTCCTTGTTGGAGATCTAAGTAGCACAGAAGGAAATTATTACAAGATATATAGCAGGAGTGTTCAACCGGTCGATCGCGGAGCGATTTTTGGTCGATCTTTTGTAAGTAAGAATGTAAGTAATTACTGATTTGACAATTTTATTTATCATTATTTTGTATTATTTTTTAATTCGCTTTAAGTGTATTGCTATTGTTTATTTATTTTTCGTTAAAATTGTCAAATCAGTAATTTTCTTATAAGTCCAGGTAAATGAATTAATTTGGATCAGTGGAAGTCAAACAGCGAGCTGACTGAATACGATTATAAGCAAAGTGTAAAAACTCAATTGTAGCTTAAATATTAAATATTCCAAAGCACATTTACATAGCTTTTTTTACTTAGGTTAAGTCCCACGTGAATAGTATAAAAAAATAAACTTTGTTTGTCTCAGTATAGTTTGTATTACATGTTTTTGTAAATAACTCTTTTGAAGCTAACTGTATATACTGCTTTAATAAGAATATGTTAGAGTGTTAAAAACAAAGGCAATGTTTTTGTCGCCGATGCTGCTATATACAGCTTCGGCGACAAAAACATTGCCTTTGTTTAGAAAGATTGTTATTGAAACTTATATGTATGAGAAAGGCTTGCAGGCTCTAAGTGTAAATATCTCCGAAGTCAGTCAGAAAGAGTTCAAACAACTTTCCGATGGCCGGCAACTTACAATCAAAAGAAAGCGGAGGAGAACAAAAGGCGTGCTGAACTTGAAACTTAAGATGAAAGACTCATACCGATTCTTTGGGGGTTGCCAAACTTCATGCGAGGTCTCAGAGGAGGCCTAATGAAAAGGGACTGAAGCAAGCAGAAGGGGTCACGGTTCCAGAATTACTGTCAGAGAGGAGGCCGCCCAGTCCAGAGTCGCTGTCAGAGAGACTGCCCAGATCCATGTTACTTGAGAGAGGAGTTTCCTGCTTCCAGAAAGGAGCTTCTCGGTTCAAGACGTCGCTAGAGAAAGACTACTTCTAGGCCACAGACAAGGTTTCAAATTGCCGAAAGAAAGTTCTAATTGCTGGAGAAAAGTTTCCAGGCCAGGTTAATGTCAGACATTCACCAGTGTTGCATTTTCATTACAATTTGATGAATCAAACGACTTCACTGATATTGCTCAGTTAATGGTATTTATTTGCATGGTATTTCAAGATTATGCAAGTAAAGAAGAACTTTTGAAAATTATACCATTATTGGGAAGGACTAGGGGGAGAAGACATTTTTTCGGCATTTGATGAATTTGTGAAACAACACAAACTTCCACTTTTTAAACTTGTGTCTATTACTACTAATGGTGCTCCTGCAATGATAGGTAATAAACCAGGCTTCATTTCCTTATGTAAAAACGATGACAAATATCCAGATTTTTTAACATACCACTGTATTATTCACCAACAAGTACTTGTAGTAAAAGAATAAACACAAAAGATGTGGATATTACATTTAAAATTGTAAATTCTGTTTTAAAAAAAAAGCCCTGCAACGGCAGTTATTTAAATTACAGGCAGATGATGATAGGGAACTTCTGTTGTACAATAATGTTTGCTGGCTCAGCAGAAGTCAATTTTTAGAAAGATTTCTTGTATTAATTAATGATATAAAAAATTTTCTTGATGAAAAAGGAGATATTTATCCACAATTGAGTGATAAAAGATGGTTGTTACCCTTATCATTTTTAGTAGATTTCTGTATGAAATTAAGCAATTTAAATTTAGATGTTTGTTGATAGTGATGTTTTCTCCCTGGTGGAGGACACTAGAGTATACAGAGGATTTGAAATTGGAAGTGATCACTATTTAGTCTTGAGCAGGATAAAATTGAATTTCATATTGAAAAGAATAACATGTAAGAAAGTTTTAAAGCAAATAAAAGTTGAGCAGCTCTCAGATGTGAACTGTAGACTAAAATACACACAGATTATTGAAGAAAAAATGAAAGAGTTTGAGAACAGGAATCAAACCTTGGAGACTCAGTGGCAAACTCTGAAGAAAACATTGATTGATTCTGCCAGAGAGGCATGTGGTGAGGTTGTCTGCAAGGATAAAAAAAAAAACAGGACTCCCTGGTGGACGCAGGAAGTTAAAGAGGCAGTGAAGGAAAAGAAGAAAGCATATCAAAAGTTCCTGTCAAATAAGTCAGCTTGTGCTCTTAGAGAATATAGAGACAAATGCAAGAATGCTAAACACTGTGTAAAACTAGCTAAACAAAAGTCATGGGAGGACTTTGGCAAGAACATATAAAATAAATATCAAGAAGGTGGCAAAATATTCTGGAGGTTGTTGAAGAAGCTTAGGAATGGAGGAAAGAGTGCTGTAAAAGGAGTTAGAGATGATAAAGGTGACATGAAAACTGGAGAAAAAGATATCCTTGAAGTATGGAGTAATTACTTTGAAAAACTGCTAAATGAAACAAGCAGTCATGACAGCACAATGGTAAAAAAACACTGACCAGGCATGCAGTCAGGAATACATATCCATACTTGAAGTAGAAAAAGCCATCAAAGGTTTGAAATGTGGAAAGGCAGCTGGAGTAGATGATATTCGACCAGAAATGCTGAAGTATGGTGGTATAAGAGTCTTACAGTGGCTGCACTGCATAGTTCAGAAAGCCTGGACAGAGGAACGAATTCCTGATGATTGGAGTAGAGCTCTCATAGTACCCATATATAAAAAGGGAAATAAAACTGAATGTGAGAATTACAGAGGTATTTCCCTACTGAGTGTTCCTGGCAAGATTTATGCAAGTATACTTGAGAAACGGTTGAGAAGAATTGTGGAAGAAAAGCTTGGTGAAGAAAAAGCTGGATTCAGGCCAAACAGAGGCTGTCAGGATCAGATCTTCACTTTATGACAAATAGTCGAGAAAGCATGGGAATATAACAAAGATCTGTATTTAAGTTTTGTTGATTTGGAAAAGGCATATGACAAGGTGCCAAGAGAGAAGCTATTCAATACACTACAGTTATATGGTGTCAATGGGGCATTATATCAAGCAATACTTAGTCTTTTTTGAGTTGTAAGTCAGCAGTCAGAATTGAAGGAAGTACAGGAAGATGGTTTAATGTTAAATCTGGTGTGAGACAAGGATGTACATTATCCCCTCTGTTATTCATTATCTATATGGATCACATTATGAAGGAAAGTGGTATTAAACATGATATCAGAATTGGAGATGTTAATGTCAGCTCTTTGCTTTATGCGGATGATGTTATACTTCTAAATAAATCTGCTACAAGTCTGCAAGATTCTCGGACTAAATTGAATAGCTGTTGTAATAAATATGGTATGAATGTCAACAATAAAAAGACAAAGACAATGAAAATAGGCAGAATCATTGAAAATGTCAACTGTGTTGTGAATGGAGAACGTGTGGAACAAGTAAAACATTTCAGCTACTTAGGCACGATTTTTACTGAAGATGGTAAATTAAATATAGAAATAGACAACAGAATCAGCAAAGCTGGTATGGTGGGAAGTCAACTGAATAAATTCATATGGAATAAGAGAGAAATTAGTCAGAACACTAAATTAGCTGTATACAAGACAGTGTTCAAACCAGTTTTAACTTATGGATCTGAGAGCTGGGTCAGAAGGAAAACACTTGACCAAAGACTAGAGGCCACAGATATGAGAGTCCTGAGAAAGATTAGAGGCGTGAACAGATGGCATCAATGGCAATATCATATTAAAAATGAGGATATTAGGAAAGAACTTGACATTGTCAGCATCCAGGAATGCGTTAGCAGAGCTAATCTCAGGTGGTACGGTCACCTAAACAGAATGGGCAAGGAAAGATTAGCAAAACAAGTGTTCTCTGCCAGGTTGGCAGCAAAACCACCCAGTGGAAGACCAAGATATAGGTGGATTGATACGGTACAAAGTGCCTTAGACAATAGAAATATAAGATCTGATAATGTTGGAGTCTTGACAAGTAACAGACTGATTTGGAGGAAAATTGTAGATAGGAAGTTAGCAATGATATAATTTTTTCATGTAGTACTATCATATCCTGTACACCCCTTGTGGGTACATGGCAGGAATTTGATGATGATGATGATGAGTTACAAGGTAGAGATAAAAATTTAATTGACATGTTAAGTTCAATAAAAACTTTTCAACAATACTTACTTTTATTAAAGAAAAATATAAATGACTGTGAATTTAGGCATCTCTCATATGTATTAAAATTTTTTGAACAAAATCAAGAAATGCTTCGCTATGATTTAAAAGAATTTATTCGTGAAATAGAATTAGTTGAGGAAGATATAAATTCAAGATTTAAAGATTTTAATAAAACTGAAATAATTGTATCTTTTATCAATTATCCATTTCAAGAAAACTTGAACATCACAGAAATTTCAAATAAAATTAGTGGGCTGTTTGATACGAACCAAGCTGAAGTAGAACTTGAGATATTAAACATTCAGAATAGTTTACATTTAAAATCAATAAACAATGAAGTCATTTGGAAGTATGCACATGAAAAATTCCCAATATTAACTGATATTCACGAAAAATTCTGTAGTGTTTCAGATTGACATACTTGTCAGAATCCGCTTTTTCAAATATGACCATCATAAAAAATCAATTAAGAAACCAAATTACAAATGATCATTTGGATGATTGTCTGCGATTGGCCACTTCTTCATATTAACTTGATTATGAAAATATTGCGAAGTCCAAACAATGCCAAATTTCACATTAACTTTTTTTTTTTTTTTTTAAATCAACCAGCATTTCCTGTAACTTGTGAGTTTGTAATCAATCTGTAGTTTTTTTCTAACTTTGTTTTTCCAAAATAGAGAAATAAATATTTTAATTCAATATATATTTTTTTTTTGTTGTATTAAAATAATTAAAAGTGATAAATAAATTTTTAAATACACAAATGAAGTTTTTAGTTGTTTATTTGTGCGTAATGAGATATCAGGTTGGGGGAACATGATCTATATAAGAGAGTAGATCGCCGAATAACTTGTTATTGAAAACTAGCTCGTGTAGTAAAAAAGGTTGAACACCACTGATATATAGAAATATTTTATCTTATCTGTCAGAACTCCAAATATCTGTTTTTATATTTAAGTCTTCTAAGGCACTTTTTACTGTATCAATCTACCAAGATCTTTGTCTTTCTCTGAGTCTTTTATCCTGCCTACCTGGCAAAGAATACTTGTTTTGCTAATCTTTTCCTTTCCATTCTATTTAAGTGGCAATACCACCTGAGATTACCTGTTAACACATTCCTGAATACAAATATGGCAAGTTCTTTCCTAATATCCTCATTTTTTAATATGATATGATACATTTATTCATTTATTCCAGCAATTTGCTCCAGCGCCATTATCCAGTCCCTGTAGTGATTCTTAGTAAGATCTGCAAAATACCCCTCTATCACCTCTTGATTCGAAGAAAAACGCTGACCAGCGAGGAAGAGTTTAGTTTTGGGAAGAGATAGAAGTCAGAGGGAGCCAAATCTGAAGAATAGGATGGATGTTCAAACAATTCATAGTGCAGATATCTTAATTTTCCCATTGCCAACACACCTTTGTGGGCAGGTGCATTGCTGATGAAAGATGATGTTTTCTTCTGAAAGGGTCTTTACCAGGTCTTTTCTCACGAATTTTTCGTCTAGTCTGGTTAAAAGATCGGAATAATATTCCCCGGTTATTGTTTTACCTTTAAAACTTTAAAATGCCTTTAGCATACCAAAACACCGATGCCATGACCTTTCCCTTCTGAGGGAACCGACTTTGTCTTCTTAGGTGCTGAACAACTGGCTTCTTGACTGCTGTTTGGATTCTGGTGTGTAATGGTGAATCCAAGTCTCATCCATAGTAATAAATCGACACACAAAATAATTTTATTCTTGTTAAAACACTCCAAGCACTGTTCAGAGTTTTTCATGTGAGTGCATTTTTGATCTGCTGTGAGCAAGCGCAGCACCCTTCTTGTGCAACGCTTTTTCATTTGCAATTCTCCATGCAAAATATATCCTTCACATTCTTCTGAAATGCCTATAGTCTCAGCAATTTCAACTTAATTGTTGAAAACAAAGGAGAAGAGGGCCCATAAACTTTTATGAACTTCGAATGAATTTCTTTTGGCATTATACCTTCTTTTACAAAGAATTTTATAACTGCACGATACTCAATTTTATCCATTTCAAGGGATACAGACAACACTTTTGCTTCAGACAGCTGTATAAAACACACTACTTGATAGAATGATTTGCAATTTCACATGGATGCTTATGACAGATGTACCAACTTAGAAAAAAAAAAAAAAAAAAAAAAAAATCTTGCCTATAAAATGTTGCCATCTGTGGTTGAGGCCAAGAACTTTTCAGACCACCCTCGTATATGGAACCTTTAGTCTTTGATCAACTGTTCCCCCCCCCCCACCAACTCTAAGATTCATAAGTTAAAATTTGTTTCACCACTGTTTCGTATAAAGTTAGTTTAGTGTTTGACTAATTTCTCTCTTATTCTATTGACTTCCTACCATACCAGCTTTGCTAATTATGTTATGTTCATGTTTAACTTGCCATCTTTATTAAAAAGTGTGCCTAAATTACTGAAATGTTTCACTTATTTTATAGGTTGTCCATTCAGGGTGCAGCTGACGTTTTCAATGTTCCTGTTTATTTCCATAACTAGATTGAATACAGCTATTATTTATGGAATCCTGCTGACTTCTACAGGATTTACTTAGGAGTATAACATCATCCATGTTGTATTCCTCTGCTGTTATATTCAGTATAATAGTACACTGTAATATGCAGAGGAAATTCCTCCATAATTCTCACATTCAGCTTTATTTTCCTTTTATTATACACAGTCTTGCTGTAAATTTCTGTTAGTACACTGTATGTAGCCACATTTGCCTGTTTATCAGTAGAGAGAGAGAGAGTTGTCTGGCTGTACACAGCTTAACATGCAATGGGGAGATTATGAAAACTGTGTAGCTGTAATAGTACTTCACAAAGATGGAATACAGCCACCTGCTATTTTCAACATGCTAAAAAAAGCACTTGGGATCAGGATGTTTGTGTATCAGACTATTAACTGTTATAACAATACAGAAGACGTATCTGACTGCCAAAGAACAGGTCACCATATTGCATTAAAATGCAACAGCTTGTGAGGGCTTCTGAAGGCACCTCAGCCGTAATCCTGTGAGAATGCAGAAAATGATGTCATACATATACTAAGTGATGACCTGGGGGGGGGGGGGCTAACATCATTTTATGGGTGCTTACTAATCACAGCTTATTCAGCAGATTGTGATGAAATCAAAGGCACTTCTCTAGTGGTAGTATACAAAGAAACAGACACAGAGATATTTTCTTCACAGATGAGATTTTCATCATTGAAGAGTTGTTTAACTGCAAAAAGGATCAGGTATATGCCCCAGATGGTTGCAAAGCATGTGCCATAGCACCCAGGATTCAGAGAGGTTATCACCCTGTGTCAGTGATGGTTTGTTGAGGGGGGGGCATATAAGGAGTATCCAAGTTGCATTTCTGTGAGAAAGGGGTCAAAACCTATGCCAAAGTATCAAGACAGTGCTGGAACCTGTGGTATGGCCCATGAACACCTTGTTTTGTGGTAGATAGTGGACCTTCCCCTGTGCAAGGCAAGGACAACACAACAGTGGTTGGAGGTGAATGTGCCTGACCACATATCACAACCTGAATTGGCCATCTGGAAGTCCTGATCTGAATCTGGGCTTGAGAAAGTAGCCTGCAAGAAACAACATCTCACCAACCTGAAGGTGGATTTGGAGCAAGCAGTGGCAGCATTTCCAGTGGATGGTGTGCATGCCACCATTGATATATGGCTTCGCAGACTTTGTCCGTGTGTGAAGGCAAATGGGGGTACATTTTGAACACTGAGTATTGCTATGTGACGTTGTGCTGAAAGCTGTCAATGATTTACTTATAGATTAAAGGTTTATGTGATGTTCAAGTTGTAACAGTATTTATGGCTCAACTAGGTAGATGGGGTACTGTGAAAGCTGTACTCAAATCATCACCTGGAATATGACCCCTATGATTAGGCCATCCGAATTATGTAGTGTTCCTCCATTGAGTACTTCTGGTCAAATATCACGTATGCAAGCTGTCTTTCTGCATTTCAATAGCTTTTCTTCTTCCCCTTACCTGAGTAATGATATGTACTCTTGATGCATTTCTCATGACTCTTTTCTATCAATTTTCTGTTACTTCTTGTTTCATTCAATAATATTTCAGAGTCAAGACATCTAGAATATCTTCATCTTCAGGTTTCATTTTGATTTCATCATCTCTATCTGTGCTCTTTTGACCATTTCTAATGTTTTTCAATGACCTCCAGAATATTTTGGCACCTTCCTGATATTTATCTTATATATTCTTCCCATACTTTTGTTTAACTACCTGGATATAGTGCTTTGCTTTCTTACTTTTTCTCTTTATTCTCCCAAAGCACATGCTGATTTACTTTCAATACACTTTGTTTTCCAAAACTGCCTCTTTAATTTCCTGAGTACACCATGGAGTTCTGATCTTCCTATCAGAACTCCATGACATCACTGCTTTCTTCCCTGGATGAATCTATCCAAGTTTTCTTAGAGTTTGCCAATGAGTCACCAAGGTTTGATTTGTGTCTTCAAAACTCATTTTTTCTTGAATAATATTTGTATATTTGAGTCTACAGTTTACCTCTGAAAGCAGCTCAACTTTGATTCTTTTCAAAAATGCTAAGTTTAAAGATGTAAAAACATATTTGGAACGACTGGACAAGCTTCTGATGTGGAGAAGGCTGAAGGCTGGGATTTGGTTCAAGTTATGCCACTTCAGTTTCTTTTTCTGTTATTGTTCAATGGGTTTAACCTTTGCAACTGAGCATAATATACAGGGATGCAAATTCTTCTATGTGCTGACCATTACATTGGTGTCCAAAACCTAAGACAAACACTATTCCAACTGCAAATTCAGATGAATCAGCTTTTGGCAATTTGTATAACTGATAATTTTGAGTAGAAAGTGGGAACACATTCAGATTTTTGAATCGTGTGCAAAGGAGCCAAGTGGTAGCATTCAACAAGATAAAAGGCAAAAGGTTGCATTAAGAGAACTGTGTTGAAGGAAACTCTTTTTCATGAAGGAATAAAATTGCAAACTTAGTTGTCCTATAATGTCTCAGAGACATCATATAGATGATTTCTATTCTTAAAATGTCTGAACCACCCATAACTTACTTTAATTTTCATATAGAACTTGGATCTCCCTTTTTTCATATCAGAAAATATGGTTTGCACCTACTTACACATCATTTCTGCTGATATACCAACATCTTTTTCATCTCTCTCTCTCTGTCTGCAAACAACCACTTCAACAGTTTCTTTTAAGAAGCAGTAAAATTACTTCAATATGTTTAACCACTTTTACGGAGGCTTGTACATTGTTTTTATGTGACTTACACCCATGAAAGATTGTAAACTCATGGTGTACATTAATATTGTGGGTAGCTAAAGATCCCCCCCCCTTGTTTTTATTAATTATATATATTATTTCTACATAATCTGGAACTCGTGCTCTAGAGACCAAATGAAAGACTTCAGGCATCTAATAAGGGCAGTGGTCTCATAGGGGGAAATATAATTCACATAATGTACCACCTAAAGGACATGCTTTTTTGAAAGTCCTTACTAACTGAAATCATGATGCATGAAGACATGCATCATGAGCAACTGAAAGACAGTTGATCATGATGCATGTCTATTTGTACTCTGTATGAGATTAACTGACATTCACATGAAAAAAAAATCCCTTATCAAGATTTTTCATGTCCCAGATGAACTTCAAAACCCTGTTTTTTTCCTAACCAAAGGACATTGTTAATACTAAAATGAAGACGAGGAGGAAGAGCAAAGAAGAAATGGAGAAATAAACTGAAATGAAAATTTCCTCACAATTTCTGCATCTGCTGCATGAGAGATATTAAAAATAATGATAATAGAAAACAGCAAAATTTTATTCTATATTAAAATTCTATTTCCAAATTTAATGAATACTACTGAACTTTCAACTTAGGAAAAAAAGTAACAGAAAAAGATGGTATTACCTGAATGTTGGAGAACACGTGACCTCTCTTGTAATGCTCTGGCCAGGGCTCCAGCTAATCCCTCTAGTGGTGTAACAGGTACATTTGTTTGCTTTGAATCATCAGTTACCTAAAATTACAACAGCATTTCATTATACAGTAATAAAGCATGAGATATAAGTATTGTGCTAAAATTAAAAGTTTAAGGATATAAACAAATTAATATTAATTGCCAAAAATTTAGTTAAACAATTTTTTCATTATGATTATTATTTAGAGCAATATTCTGAAATTTTTAGAAATGCCTCTAAATCAATATTTAGAAATGCCTTTCTAAAATGATATATAAATGTCTGGCTTTATTTATTTATTATTTTTTGTTTTATGGAGAACCCATCCACAAGAGGTTGGTTAACCTATAGTACACTAGTAGTGATGGGAAATAAGGAACTTGTTCACATTTGACTTTAAAAGTTGTGGAATGTACTCCTTGGGAAATGTGGCGGGAGACTGTTCCAGAGGGCAATAGTGAAAGGGATGAACAAATAGGAGGAGAAATTTGTTCTGAGTTTGGAGTTGAATTGTGAGAGGTTGTTGGCTACAGACAAGTATTTATAGAAGATGCAGGCTGCAGAGACTGAATGCCTGTGTGAAAGTGAGTGAAGTGTATTAGTGAGGGTTATCAATTTTAACTGCTCTTTTCTGTATAGAATCCAGTATTTCTAGGAAGTGCTTAGGGGCACCACCCCAAATAGCCCAAACATATTTGTGATATGTTTGTGCTATTTGTGCCGATAGCTTCTAGAGCCCAGAAGGCTGCAAGTTTCCTGTTTTTAGCTCTCTCAAAATCAGTTTTTGATGTGGTAATGATTTTCTTGCAGCTTTTCCAGACTTTGATGTAGGCAGTATAGGAAGATGGAGTTTTCGAATATAGCCAGTTAAGTATACCTGACTTCTTTTGTACAGTCTTGGCACACCTGTGAGAGAACAAAGGCTTAGATAGGGAATAGAAATTTAGGGTGGAGTGGGGAATAAATGTTTCCATGCCAATGAGAATTATTTCGGTGATTTGTTATTTCAGATGGCTAGAAACAGTAATCTAACCATGAAACAAGGTGTAGAAGTTGTGAAAATCATCCCACTTGGCCTTTTTGTAATGCCATACATGTGGATGTGTTGCTCCGTGGCAGAAGAGATCTGCACTAAATTGTGGTCTGAGCTGCCTAGAGGGCAGATAACATTCACAGCTTACATACATAAGTCACTAATGAGAAAGAGATCCAGGATGTTTGAGGTTGTCTGGTATTCTGCTGGGCATGCGGACAATTTGTGTGAGATTGTTCTTGTTTGAGATTGCAAAAGTCTTAGCTTCTCTGCCTGTTTGATTCAAGCAGTTGGAGGAAGACTGTAGCCAGCTGGTATTGTGAACACTGAGTCCAGGCAGATGACTGTGCTGTTTAGTGAGTTTGGTTGAAGAAAATCAACATTTAAAGTAAGGTGACTGAAGAGTTCAGAGTGGTTGCTGGCTTTAGGAGAGTGATAGAGACAGAATATGAATTTGCTAAAATGAGGTAGAGTAATTTTTAGCCAAAGGAGATCAAAATTGGGAGATTCCAGGTTGGATACTCTATGGCATGGTATACTGGAGTGAACATATGCACAGACTCCGCCTCTGAGGCAAAAGCAGTCAAAGAATGAATAGCTGGAAAAGAAGAGATGAATAGTGTTTGAGGTAGTTGAGATTTGAGTTTCTGTCAGGAAAAGTGAGTGAAGTTTTTGCAGACTGGAGGAGAAGTGAATATCGTTAAGGTTAAAAATGAGACCACATATTTGTGAAATAGATCTGTAAGGTTCTGTGAAGTTTGCTGTTGACCACATGGGTCTACCATGCATTTATTATGTAGTGTTTGGAATCAGGTTTCTATGCTGGTTATTTACAGAGTTTGATTTTCTCACTAGTATCCTTTCTTTATAATTGATTGTTCATGCTTCACCTCCACTTTGACGTTTCTCTTCGAGCAATTCTTATCATAATTGCTGCCTCCCCTCCCCCCCCACTAGCATTTAAGTCAGATCTGGCTGAGCTCATGCGCATGATGCAAGACTGGTGCCTTCCAACTTGTTGTTCATGGTCAATGCGAATCCAGATTTGGGGTGAAAGTTGCATTGTTCAGTGAGTCTGCAAATGCCGTTCATTTAGCATTGCATCCATTTCAGAATGGAAATTCAGGATGATGGCATTATATTTTCTGCATCAATTATGTCTCGAACTGATGAGGTCATGAAGCTTGCTAGCACTGTCTGCAATAGGCATGTTAATTTTGAGGCGATCATCATGAATTGCTTTGAGCTTTTTTTCAATTTGGTGATTTTCCAGGAGAAGATTTCACTGAGCATGATAAGGCACTGTTCCAAGCTAGCCATGCATTTGCCAAGGTTTGGGAACTGTTTAATGGCAAGGCACAGGAGGCAGAAAAATGGCTGGCTGAGGTTGCTTGGGAGTTTGAGCACTGATTTGTCAATTTTGACATGAGTCCATAGCAAACTTTCTTTTTCGAAATGTCTAGTTTACAGCTTTAGCATTAAGTGATCTGTGGTAGCAAGACTCAAAGCACTCTGTCATCGCTCTGTTTTGTTGCTGCTATCTTTGCTTCATGCTGAAAGCAGGGCTACATGTTGATTGCTAGTGCTTACTATGGCCAATATTAGAAGATGGAAAAACTTTTTTTTTTTTTTTTTTTTAAATGCTCAGAGTATTTAAGTTGGGTTTAATGTTCTTCAGTGCCTTGAAAACTATTTACAATATATCAATTAACTGGTAATGTATAACATAAGTTCCAAAAATGATTTGTTTGAAGAACTAAGAATGAATAACAATACATTTAAGTTTCAGAAGTTTTAAGCTTCCTGAAGTTTCAGAACCTATTGTACATTAGTACTAAGTACTGCACTAGAGGTTGAAAACTGAGAAGACATTACTTCTTGAAAAGTACAGGATATAATCATCAGGTACAAAATAAGAGAAACTGAACTGTGGGTGTGGACTAGCTGCACATATTTTTATAAGTTTAGAAGAAATGTTGGATACTAGTTTGGTAGTACAATGTCTATGAAATATTTATATAGAAAGACATAACAGAAATGCCAGCTTTTAGAGGCATAAATATTTTTAGGTTTTTGACACATTATCCTAAATGTACAAAACTGGATTAAAAAGTGGGGTGGATCTGGGATTTATACAGAGTTATCAGTACAAACTTTTACAGGAGAGCCAGGCTATTTGGATGGCTGAAACAACAAAAGCTATAAAGGACATGCATGCTATATTCGTTTGTTCTGGCTCGGTTGCCTATTTTGCCAAATGAAAAACCAGAGTTTCTGGGATGAAAACCCTGCAATCCACATTGAGACTGGCGAATTCACCTTAAGATGAAAGTCCTTATAAAGATTCTTCATATCCTAGATAGAATTCATCAGACCCAGGTGTTTTCAACCAAAGGTCATCATCAATAGCAACTGAGCTGCAGAGGCATGTTATATACAGAAGAGAAATAACATGCAGAATAAAAGAGACCCAGAGTTTACTGGTAGCTGAGGAAGTCACAGATATGTGCCAAACACACAAACAAACATAACTATAAATGGTGTTAATTATAACATCATTTATTGTTAGATATCAGTCTTCACTAAATGCTGTGACAGCTTTACCCAGTACTCACTATGATGCCACAGAGCAGACTTTTCTCCACAAGCCTGCACATAGCCTTACTCATAATATGCTTCTAAATGACCTGTTCTGCTTGACTATGCTTCTATTACAACTCCTGTTTTTTCCAAGAAAAGCTGCAATTCTACAGTGATTGTTTTTTAGTGTTTTGAAGCTGGTCAATGTGATATATATATATAGGCACAGTATTAGATCTCATTCCGTCTATCATTCACACTATTTGTATCACTGTAGATATGATTAAAGAATATTATATGCACTTAATCTGTTACCAAAATAAATCGCAGTTTTGTGAAGAAAAATATGGAGATGTTCACATGTTAGTTTGATGCTTATAATCCACTGATAAGCATTTTTAATGGCACACATATAGACAATTATTTCATCCTCTTTCATGGTGGTTACACATTCAATGTATATCTGGTCAACTACTCACATTCACTGATAGTGAAGATAAGCTAAATATGTGTGATATTGGTACAGATACCACATCCCCAAAGCAATTGATAACATTTAAGGCATGGAAGGAAGTTTCAGATGGTTGTATGAATGGCATAGCAGAAGTATGACACACCAGTTCATTTAATCTTGATATAACTGGTGTGCATTTTATGTAAGCTGGAAAATCTACCTGATATTTTTTTTTTATTTCCTCCTATGAGAAAAATGTTTTCCACTTAATGTTGCAGTTTTCAGAAATATGACTCTGATGCTAAGTAAAGATTCACTGGAGGAAGAGGATAGATAAAAAAAACAGAATCCTGGGGTCTCATATTAATAGGAAAATCTGAAGAAAGACATCCAAATATGATACACTGAGTGATTTGGAGATGAAAGTGATAAATTTAAATTTTAAAGGATGAAATAAAAATCAAGGATGGTAGTTTGATGAGGAGGCCTGTATGCTACAACCTGATGCAATTACACGTTTCTACACTTTTTTTCCCCCATTACACATGTAGATCAATCACTTGAGTGGATCGAGAGTGACTACACCAGTTGTCATTAAGTAGCTGATGAATTTCCATTTAGTTGATAATATTTAAAAAAACTTCTCCATCCAAAACCTTAGGCACTTTAGGTTCAGTATTCTTTATTATCTTTTTTTTTTTTATTTATTTATTTTTTTTTTATGAAGCAGGTAATTTTTCAGTAATGAAAAACACAGATTTTTTCCCCAACAAATTACTGAAGAATAAGGTTTATTTATTGTCAGCCTAAGATGTAACATGACTAATTATTTAAAGATAAAAAGTTACAATACATATTAACCACTGTTCTTGACATGTTTTCACCTCAATTACATGGATGCAAAGTGCCCGTTGAAGAAATATTTGGATAATATTGAAATAATATGGATATGAAACAACTTTAATTGATATATTTCATCCATGTGGCTATTCAGGCAGTTAAAGCATGTTCAAAAAATGGTTGAAGCAATTAAAGTATGTTTCAAGAAGGGATATGTCAGTGACTGGTCTTGCAGCACAAATGAATGTTTCCTCTTTGCTAGGTAAAATAGTTGCTGAAATATGGCAGTATAACATGACCTTCTAATGTTCAGAGCTAATACATGCACAAAGGTAAGCTTCCTCATTAACTGCTATACAATGGCTTTCTATGAGAAAAACAGATGCATAAAACTTTTTGAAACCAGAATGAATCATTCTTTAAAATAATGTGTCGTTTAACAAGACAAAATAAATTCCATCCCCTCAGAATAGAATTCACTACATACCAATTAATTAGTGATAGCCTTGGGCCAGATATCTCTGATTGGCTACCAGTGGAGATTGAACTGCCCACTCAGTCTCCAAAAGTTAGATAGGGCTAAAACAGCCTTGCCTACTCCCCATACGGGAACAAAAAGGTGTTAGCTGATTTTTTTTTTATTTTTTTATATCACATCTTTAACTAATATCAAAGCCTAAAACCATTGAACAGATTTTGATGAAATTCAGCATAAGGGACACACAATAAAATTCATTTAAAAAAAAAATCCAGTAATGATATGATAATCTTATGCTCCTTTGTTAGCTTGCACAATCTCTGATTGTATGGTGACATTACATGCATATATTTAGATTCAGCTATTATAGAATAGATTTTAAAAACAGAATGGGGTATACCTGTGGGAAGATGAGAGATGGGACACTAGGTGTCAGAAATCTCCAGGATTCATGAAATAAATTGAATAACAGCTGTAACAAATTTGGCTTGATAATCAGTAATAAAAAGACTAAAACTATGAAAATAGACAAGAGCATAAAAAACTTCAGCTGCATTCTAAACAGGGATATAGAACAAGTAAAATATTTTTGCTATTTAGGCACAGTTTTTAATGAAAATGTCAGGTCAAATCTGGAAATAGACAATAGAATAAGCAAAGTTGGTATGGTGGGTAACCATCTGAATAAACATATGAAATAAGAGAGAAATTAGCCAAAAACACCAAACATTATATAAGACAGTGTTTAAACCATTTTTAGCTTATGGATCTAAGAGTTGGGTTAGAAATAAAGTACCTGATCAAAGACTAGAGACCACAGATGTGAGGGTTCTAAGAAAAATTAGTAGAGTGAACTGATGGCATCAATGGCAGAAGCATATTAAAAATGAAAATATTAGAATGAACTTGACATTATTAGCATTCAAGAATGTGTCAGCAGAGCTAATCTAAGATGGTATGGCCACTTTAACAGAATGGGTGAAGAAACTGAGTTGTTTAAAAATGGTTTAATGCTTTGAGGAATGGCATGAAATTTGATCATGTTGTACTATAATATTTGTTTCTGGTTTAAGCTAATGCAGAATAGAATTTGGTCAGCTATATCCCAAATACAATTTAGTTGCTATGTCCAGACAAATACTAGACTGATTTGTAGGAAAACTGTTGACAGTGTGTTAGCAATAATATAAACTTAATCATATGGTTTAGTTATAGTATCTGTTGCACCCCTTGATTCTAAGTCATTATCGTAAATATATCACTATGTTTTTCATCCGTTTATTTTTTTCCCT
The DNA here is from genome assembly GCF_054136105.1 of Typopeltis vanoorti. NCBI lineage: Eukaryota > Metazoa > Arthropoda > Arachnida > Uropygi > Thelyphonidae > Typopeltis > Typopeltis vanoorti. Next base: position 80,994,580 of record NC_143559.1, read on the forward strand.
ATTATTTACAGGGACTTGCATTTTATCAAGTTTATACCAAATAAATATTATGATGAATAGTGGTTAGTGTTGTCTCAATGGACTACTGGTTAATTTAATCATATATTTAAATTAAGAATGCACTTAAATCAAATGCTTGTCTTTCCTAAATGAATGTAATTATGAAGTTATAATCACAGAAATGTTCATAGTCAATTACATGAAGCCCATGGAAATGCATTTGCTGGAGGAGTGAGGGACTTCACATGAGTCCATGCTTGAGTCTGTTCTGAGGAATAAGGGAGGGGGGGACACCTATCAAGTAGACACATCTAATAAATTAGCTATTCATGAATGTTTATAGTAAAATTCAATTAAAAAATAAGGTACACTTACACCAAACTTTATCAGAAACATATACAAAGCAAATTAAACACATTATATGCACATACCAGCTAAAGCAATATGATTGTATTAGGAACTTATGCATTTTTGTATTAGTTCTGGGTTTCCATGGAATCAGAAGGCTCATTGTTGAAGGCCAAACTCAGAGACCATAATATGCAAGACATATACTTAGCCTTAAAAACATTCAGTGCCAGAACATTCACCACTAAAAAAAAGTTTTCATTTCCTTACTGATGTGACTCTAATACAATTTTCAGGGATGATCTCTTGTTCTCACACCACCTATTATCTCCTGTGCAGCTCTCCTATATCTATCTGGCAGACTACTCTCACTAACTTGTATCTCTCAATCATATCACCTCTTCTATCGGCCAAGCTTTGTGGCATATACCCAATATTCCAGTCTTGAGGCAGCCATACACTGCTGCACTTTTTTCTAAAATTTCTTCATTACCCAGATATCCAGATGACCACATCTGTGAGACACAGCCTGATTAGCACCTTAGAATGGTAGTATCACTGGTGTTCTCATTATGGCAGCAACTTTCTAGGAAACTTTTGTAATGTGTCCCCTTGAATACATTTTAAATTTCATGAAACAATCCCAATGGATATCTTTAAAATCTTTATTCAGTTAGCTGTATTAGATATGAGACCATTTCTAATTACGTTCCAATGCCACCTCGGAAGGGGTGGGGCTCTCGTTTGTTGATCTTCTACAATGCTAGTGTACTGTAGTTTCCATTTCTATTTGAAATAAGCTCAAAATTCTGAAAGAAATTAATTTTTAATCATGTGATGAAAATGTATAATACAATGTAACACAAAGGATAATGTTTAAATAAACAAAAATTTGGATATCACCTTACTTACAGGTTTTAATTCAATTCCTTGTCGAATCTGATTCATCAATGCACCTCTACTATCACAAGTATCTATACTGGTTTGGTTGGTTGGTTGAACTGGCTAAATATAGTAAAGAATATTAATTAAATTATAAAAAAAACTAGATAATTTATGCATTTATATAAATAAAAACAATTAGAAATAAAGTTAATATGAAACAGCATGACAAAAAAGCTCTGTTAGCTGGAGTAGGTTCAAAACATGTGGTATGCATTTTTAACTTCTTAGACCAGTGATAGTGATGTAAGAAGTTAAATATGTGGCACAGAGAAAAAAAAGTTTTTTATTGTAAAATGAGATAAATTCATCATTAAACAACAATATGCTGTCAGAAGGATTAAAAAAAAAAAAAGCAGTGTAATACTGAGTTACCACTAAAGAGCATAATTTTTCAATAACTAATATTACATTATAACTTTTAAATCCTCATAAACTCTTAATACTGTATTACTTTTCATATCAAAATGCCTAGAAGTTCTTTATTCAGTATCTTTAAAAATGCAAGTTCTTGCTCACACCAAAATAAAGTACTAAAAATATCTAAGACTGTGATTACAAAAGAAAGACAATGCTATTGGTGTTCTGAATAAATCTTATTATGATAACTAAACTGTAGCCCTTAATGACATTGCGAATTTAAACAAATCACCAAATAATCCTACAAGAAAAGTTCAAAACTGACTGGTTAATATTTACTACTGGTTCTCTAATCTGATTAAAAAGAATGAAACGTTTTTAATTTCTAAAAATGTGCATAACCCAGTCATCAGCTACAGCTAATAGTAAATGGCATTAACATTATTTAATTCTTGGGCTGACAAGCTAGCTGCTACTATACTAATGGAAATCTACAGATATTCACAAAACACTGCTCATGGCAGGATTTGAACACACAGTCTGTTAGAGAGTATGTTAATCATTTAGCTAACTGGGCCAGCTCACATAGTAATACAATCTTAACACATTATTAATTTTTTTAAACTATTTCCGAAGTTATACATGCAAAATATTAAAATGGATGTTAGCTATATGTTATTAAAGAGAAATTAATATAGTATTTTATACTGAGAGAAGCAAGGTTTAAAATATCTGGTAATAATTGCCTTCAGATATCTTAAGAAACAAAATCATGCTTACAGTAAGAGAAATGCCTTTTCGAATTGATTCCAGTAGAGCTGATCGTGGGTCACCTGTCATGTTTCCAGGTGAACCATTAGATGGCAAAGGAGGTGGTGGAGGTGGAACACCATTAGAAGGTGGTGGCGGTGGTGGTGGAGGAGGTGGTGGTGCTGGTGATGTGGTGCTGGGTGGAGCAGGCCTGGAAATATTTGCTGCTGGTGGCCGAGATGGTGGAGGTCCACGAGTTGGTGGTGGTGGTGGGGCCCCAAGGTTGCGATGTATTCCAGATGTTGGTGCTGGTGACCTGGGAGGAGGAACTGGAGGAGGAGCCCTTGTATGTGATGCTAGTAATGGATAAAAAATTAACAACAACAACAAAAAAAAAACAATGGCAACAATTGCAACTTTTTTTTTTGCAAACCAATGCAATGCACTATTTATCTCTATATATCTAATAATAACAACTGCTAACACTAGGATATGCAGTATTTCTAAACATGCAAAAAAATTATCTAGACTAATATTACCACAGTTTATATATAGCACTTAGGAAAAGCATAGGTAATCAGCAGGAATCCTACCATTAGTTTCAGTGCTTTGATCTCTATAATGAAAAAACTCAACCCCCCACCCCCACCCAAATAAAATAAAACCTATTAAAAAAGAGTTCATTTATATTAGAGTTGAGGTTCTCAACTCTAATATAAATGATGTGCATCTACCACTTATAAACAATCAAACCCAACATTGTTTTTAATTGAACCTCAACTGATGGCCAGCAACTACTGTCTTGCTCAACTTTCCAAACAGCCTGTACAATTCATTTCATCACAAGTGTCAGATCTGACATCCCATGTGTCAGAGAATGCTAAACCTTAAATCCATCAGATTCTTTTAAGAGAAGTCAAAGGTAAATGTTTCTTTGCCCATTCAGATACATTTATTTGCTATCTATATTGATCTCCAAATTCTGATAGTCACTCTGACTTTTTCCACTAATTGTCTTTGAAGCTTGATTCTTTACAATCTAAATACCCAAGGTATTTAGATTGTACAGTAGATTGTATAGTGAAGTCACCTTCCTTGGTGATTTCAAACACATACAATTCAAAGTGGTTTCTTTTCCAAAACTCCACGGACATAGCTGGAAGAGATCATCAGTAATGATTTTTCACAAATTGTCAATTCAGTTACCAGAATACTATAATTCTCCCTACTCTCCAAAAACACTAGATCACTTCTTAACCAGTGCTCCTTCTAAATATACTGTTAGCATTTAAGCATTTATCTTGATAATGAAGACCATAATCTTGTCCAAGTCTTCTTTTTTATAGAATATACTTCGCCCAGTCACTTTTTTTTTTTAAAGATGTTCTATTTCTGCCTCTTCTATAGGTCACAGGGTGCCATCATTCCTCCACTTTCTCTTACCTATAAACACATGAACAACTGGTGGTCAACATCTGTTTACTGTCCAATTTCAAAAGTGGAAACAACTTATTTATGTTTTGGAAGAGTCTTCACACGGTTTTCCTTATGTACTGTAACTTCCATTATTTAAGAAACAAATCAAAAGTGACTTCTTTTCCCTGAACCACTTGCCCACACATAGCACATTGTTATGCTATAGGTTTTGCAGTCCTCATATGTATTGGGGTTGATATATATATTATAGCTTAATAACATTATTAGGCATGTAGCAAAGGCATGTTATCCACCAATTCAAAAAGCCCAGCATTTTTCTTAATTAAAAAAAAAAGGGGGGACACGGAAAATATACCCTTAATTTAGATCCACTGTTGCAGGAGAATTATTATATGTAAACCACTTTTGCATGCATACTAATTAACCATTTTTAGCTTAGTTGGTATTGATGATGCCCTTTAGGTGAAAAGACATGAGCTCAATTCCCATCCAGGACACAAAGAAACATAAGGGCATTTGAAATGCAGTGAGTTATGAGGGTGGTCAGAAAAGGTCTCAGTCTAATGATGAAAAAATGAATTTATAATTTCAAAATTATTTTTATTCAATATAATCTCCCTCAAAACTAATACATTTATTCCAGCAATGCTCCAGTGCCATTATCCCATCCTTGTAGTGGTTCTCAGTAAGATCTGCAAAATACCCCTCTACAGCTGCAATCCTCTTGTTTCGAAGCAAAACGCTGACCAGCAAGGAAGAGTTTTAGTTTTGGAAAGAGATAGAAGTCAGAGGGAGTCAAATCTGGGGAATAGGGTGGATGTTCCAACAAATCATAGTTCAGCAATCCCTTAATTTTCCCATTGCCAACACACCTTTGTGGGCATGTGCATTGTCCTGATGAAAGATGATTTTTTTTCTCCTGCAAACTGGGTCTTTTCTCACGAATTTTTTTGTCTAGTCTGGTTAAAAGATTGGAATAATATTCCCCGGTTATTGTTTTACACTTTTTAAGATAATTAATAAACAAAATGCCTTTAGCATCGCAAAACACCGATGCCACGATCTTTCCTGCTGATGAAACCGACTTTGTCTTCTTTGGAGCTGAACAACTGGCTTCTGTCCACTGTTTTGACTGCGGTTTGGATTCTGGCTTGTAATGGTGAATCCAAGTCTCATCCATAGTAATAAATCGACGCACAAAATCAGTTTTTATTCTTGTTAAAATGCTCCAAGCACTGTTCAGAGATTTTCATGCGAGTGTGTTTTTGATCTGCTGTGAGCAAGCTTGGCCAGGGCTGGTTTTATCATTAGGCGAACCTAGGCAATTGCCTAGGGTTGCTAAGTTTCGGGGTACCAGATTTTGCTACATAGTTTGGGGGAAAAATATATAAAGACAATGTATAGGGACGCCTAAATTTTCTTTGCCTAGGGACATCAGATACTCTAGGACCGGCCCTGAGCATGGCACCCATCTTGTACAAAGCTTTATCATGCAATTTATATCTTACATGTTCTTTTGAAATGCCTATAGTCTCAGCAATTTCATGCACTATGACTTGCCAGTCATCCAATACCATATCGTGCACTTGATCAATGATTTCTGGTGTTGTTACACTTTTTGGACATCCTTCACGTGGATCATCTTCAAGGCTGGTACGGCTATGTTTAAACTCGGTAGCCCATAAACTTTTATGAACGTCGAATGAATTTCTTTTGGCATTAAACCTTCTTTTACAAAGAATTTTATAACTGCACGATACTCAATTTTATCCATTTCATGGGATACAGACAACACTTTTGCTTCAGGCAGCTGTATAAAACAAACTACTTGATAGAATGACTTGCAATTTCACATGGATGCTATGACAGATGTACCAACATAGGAAAAAAAAAAAAAATCTTGCCGATAGTGTTGTCATCTATGGTCGAGGCCAAGAACTTTTCAGACCACCCTCATAACTGGTCTCATACAGAAGTGCCATAGTTTTTTCTTTCTGGAATTCAAACTTTCTTTTCTGCATGAATATGAATGAATGAATATTTATTCGAGGATTTAACTAAGCATTCTAATGTTCTGATGTATAACACGCACAATTAAAAAAGCCAAAAAACTACACTGATGGTTACTTGGCAACTTTAATTTATAGCATAACGAAGTGAAAAACTTGAAATATCCATCTCTAATCCAAAGCATTTTAATAATAAAGTGTGACACCTTTTGACTACTTGTATATGTGATATATATGACTTTGTATTTCTTCAACCTTGGTATCTCTTCTGGGTCTGGCTCCCACTCATGAGACCTCAATAAAGGTTGAAACAGGTCTGGGTAGTGGCCCTTCCCATAATGCATACCATTATACACATCTGTAAGGATGTGTGCTTTGCATTATGGGATACTAAAGCAACCGATGTGAAGTCATTAGCCTCTATATCAAGTAGGCCAGTCGTGAAAATAGTTCTTGTGAAAACATGGTTTGCTTACACTTGGATAAAGGATTAAACCAAGAATGTAATATCTTGGCATCTTTAATTTAGGGTTAGCATGAAATATTGAAACTAGATACTTTTTGAAGTTAAACTATCTTAAATTATTACATATATCTGCCTGAAATTTTTTGAAACAAAATATTTGTTTTGGTCTATTTTTTTTTTACATCACCCTAGATATGAGAGAGGTTGCAAATCCTATAACAAATTTATGCCGAACAGGGATTGCAAGAAAGCAATCTGCTGATATTCTTTTTTGAAGAGCTGGAGGTTATAGTTCTTGAGAAACACTTTATGGAGGAAGGTAATTCCAGAGAAATGATGGTGACGGAATAAATCTGAGTAGCAGATCTGGTAAATTAAACAGCAAATAAATTCTGGAGAGCTGCTACTGCTGTTATTATAGATTTAACAGAAATGTGGGCATGATGGATATGCCAGTTTTGCTAAGTAGCATCTATCATGGAAATATCTGCAAAAGCAGAACAAGGTATGCAAACTGACATCTGTGAGATGGCTAAAGAGAGAGAGAGAGAAAGTCATCAATTAGCCAAACTGCCTTCTTCTGGACATCAAAAATTTTTAGAGAGGGCTTTGGTGTATCACTCTAAATGTGAGAGCAGTAGTCCAAGGTTGGGCAGCTTTGGGATTTGTACAGAGTTAGCAGATGGACTGATGAAAAGTAAAATCTCAGGTTAAAAAAATATGTAAATTTTTTGGAAGCTAAAGGATGCTATAGAAGCAATACATCTGTGCCAGGAAAGGTTAGGGACAAGTATTGGTCTGAGAAAAGAAATCTGGTTTTGGCTGTTATATTGAGCATTATGAAAAGGTAAGGAAGAAGAAGAAGAATTAAGTTTGCTTTTGCAAGAAGAGACAACCTTGTGTTCTGAAAGTACTGGAGGTGACTAGGTTGTCATCAACTCATTGAAAGATAATATGAAGATCAGAGTTTAGGACATTGCTTCTAGATCTTGAAGCTAGAGATGTTTGAGCACCGTAGGGTTTGTCATAAAAGTAGGAGGAATGGCGAGTGCTATAATCAGCAAAATGGATAGGATTTGAAGTCACAGAGAGAGAGAGAGAGAGAAAATAGTGTTTATATATATATATCATCAAATTCCTGACATGTACCCTCAAGGGGTGTACAGGATATGATAGTACTACATGAAAAATTTACATCATTACTAACTTCCTATCTACAATTTTCCTCCAAATCAGTCTGTTACTTGTCAAGACTCCAACATTATCAGATCTTATATTTCTATCGTCTAAGGCACTTTGTACTGTATCAATCGACCTATATCTTGGTCTTCCTCTTGGTTGTTTTCTTGCCAACCTGGCATATATATTAGAGAGAAGAGGGCAGGTGAAATAATACCTGCTTATATATTTATAAAATATATGGTAAGAAAGCCACGATCCAACTTTAAAAAAGAGTTAGTTCAACAGGAATGACATTTATCTACAATTGGGTGATAACAAGATGTTACACGTGTTCTGACAGATTTAGAAAATATAGCAAAAGTTAGTTAATTGTTTAGTTAATAGATGTTTGTTTTTTACAATATTATATATGTTGAGTAAAAAATTCATTAATGAGGAATATGTTTTTGCTATATGATGAGGTAATCATTAAGAGTATAAGTGTTTACATTAATTAATGCAGTTATATGTTTTTATCAGAGCTACCATGTGGTTAAGCTGTATATGTACCACTTAACCACATGTACTGTATGTCATACTATTACTGTACAACATGCGAGCACTGCAATAACGGCAGCCATTTTGTGATTCACTTTTAAACTGAATAATAAGTCTGTATGTTAACTTTTTTAGAACAACTGTTGCTGGGGTAATGAGTGCTAGCCAGCAAAGAGTAGGCAGGAAGAGAAGGAAAGGTTTAATAAACTACTGATTTAAGTTCTCATCTCAGAGAAATTTTTATATGTATCTTTAACTACTCTCCAAGAAGGAACTGTGAGGTTAATAACTGAGGGACAGTATAATGTATCAAGCCTTTGTATATGAGAAGCAATTGATATATGCTTCAAGGAGCAATATGGAATCTGCAGTAAGGTTCTTTTTTATTGGAAGTGCATTTGAAACTGTTCAATTATAAATGTATTCCTGTTGTCTGAGAGATTATTCTTCATGCCTTCTTCAGAAAAATGAAAGAAAGATGTTTAAGGAAACTTGATTAGTGAAAGAAGACATATGATAGTATATTAGTTAAGCGAGGCCTTCTGACTTTGATTTTATTCTAAGGAATTTGAGAGATAAGGCAGAATGAAGAGTAAAAACAATAAAATAAATGCTACAAAAGAAGTTCTCACATGTGGCCAAGTGAAACCACAGATCTTTTAGTTGAATGCTGTTCAGTCTGTTTTGCAAACTATTTTGATGGCATCTCTCAGAATTGTACTGAACTGTGAATCAAAGAGTGAAAGGATTTTATTGAGCTTATACTTGCAATTTCTAGAATGGCCATTTAACTATTTGCATGTTTTAAAAGGCTGATATTTAGAATAGTAGAAATTAATTTAATTCTATAGAGAATATGAAGTCAGATCTCCTTAAAGAGATAAAGTAAATTTCTTAGCATACAGAATTTGCATTTGTTGTATATATTTATGTTTACAGTAAATATTTTATTATTTTTATAACTGAGCTTCATTTTTGGATAACCGTAACATGTTGATTTTGAAGTCAAATCACGATATGGATACTAATCTGAAACATTCCAACCAACAAAAATAATAATTATATATAAACATGTTATCTTACTCCATGATTGACTTTAATATATAGGTTGGATATAAGTGGGGAATAACATAGTTGGGGAAATCAAGCTTAAAATACTAAATACTTGTCCAGAACAAAAAACTATATGCAGTTTATGATTAAAAGTTAAAAACTCAAGCTTTTTTTTTTTGCACTTTTTTTTAAAAAAAAAAAAAATTAAGATAGCATTAGTTCAGTTAGATACGGAAAAACTAAAAATATCAACTTAGCTTTCTAATCATAAGGTAACCTGATCAATCCTCTTATATTTTGAACTAGCTATCAAGCTAGTTCAAAATTCAAACAAGTTAAATACTTTTAACCCACAAAATCAAATGGACCACCAAGCAGCAATTCTGATGAAGTCAGTTTGTGAACAAAGTGATTTTTGTGTTTAATTGAATTTTGAGAGTGTAGTCATCTTTGAGTTAGTTTCAAAAAAAAAGCACCACTAATACAAACCTATTCTAAACAACTGCATGACATTCTGTATAAACACTATATGGAGCCGTCAGTCAAAAGTGGGTGCACTCCCTAACAAGACAATGTAACTTCAAGCAGATCGATGCAAGAAAACTTAATGAACTGGAAATGTCTGGTCCTAGCACCAAAGGGCTGTCACTTGTCTCAGTCATGGCTCACTTCCTGCATGTAGACAGAGCTTCACCAATGATGAGACAAAGTTAAGTGCTTTAACATCAGAAGAATGAATTCAGTAGAACAGATAAATCAAACTGCTTGCAAAAAGCCAGATCAAGATCAAAGAATACAATGATTTATATTTTATTGATTAATATTTTTCATTTGTAATTTTATGAAGTCTTAAAATAAAAGTGTAACATAATTCTTAAGTTTTGGGTTACTCTGATAGGTGTATGATCTTTGTTAGATCATAAGCAAAAGCAAATGGCTATGCATTTCCACAAGATAGATTAATAAATGAAGAAAAAGGGGTATCTAAAGGAAAGAAAATCAAACTTCAGAGGTAATATGCAACATTTTAAGAGCAATAAATAGTAAGGTGAATGAATGGTATAGATATTAAAAAAGAGACTATTATAGTTTCTCATATGATGATGATGTTTAGCCTGTTTTCTACCCGCTACAGGGTGAAGGCCTCTCCCATTGTGGAAGGGTTGGGTCTGCTTCTGCCATGGTGACCCAGTCCACTTTGGGAGAGTGTTTATTCATTTGTATGAATGAAAGTATGAAGGTGAAAGACAATCACAAACATCCATGCCTAGGCAGGATTCGAACCTGCAGCCTCTTAGCTGGAGAGTAGATACACTAACCACTCGGCCAACCAGGCCGGCAGTTTCTCACATATTCCAGAGAAATCAGGTGAACTGGTCACTTCAAATTAAAAAAAAAAAAAAATTTCTTTCTTACTGCTCTGTAAATCAGAAATATATCAACTTATTCTCCAGTTATATCATTTACTTACTGAAAAATGTATACTTCTTAACGCATTCATTCTTTTATACGAAAATAGCTAAGTTTTAATGAAGGCAAGTAAAAAATTTTATTCAACTTACTGACAGGAGGGGTAGGTGGTGGATGTTTTTTGTTTTCTAAAAAAGCATCTAGGCCTCCATACTGGTCAAGGAAGTCAGAAATAAATTTTTTAGTATCAGCATCTGAGAGATCTTCCTGAGAAACTCCAGCTAGCTGAAAAAACTTCTGAAGATTGGCATCTGAACTAGCTTGTTCTGTACACTGGAAAAAAAAATTATTTATATTTTCAGCAAGAGGATATACAGGAGTTTTTATAAATCATGTAAACAAAGTAACTAATTAAAAATTGTGATCATAACTTTAAAAAAAAACTAGATTTTTAAATGAAACAGATATCCAGTATGAGAGTTTTCCTAAGGTACATGGAATAGTTTCTGGAAATCTATGAAAAGGCAATGAAAGGTAAACAACAACAACAAAAAAAACTTTGTTTTGCCACCAACAAGCTACATTTCTAAGATTCAAAACAATGCACCATCGATATTTGTAAAACTGTTTCCAACCTTGGAAATTTATTAGAGTATATTATCACAGTACTTCACAGAAGAGGGGGGGGGATACAAGTATTTACCGAAAGCCTGAAGTGAAAATGTTTGAACCCCAAGGCAGGATTTCATGCTTTGTAACCCTTGACCAAGCCATGTTAGTACAATATAGTTTCTCAACCATTTATTATATTATACTCCATAAGAACTCTATATAAAACATATAAGCAATAAAGAGAACTAACAGGGCTTCCAACCCAATGTCCAATCCTCACATTCCCATGGTGCACCCTGTTACTAGATATTCACCTGAATGGTGAACAAAAGTGGATGGGTGAGAAATTTGAAACTTAGTTGACCAAACTATATTCTATACTGTAACTACATATACATTATGACATATTATCATGACATATGCCACCTGTGACACTAGCAGGTTACATATCCACCCCCTGCTGTTTTCATCAAAGAACCAGAAAAAGTTATTGGAATAACCTCAACAAAACCAAAGGTGATAGAATTATCAATGGAAATGAAGCAGAACTAGCAGAGGAATTACAGAAATATCATGCTGATATAAATGTTATAGAGGCAAACAATTATATTAGCATGGGTGAGATACTTCTAAATAATAAAGGAAAAAAAGAAAACAGCTTTGATATTCAACATTATATATGAAGATAAACTTCTCAAATGGAAGTCAATTTCACGTAGAGTAATGTGAACAAATTCAGGATGGAAAATTCAACAATCAGACTTATGTTTATAGTTTCATGGAGGTATCTAGTACAGAAGTAGAAGAATATTTCAAATTAGAGAGGGAAGCTGATATAAAGGATAAAAAAAATGAAAAGCTGGTTCTGTTCTTGTTGGAGACCTCAGTAGTAGAGTGGGAAAGGAATCCTAAATATGAAAGAATACTTTAGAAAAAATTGGAGAAAAAGAGAATAACTAATACTAACAGAATGTAGTTGCTGAATTTTTGTTCAGGACACAGACTAGTCCAAAAACATGCATACATTCATGGAGAGAAAACAAGGAAAGTCTTATCAGTTAATATTACTAATGACAGTAAATGGTTCAGAATACAAACGTGTATAATAGATTAGAAAGAGGAAGTGACCACCACCTTGTGAAAAATAGGAAGAATAAAAATGAGCACCCTATTGAAAAGAAAAATGTGTACTAAATGTGTACAACTAAAGTTGAATAGCTTACAAACATAAACTGCAGAATAAAATATACAAATATTATTTGGGGAGGGAGAAGTAGAAAGTGAGGGAATTTGAAAACAGCAATCAAATTTTTGAGACTTAGGCAAAATCTGAAGAAAACAACTGACTCAAGAAGGTAAAAATGTGAAGATGTCTGCAAAAAAAACCTGAATAATGGACACAGGAAGTTAAAGAAACAGTCCAAATGCAAAGATAGCTGTGGTCAGACCACAAAATAAAAAATACATAGCATAGGAAAAAACTAGATTGTTTACTGACAACTTAAATCAGTGTATATTCCAAAATGAATAACTCATTCCATTATTAGTGATATAAAACTACACATAAGCTTGAAAGAGGTATAAGAACACTGATTAATTGTTCATGGCAAGTGCAGCATGCCAAAATTGATGTGAATCTTCGGAATTCTTTCAAGTAGTACAAGTGGCATGTGCAATGCAAACAATGTTTGTAAATAAAAATTATAATTGTTCAGAGTCGGAATTTCATAAACCATCATTCTCATTCAAATTAGAGGCATTGCAATAGGACATCCAAACTCTCCTTAAACAAGTATTCATATCTGAACTTAATATCTTTCCACAAGTTTCCTATGTTCAGGTGCCAATAATATACTGAGCCAGACCAGATATCCAATTCACCTTCATGGACAGTCTTGGTGTCTGAAAATCCTCTTCTAAATGAAACAGACAGCTTGACCAAAATAAGAGACAACATTCACTTGGAACCTGATGCATAACAAAGAGGACATTCTCTGTTTTTAGTGGTGGTAGCTGCAACTTCTTTGAAATTCTAGCAAAACATTCAGAAGTACTGTATATGGAATCAGAACCTTTATCTCAATAGCAGTCGTATGGGAAGGCAGTAAATAACTGTCAATGATTTTTGGGTAATATGACATATGGTGCGTGTGTGTGTGTGTGTCTGAGCTGGTGAGTAATCTTTTTCATGATGCCACAATCTTCACCTCTGAAATCAATTTACTATGGAAAAAAAATCTTCCTCAGATGCTCTACTTACCTGAATATTTGTAGCTACCCTTGCCAGCTCTGTATACTACCACAAAGAGAACTTCACAGGTAGATACAGAAAAACTCAGCTTATCATTCTTTGCAGATTACAGTCCACATCATTTGTTCCACTATTTTGTTTTGAGATCATATCCATAAACCAATCCATCATCACCTGTTGTTGTTGTTATTATTATTAGCTGAGACCTCCAGGGAGTCAAGGATTCATTGAGGGAGTTAAAAATCACCCAAAGAAGCTGTCATACCATCTTTTAAATTCATTCACACTAGATGTACTCACTACCCCTAAAGGCAAACTATTCCACACTCACTCACTGCTCTGCGAGAGAAAAACCTAGCTCTTATCCCTTTCTTGACTGTGAACAAACTTAACTTCCATGGATGCTTCTTTCCCCACCTTCCATATAATGAAAAATTTCATGATATACTATCGTATAATACCAATTCAAATGTTTATAGGCTTCTAATCATATCATCCCTCTTTCTCCTGTCAACCAGAGTCAGTAATCCACATACTCGCAATCTGTCCTCAATGTAAATCCCATAATCCAGATATAATCTTTATAACTATTTTTTGCACCCTTTCCACAGCTTCTTTATCCCCTTGGAATCCAGGAGTTCAATCTGCACGCAATAATCCAGGTATGGTCTTATCAAGGCCTTATAAAGAGGCAAAATGACTTCCTTATCCTTACATGTCAAGGTCTGCTTCAACATCGCAATTATCCCGAGTTGTATTTGCAACTTTTGCTATGTGACCTTTAAACATCAAATTCCTATCCACCAATATGCCAAGATCCCTTCCCCCCTCAGTTTCTTGTATCATAACTTCACTAATATAATACAATGCTGGAAATCTAATAACACCAAAGTGCATAACTTTACACTTACTAACATCAAACTGTCAGCCATTTTCTTTTGCCCAAATTTCCAGCCTATTCAAATCATTTTGTAAGTGCTGAACATCAGTAGCATCCCTAATTGCCCTTTCTATCTTCACATCATCAGCAAACAATCGCACATCAGATGTGCAATTGTTTGCTGATGTCATTAATGTATAGCTTGAACAATAATGGCCTAAGGATTGAACCCTGAGGTACACCACTGGTCACCTTAAATCTGGCTGATTCACACCCACTTATAGTACTTTTTGATATCTGTTTGTCAACCATCCCCTGATCCAAGTCAAGAGTTTATATTCCAATCCCATATTCTCCAGTTTATGCACCAGCCTTTCATGTGGTATCCTATCAAATGCCTTAGAAAAATCATCCAACATTATCATAGTGTATCCATTCCCTTTATCCAACTCGGTTGTAACATTGTTATAAAATATGAGCGAATTGTTAAAATTATACCTAACTTCTTGCTTGCCACTTTCATGAAGTGTGCATGCTCACCGAGGAGTCTGATGCGTAATTGACAGCTGACAGACAGTGTTCAGTATCGAAGTGACAAAAAAAGACAAGAGAGAGCTAATGGAAGTTTAAGAACACAGACTGAAGGAATTTTGTTCTTTTGAAGTGTATTTAGTTTTATGTGACAGCTGGAAGAATATTAATAGTAGATTCCGAAAAGGAATAGTAAAACTGTGAGTCTTTAAACTGGAGAAGTTGAGACTGTCAACAAGTAATTAATAAATAAAAGAAGATGTTGCAGTCGATGTTCTAAAGGAATGTTCGAGGAAATGCTGATGGAAAGTTTCATCTGTCTTAAGGATGCCAGAATTAGCTCAACTTAGATATGTTGTTTTTGAAGTAGTAGAAAAAAACTTTTTTCCTCCAGTACAAAAATTAGTAAATTGTGCATCAAACTGAACTGTAAGAGTATTTATACTTCAGTGAGGAATAATATTGTATACTACATAAGGGTGATAAGAAAGGATCCCATGGAAAAAGAAGAAGAAATGTTTATATTTTTGGAAAAGGCCCTAACAAAGCAACTATGAACATTTTTGTTGTTGTGAAAACAAGGTGTTTAGTCTGGTAGATGTGATTAAGTATATGTTAAACAATCCAGTAATATAATGAGTCAGAGAATAGGTGATTTTAATATTTTTGGATAAGAAAATCTCTAAAGTGTAGATTTATTTTAGAAGGCCTTGGATCCAGTATTTTGTAGTATTGTAATTTTATTTAAAGTGTATATATTGTTTTAGTTTTATTAAATGTGTATATTTTTTGTATTTGGTCTTGAGTCAGTGATTTTCTGGATTCTAAAAGAAATAGTTAAAAGTCATTGCACCAATCAGAATAAAAAACAATCTTTATAGAGATAATCTCAAAACAAATGGTGATTAATAATCTCTTCTCTAAACAATTTCCTATTTCAAATTCCCCATATACTCATGTCTTAAACAGGTGCCAAGATATTGCACCTGTTCAGTATCAATATCTTCAGTCCTAAATGAAAAATTAACCTTAAACTAACCAACATTAAACTGACATCCATTAACATTTGCCCATAAAATCAGTCTGCGAGAGTTCCATATGAGATATTTCTCTTATTACTTCTGAAATCTCAAGATTAAAACACATTATTAGACAGACAACGGGGAAATTACAAAAAATCAAAAGGTGTTTAGAGGAGCACAGGAAGTACAAGAAAGTTAAGCTGTAAAAGGAAAGACAAATGCACTGAAGCAGGTAAGATATTAAGTAACCAAAAAAAAAAAAAAAGTTCGTGGGGTTTTTCCATAATAAAAATTAAACAACTGCAGAAATTTTCATAAAATGTTTTATTCATTAAAATATGCATTCAAGTGGTTGGCTCAATAATACAGAAAAGTGCAATCACTGATTAATAACCCATCTCTTATCAACTCACTCAACCCACTTTTGCACAGCCATTTGGTTTCTACAATATGTGTGTTCTATAAATATTTCCATGGTAAATGTTCACATGAAATAGCATCAATCCACTACTCAATGGAACATATGCAGCTGCCATCCAACATCCCTTCAATGTACAACTTGAAACCCATAGAACAAATTTAATTTCCTTCCTCTTCATCCCTGCTATTGTATTGTGGAACAGTCTCCCAACTTACGTGTTTCCCAAAGAATATAATATACAGGCTTTTAAAACAAATGTAAACAAGTTTCTCCTTTCCCACCCCACTACCCATAGACACTACTATATACTAAAAGTTATGTACTAACCTCTTGAGTATGGGCTCAATGTAGTAATTTCATGGGAAGCCTGTTAATAATATATTCAAAACTATGCATCTATGAAAATAATGAAAAACATTTCATAGTAGCACAGAAGATATTTATAAACAACTACTTACGTCAAATCCTGTAACTGGATCCCAGCCTACATGTCTAATATGCCTGAAAAGAAAAATAAAAAAGCAAGAAGATATATAACATAGCTTATATTAAAGCATGGCAATGTACACAGTTTTGTTCATCTAGGATAGTTAACAAACTGAACAAATGAAATGGTTGCTTCCCTTTTATGGCAGTAAATATTTTTGGAAATATTTACTACCATATCTATATTAGGTGAAATAATTTAATCTCAGATTTCATTCTAGTGAACTTGAGACTTTTAATAATGTATCGCTCCGAATGAAAAATGGATCCTAAAAGATCTTCCAGGTGGTAAACGATTCCACTGCATGTAGTCACCTTGCATATTTTAAATATGCACAAGCAGAAACAAAACTTGTAGGGAAATCCAATGTTTGATTTCTCCCATGTATATGACACAATCCAATCAAAAATATATCATGCTTATTTCACATGATATAACTCATGTTAGAGGTTTAATGGAATATTAACAGCACTGAGAAAGGATTAAAACTAATTTTAATACTTCCAATATTTCATCTCCGTCACAGAGACATCTTCGGGGATTACAAAAACTTTTCGTAACAACACACAAATACAATACAAAGTGAAACTAAAGTCCTATCTAGGTGGTGCGCCCTCTATGGGCATTTGCAGGTGACCTGGGATGTAAAGAGAGATCTCTGATAATTAAAGTTTCCCAAATTTTGGGAAGTTTAATGCAACCATATTTGTTTAAATTAGGTTGATTCCTGAGTGCAGATGCAGATTCAAAGAATAGTCTTTCTTTTTTGAAATTACTATGGTGGAGCATGGTAGTTTTTTTCCAGGAGATCCTGTGGGATGTATCCAAAACATGGTTAGCAAGGCCAGATTGATCATAATCGTGTTTGCAGATGTAAGAACTGTGTTCTTCTAACCTGCCTGTTTGTCCGAAGTAGGCAAGTTTATAGGAACAAGGTACTCTACACCAGGCACTGAAAGAGGAGGGAGTTGGTCTTTAGTGGAGCGGATAAGGGTAGTAAGTTTACGGTGAGGCTTAAAAGCTGTATGGAGGTTGTACTTTTTTAATGATCTGGCTCTTTTTTCTGAAGTACCACAGATGTCAGAAATGGCGATGGCATTTCTGAAGTCCTTCTGAAGAGATGGTCAGGGAATGAGGAAGGACTTGATTTTTTTTTTTAATTCTGTAGTCATTATAGCCATTGGAAAGGAAGGTGTTGTGTATGTGTTTGAGTTCAGTTGAAAGGGCAGTGGAACAAAGATTGTGGGTCCTATTGGTCAGAGTTTTAATAATGCCATATTGCTGGGAGGTGTGGTGGTGGGAGAGTTTGTGAATGTATCTGCTTGTATGAGTAAGTTTTCTATATACAGAGAAAGAAAGGTTACCATAAGCCTCAACACACGTATGATATAACTAAATTTTTTCTTTCTAAATAAAAAAAACTTCCCATCTGCAATTATATTGGGAGTGTTGGTGGATAGGGAGATGAAGTTTAGGGGGCACATTGCGAAAGTAGCTAAATCAGCTCATCAACTCACTTGGTTGTTGAAAAATACCTTGACGAGCAGAGAAAAACAAGTTATTGTACCTCTGTACCGAGCCCTGATAAGACCTCATCTCGACTACTGTACCCAGATTTGGTCACCTCAGTTCCTTCTCGATGGGGAGGAGGTGGAGAGGATCCAGAGGCGAGTGACTAAGATGATAGCAGGTCTATGGAATGAACCATATGAGAACAGGTTGAAGATTTGTGGGTTGCAGAAACTAGTTGATAGGCGGAAAAGGGGAGACATGATTGAGACATTCAAATTGCTAAAAGAATTCTATAGGATTAATTCAGATGATATTTTTGAGATCAGGACTGGTGGTGGGAGAACTAGGGGACACCCATGGAAGCTGGGCAAGAGCGTGGTTAGCAGGGGTGTTAGAGCTGGGTTCTTTACTTTTAGAGTGGTAAATGAGTGGAATAAGCTGCCAGAGTCTGTTGTGGGTGCTATGACAGTGAGCGAGTTCAAGGCAAGGTATGATAGATACTGTGAGAATGTTGAACAGCTGCGTGAACATGATGTTTAGGGCCTCCCTCGATGAGTCTAAGGACTCCTGGAGTAGCCCGTGGTAATAATAATAATAATATATCTCTGAGATTACCTCTAAAATTTGTTCTACATTTTGAAGACCCCAACAACATACATGACATATATATCCTAATCCCTCCATTGAGTTCAGCTTCCACCTTCAAAACCACTAGATATTTCTGACTGAAATCCAACAAGTTCCTCACTCATTTGCCACTCATCTTACTTTTTCCAATTTCTCTGTTCACCATAAAACTTCCATTTTTGATCATTTATGCACCACTGAAATTTCGTAATGCTATGCTGTCCATTTCATTTAATATTTATTTTCTTAATTCAATAAAATACTCAGAATTTATGGAGACAAAAACACGTGGTGAAGTAATTACTTTACACCCTCTGTCAAAAAAGAAACCGAACTTTCAAAAATAGAAGAAACTAGTGGCACCACCTGTTATATCTTTTAGTTGTCGAAAGCGGTAACACCTTCAGTAGTGTTGGGTCAACTGTTTATGACATCTGTTTCATTAGAAGCCAAGTTACAGTGCCAAGAGTGACAGTGTGTTTTGACGAATGGTCAGAAAATGAGTTTCAAACAGAGAGCTGCGATTGACTTTTGTGTTCAACTTGGTAAAAGTTTTCCAGAAACGCATCAAATGCCTCAAAAAGCATATAGTGATGAATGCTTATCCTGTACTCAAGTTTACGAGTGGTTTAAGCGATTTCAAAGTGGACGTGAAAAGCTTGAGGACGACGAAAAGCCGGGCCGTCCAAAAACTGGACTGAGCAAAGTTAACATCCAAAAAGTACATGATTTCATCAAAGAAAACCCAAAATCATCCATGAGATTGATTGAAGATGAATTGGGGATTGCAAAATCAACTGTGCACAACATTTTAACCAAGAGTTTGGGCCTTCGTAAATTGAAATCATGATTGTTCCCCACAAGTTGACCGATGACCAAAAAAGTATTGAATTGAACACTGCAAGGACCTCATTAAAACCGCTCGTAAGGACTCAAACTTCCTTGAAAGAATTGTTACTGGTGACAAAACGTGGTGTTTTGAGTATGAGCCCGAAACAAAGCACCAGAGCACTGAGTGGAGACAATCAGAAGAGGGGTATCCGAAAAAAAGTCACTTAGAGAAGTCAAAAGTAAAGACAATGCTGATTTTTCTACGATTCCAAGAGCATTATCCAAAGAATTCGTTCTGCCTGGTCAAACAGTCAATGGTGAGTTTTATCTCGAAGTTTTAAAGCAATTGATAGCGAGAATTCGTTGTGTACAGCATGAATATCGTGATGCAGGCAGCTGGTCACTTTTTTGAGACAATTTTTGAGCAAAAACCAAGTTTGTGTGTTGGATCACTCGCTGTATTCACATGATTTAGCACCCTGTGACTTCTTTCTCTTCCCCCGACTTCATATGCCGATGAAAGGAAAGTGATACAACACCATTGAAAACTTTCAAGCGGCAGTAACCATGACCCTCAACAGTATCCCAAAAACCGACATAAAAAACTCATTTAACGAATTAATTGACCATGCCAAACGTTGTATCGAAGCTGAGGGAGAGTATATTAATTGAAATAAATGATTTGAATAATTATAATTAGCCTGTGTTTTATTTTCTATCAAAAGTTCGGTTTGTTTTTGGACAGAGGGTGTACTTATAATTATGAAAATAATACTCAACATTTTGATCTCTATATCAAGGTCATCATTAGGAAAACATAAATATGCACAGGACACAAGCTACATGATAATACACAAAAGTAAGATAAATCTAAATGCTTTGTTAATCATTTATCTTAGCCTGACCCCTGGTGAAAAAAAAAAAAAAGAATGAATAAAAATTTATACACAAAGATAAATTGGATAACAAAATAAAATAAATTTCATGCATATAAGTATAATAATATACAGATGATAAAAATAAAATAAACAGTTTCATAGTGGAACTACATTAAACACATCTTTACAGATGTCCTCTTGCATTAAGAATTTCTTGTGTTGGGGGTTCTGCTACCTATATAGGTTGCAGATGGATCCTCAAGATTCTTGGAATTACTAATCCATCATCCCTGTTGAGATATGATGTTTCAGCATTTCACGAGCTTCCTTGAACTTTCTTTCAAAACAGGCTTTGGTGCATTTCCAGCTAATTCTGTTACATGTTTGAAGTACATTGTCTGAAAGGCCTGTTTTACCATAGTAGAGGAATTTAATGTAGCATTTGTGTTTGTCTTTTCTTAATGGGATGGTGCACCCTATTTCCCCTACATAGGAGAGGTTGCAGGTACAATGAATTTTGTAAACCTCTGGGTGGGCAAGGTAAGAAAGCAGATCTTAAGAAGAGTTGTGTATACTTTTTAATTTTGCATGAGGTTTGAAGGTTGCCTTAATGTTGTATTTATGTAGTGGTCTATGTTTTTCTGATATTCCTCTAATGAAGAGTTACCAACCTTTTTGAGCTCTGGAGCACTTTTAAGATGAGGAAACAGTAATGGGAGACTCCCCCCCCCCACTACCCTGCAATCTTTCTTAAAGCAATCAAACAATCAAGATACATTTATGTTGTGGATAAATAAACAAAAGGATCATTGTACTTTTGTTTTTATTGGAAAGGAACAAAAATGTTTTAAACAAATTAAATAAATTGTGAAAATAAATGGATTTTAATGGGATCCTTGGAGTTGCATATCATTGACAAGTCCTTTGTAGTTGAGAATATAAGATAATGTTGCAGCTCACAAACAATTGTTGAGATGTTCATTGTTTAGTTCTGATTTGTATTTAGATTTTATGGTGTTCATGATGAAAAAAAAAACGACTTGCACAAGTATGTTGATCCAAAAAAAGATGCTATCCTGTATGCATAACTTTTTAAATATCTTTAAAATATCTTTCCTGAAATCTAAAATTTCTAGTTCTGCTTCTTTTGTTGCATTGTTAAAGTTTGTAATGAGTTCAGCAATTTCGATCACACTTAAGTCTATAAAAGGGTTTAAAAAAACGATACCATTGGCTCAATGATGTTGAACTGCTGAAACCTCTTGTCAAATTCTTCCTGAAGCACTTTAAGCGATTTAACAAACTCTCTGTTGTCAATCATTTTCTTCAGATTTGGGAAATGATTGGGAGATTTCTGCTCCAAATGATCCACAAAGTGAGCTTCTCTTTGAATGAGCTGATCGAACTTATCATCAACGCAATGTATTTATCCTTTCCTTGGAGTTTCAAGTTTAGAGAATTTAATTTTTCTCGATATCCATAAGGAAACCCAAATCCATTAACTATGAGCAGTTCAGTGATCCCAAAAAGGATCACTTAACTGCTCATAGTTCTGTCCTTTGGAACTGAGAAAGCTTTTATCTCTTCAATCAAACTCATAAATCTTGAAAGTACTTCTCCTTTGCTTAATCAGCAAACACTCGTAATGAAGAAATAAGATTTTTGTTAGTTACATTGTCGGTACTCTCAATTAAAGATTTTAAGAGGTGCTGTAGAGCAGAGCTTCTTAGACTGTTGGTCGTAACCCCCATTTGAGGTCACATAACCGATATAACTTCCATAAATGATATAACATTCCATATAACTTCATTTAGTTATTATTATTATCAAAGCTAATTTTTGCCATTATTATTTCAATTCCTTTAAAAAGAATTAAAGATCCTTGAAGTATGGAGTAATAATAATGGCAAATACCTGTAGGATTCTGCTCAGGATATGGACTGGTACTAACACAATGTTCCAACATAAAAATGTGCACAAATTCACATGAAGAGAAGAGGCAAGGAATAAGAAAAGTCTCATTGACTATGTTATTGTTGATTGCGATGTTTTCTCCCTGGTGCAGGATACTAGAATATACAGAGGATTTGAAATTGATTATCATTTAGTCTTGAGCAGGATAAAAGTGAATTTCATATTGAAAAGAAGAACATGTAAGAAAGTTTTAAAGTGAACTACAGTTCACATGTATTTCAGTCTACATGTGAACCGTAGACTAAAATACACAAATATGATTGAGGAAAAAATGAAAAAGTTTGAGAACAGAAACCAAACCTTGGAGATTTAGTGGCAAGCTCTGAAGAAAACACTGATTGATTCAGGCAGAGAGGCATGTTGTGAGGTTGTCTGTAAGGATAGAAAAATCAGAACTCCATTGTGGACACAGGAAGTTAAAGAGGCAGTGAAAGAAAAGAAGAAAGCATATCAAAAGTTCTTGGCAAATAAGTCAAATTGTGCTCATAGAGAATACAGAGACAAATGTAAGAAGGCTAAACACTGTGTAAAACTAGCTAAACAAAAGTCATGGAAGGATTTTCGTAAGAACCCAGAAAATAAATATCAAGAAGGTGGGCAAGATATTCTGGAGGTTGCTGAAGAAGCTCAGAAATGAAGGAAAGAGTGCTGTAAAAGGAATTAAAGATGATAAAGGTGACATGAAAACAGGAGAAAAAGATATCCTTGAAGTATGGAGTAATTACTTTGAAAAATTGCTAAATGAAACAAGTAGTGATGATAGCACAGCGGTAAAAAAAGACTGACCAGACATGCAGTCGGTGTTTTTTTACCATACTTGAAGAATACATATCCATACTTGAAGTAGAAAAAGTCATCAAAAGCCTGAAATGTGGAAAGGCAACAGGAGTAGATGATATTCAACCAGAAATGCTCAAATATGGAGGTATAAAAGTCTTACAGTGGCTGCACTGCATAGTTCAGAAGGCCTGGACAGAGGGACAAATTCCAGATGATTGGAGTAGAGATTTCATATTACCCATATATAAAAAGGAAAATAAAACTGAATGTGAGAATTAGAGATATTTCTCTACTGAGTATTCCTGGTAAAATATATGCATATACTTGAGAAACGGTTGAGAAGGATTGTGGAAGAGAAGCTTGGTGAAGAACAAACTGGATTCAGGTCAAATAGAGGCTGTCAGGATCAGATTTCATTTTACGACAGATAGTTGAGAAATCATGGGAATATTACAAAGATCTGTATTTAAGTTTTGTAGATCTGGAAAAGGCATATCATATGACAGGGTACCAAGAGAGAATCTATTTGAAATGCTACAGTTATATAATGTCAATGGGACATTATATCAAGCAATACTTAGTCTTTATTTTAGTTGTAAGTCGGCAATTAGAATTGAAGAAGTACAGGAAGGTGGTTTAATGTTAAATTTGGTGGCAGACAAGGATGTACATTATCTCCTCTGTTATTCATTATCTATATGGATCACATTATAAAGGAAAGTGGTATTATTAACCTTGATATTAAAACTGTAGATGTTAATCTCAGCTCTTTGCAGATGTTATACTTCTAAATAAATCCGCTACAAGTCTGCAAGATTCCCTGACTAAAGTGAATAACTGTTGTAATAGATATGGTATAAAAGTCAGCATTAAAAAGACAAACACAATGAAAATAGGCAGAAACGTTGAAAATATCAACTGCATTGTGAATGGAGAACCTATAGAACAAGTAAAACATTTCAGGTACTTAGGCACGATTTTTAGTGAAGATGGTAAATTAAATATGGAAATAGACAACAGAATCAACAAAGCTGATATGGTAGGAAGTCAACTGAATAAATTTATATGGAATAAGAGAGAAATTAGCCAAAACACTAAATTAGCTGTATACAAGACAGTATTCAAGCCAATTTTAACTTACGGATGCGAGAGCTGAGTCAGAAGTAAAACACTTGACCAAAGACTAGAGACCACAGATATGAGAGTCCTGAGAAAGATTAGAGGCACAAACAGATGGTATCAATGACAATATCATATTAAAAACGAGAATATTAAGAAAGCACTTGACATTGTCAGCATCCAGGAATGCTTTAGCAGAGCTAATCTCAGGTGGTATCACAGACTACATAAAGCAATATATAGTCTGTACTAGGGGGGGGGCATACTCCCCTGGTACAGACTATATATTGCTTTATATGTCTCATTTATGCCATATTAGTGCAGTTTTTATTTATTTATTTATTTATTGTGTGTGTGAAAACTTTTCTCTTGAAATCTTAATGTATGCATTTTTCAGATCTATAAAACTTTCTTACAGAATCCATGTTATATTTCCACAATTTTTCACCTGTCTTAAAGTAAAAATTCAATCTTGAATTTTTACTTTAAGAGAGATGAGAAAAAACTACTATTGAAACCGTCTTCCAGTTTTTCTTCAGCTTTTCTCAAGTATGTTTGTATTCTTGAGATCTTGAGTTTGTATATCTTACATGTAAAACATTCAGTTTTATTTCCCTTTCTACATGTGAGTACAATGAAAGTTCTACATTAATTATTTGGAATTCAATCTTATGACCAGGCACTTTGAATTATGCAGTGCAGCACTGTAACACTTTTCTATCTCCATTTTTGAGAATTTCTGGTCAAATATCATCTCTACTTTTGCCAGAATCAAAGAAAGCATTCAATCAGGAAGACTACATAAAATTTACATAAGAGCTAGTCATTCTTGTAAACAAACAATTTAGGAATTCAAAACAAAACTCACTCACATCCTAGAAATTTCCAAACTAGAATCTGAACTATCTCACATCAATTAAGAATTGTTAAATCTAGTTAAGTATTTTAAGCAATCCATGAGGTTCTGCATAACACACACACATAATTTCAACAATAAATGTGAATACCTCCTACAATGACTTCCTAATTATGGCAAACTTTATAATAAGTGGATTATTAAACTTTCTAACAATTCTTGACAGAGGATGACTCAACCTCTTAGCTCGAGGCCACAAATTTGTAATGTTTCCAAACATTTCCAATATCTGGATTTTCTACATAAATACCGAGTGCATCTCTTATCTTTTCTATAAAAACAGAAATCAGGGCTAGTTGGAGGTTTTGCGGGGCCTTGGGAAAAAGTTATTATAAGTTATTATCAAAAGTCCCTAAACATTTGCAAAAAATAACTTTTTTTATTGAAAAATCATATATTTTATTAAACATAATTTACAAACATTAAATACATATAGTTATATACTAAGATATTTCCCATATCAATACATCTCTGAAACATCAAAAATTCTATTATCAAATTTTCTTAAAAATTTGAAAGTGTGGGCCTCAGTCTGAGGTCTGAAAAACCGACATCTGAGCTGGCCCTGATAGAAATAAGTTACATTTTGGGGTAATCAAAATTAATAGTGACCTCAAAATAACAAAAGAAATAAGAAAAAACAAAAATTTAAGCATTACCAGAGCTAATAAAAGAAAAAAATCACTGTTGTACCAGATGCTACTTAATATAAACACAAGATGGATATTCTCCTACGTGATCATAACACCTATGTTGTTGGCAGAGACTCCACCAACAATCAACTTAATTCTTTGCTGGATAATAATTCCTTGACTCAGATACTGTTCAAAATCTTAGACTATATCATGCAAGACCTCCCAGGATTTGTCATCTTCCTAAGCTACTACATAAACCTGGATATCCTCTACAACTGATTATTCACTCAACAGGAAGTCCTGTTAATATTATAGGAAGTTCTTGATAGGACTTCCTATCGAATCAAATTTTCAAGTCTCCATCTCCTTAGTTCATTTAGTGGTCACTCCCTTTTTTTTTTTTTTTTTATGAAAAATATCCCCAATTTTATTTAAAGAATTAGAGAACCTGTGATCTGATTGTCAGTTTTGATATCACTTCATTTTTCACCAACATACCTAAATGATACCTTCGAACTTCTGCCTTCTGAATTTCCATCAGACATTGTGGCTTCAAGTTCATTATGAACTTAGAATATTTCAGAAACAGTATCAGAAACAAAGGGGTAAAGTATGTTTATTATTTTTGCAATTTGAAAAAAACATCAAGAACAGACTGGTTTCTTATAAAAAATAAATAACCTACATCCCAGAATCAAATTCACTTTAGAAACATAATCAAATGGAACCTGAAGGCAGAAGTTCCATTTATATCCTTTCTTGGTGCCTTCTCTTTTTAAAAAGGAAACACATAGCTCCCTATCAACTTCCATCTACTGCAAACTTACTTTCTCTAGCAGTTATATTCAAACATCAGTGCATAATATCTCAACAATACGGTTTTATTAAATGCCTACTATCAAGAGCTTTCATATCCTGTTCATCATCTAAATCTTGCAACAAGAAATTTTCACTACTAAAGAAACCTCCTCTCAATGGTCACAACCAAAAATCACTAAAAGAAAATCAGTGCTTTTGTAAGGTCTGAAATATCATGCCAAAGGTTACCAAAACCATGAATCTCCTCTACATGATCTCCTTTGGCTCAAGATTTCCAGGTCTAACTTTGTCTTCATTTACTGTCTTTACTAGTCTCCTAATTCAGATGAAAACACAGACCTCTTTGATGATTTAACTGTTAAAGTTGATCACATACAGTGAAATTATCTAAACAATGAGATAATCTTTCTTGGAGACTTGAACATTTTCTAATGTCATAAACCAAGCTAGGAGAGAAAGCTTAACTACTATTCCTTCCACACATAAAAGGTAAACCTATAGTACATTAGTACAATGGGCAGGCTATGGATTTTTTTAAGTTAATTTATTTATTTAAATAATCTCAAAACCCTGCTCTAGAGAATAAACATGGAAATTTTTCAAGGCCACTTCAGGCCTCCAGTAAGTAGGCTGACAGTCTCACACTGGGCAATGGGATTCATTGCTCATCTAAAGACAACTGCTAACATCCATGCATATGATATTATCTGCCTGTTGGCTGGGGAGTATGTTAACCACTCTGCCAACCCAAGCTAGCAATTTCCTGTTGGTAATAATTAAAAACAAATCTTTCATATACCTGCCAGAATACCAGATAATTCTACTTATTCATCCAATGAAATCGCAATAGTCATCCCAACTTTGGGATTACAACATCAAATTCCTGATATATATCCTCACGGAGGAGATTCAGGATATTATGATACTACAATACCAAAAAAAGTTACATCATTACTAATTTCCTGTTGAAAATTTTTCATCATTAACAATGGAATGATAACTCTTACCTCTATAGGTCAGCATCCTCTGGGTTACCTTCACCACCTATTGCAGTATGTTCTTTAAATTTCAGGTTTCTATCAATAACTCCTACATCCCTTGCCTCCCCCACTAATTCCAGTACAGTTCCTCCAACAGAGTATGCAGCCTAACATCAACATTTAGGCAAATTAAACTGACCCCCATTCATACAGTTTATTCACATCCTCTTGCAGGGCTACCGCATCCACATTATTAATAATAACCTTCCCAACTGCACAACAATTAACCATTTTTCTGCATTTCCTTCGGTTCTAACTGCTGACTTACAACTCAAATACAGACTACATGTTGTGCAATATCATGTCCCATTTACACTATGTAACTTCAGCATTTTGAACAGCTTTTCTCTTTGGCACTTTGTCATATGCCAGATCTACAAAACTTAGATATACATCCTTGTTATATTTCAATGATTATTCAACTATTTGTCTTAAAGTGAAAATCTGATCCTGACAACTTCTATTTGGCCTGAACCCAGCTTGTTCTTCCCCAAGCTTCCCTTTCATGATTTTTCTTAGTATTTTCCTCAAGTGAACCTGCATAAATCTTATTAGGAACACATACTCGTTTAGTAGACAACTATGAGAGCTTTATACTCCAACCATCTGGAATTCGATCCTCTGACCAGGCTTCTGAATTATTCAAAGCAGCCACTGTAAAACTTTTATACCTGCATCCTTGAGCATTTCTGATTGAATATCATCTCTCGAATTACTTCCACATTTCAAGGTTTTGAAGAGTCTTCTACCTCAAGTATCCCATGCCTGATTGTATTCCTCTTGAATGTTTTTCTGCTGTCACTGCTTGTTTCATTTAGCAATCTTTCACAGTAATTACTCCAGACTTTATCTTCAGTTTTCATTTCACCTTTATGGTACTCTTTCCTCAATTTCTAAACTTTGGATTTCTCTATCTCTTTTGTCTGATTATCATTTTTACTGTCCTGTTCTGATAAAATAACTGAAATAATTCTTGCTGAAATAAGAGTCTTTACTCCCCACTCAACTCAAAATCCTCAAGTCTTACTGAAGCTCTCATTCTTTAACAATGTGCCAAAGCAGTCCAAGACAAAAATTCAGCATTCACTCAACAGCTCGATTCAAACACTCCATCATGCATCTTACACTACAGCTTGTACCAATTGAAAAATACAAATCAGACATCATAAGGACCAAACAGAAAAAGCTTGCTTCAAAATAGCAGCTGGGTGCAACTTCTGCCCTTCTATGTTTCCACCTCTTTCACATCCAGATGGTATGATTGTTAAACCACCTACCTTCTGATATCATCTTTTCCTCTAGCTCTTGTCTCATATGAGGATGGCAGGATGTTTCCTTCTGGAAGCTCAGGTTTTTCATTCTGCACAACAGGTAAACACACCAGAAGAATACATATAATTACCAACATAATACATTGGCTCATAACCTTACTTGCTTCTGCTGTAATTTCAAAACAACCATAACTTCCAGTTCTTGTAGAGACAACCAAGCAAATCTCTTCTCCCACCATCCAATGGAATTTCCACAGCAGGTCTTCTCTGAACTTTTGCCAAAAAACATCAGGAAAATACTCAACAGCCTTAATAATAAATCCTCTTCTGGCGCAGATAGTATCCTCTAGTTGTAGTAAAAGCTTGTGCTCCAGAATTTGTACCAACTCTACCATTATTGGTCACCTTGTCACCAAACAGCATGGAAGCAAACTTTTATTGAACCTCTTCCTAACAAAGGAGATAAAAGGGCACAAACTACTCCCATTGATCTCACCTCAGTACTCTCTAAAATGTAAAAGATCTTAATGGCCAACTTCTTCATTATTGGACATCATTATTTACTTAGTTTTCACCAATATGAATTCCATCACTTTTGCCCCACAGCAGATCTCCTAGCTAACCTTATTCTCTTTTGAACACAACCCATGGAAAAGTTTGCAGAAATTCTTGTGATCACTTTTAATATTTCCAAGGCATCTGATCAAGTCTCAGGTCATCACCATATGATCTCTCTCTCAAGACTTTTGCGACTGGAGTACAAGTTTCTTCTCTGGTTATTCACTGTATATCATGGTGTATGGTTTCCTGTCATCAGATATCTCTATCAATGCAAGAACAGTATGCCAGGGCTCTGTACTTCCACAGACACACTCTTCCTCCATTCCCACTCATTCCTATTCATTTAGAAAACCTTGCAATACTCAAATGATTAAAGTTCTTGTATAACCAACTTTAAACAATGACCTTCTTGTCATTCTCAAGTAAGGGTGATAATCCAGTGAATATTAAAGCTACCAAAACATAATCATATTACTAGAAAGAAAGATCTAGCTTTGCTCTTCCTCACTTCAGATAATAATCTGATTATCAACTAAGAACAGTTTTCTCATTTTCAGTTGACTTTCACAACTAGCCTACCCTAGCAGTTAACTACAAGCCTGCATGAGCACTGTGAGCTATTTATTCATATATAACATATTTTGCAAAATCAAACGCCACCTGTATTCTGAATAATTATAAATATTTGTCTATATTCAAGAGATTAAAAATTTTTAACACATACACAAAATTTGTTGGTAAACTTATATCTTGTTTCCTCAATCTTGCTTTTCTCCTGCTTCTTTTGTTTTTAGGATATTTTCCATTTTGTGACGAAAAAGATTCTGACTTTGGCTGGTGAACTGAAACAAGATTTTATTGATTAGTAATAAAATTTTATATAAAAAAACAATATTAAAGTGATTTCCTTATAATGCTCTCAATATAGATTTTTTTTTTTTGCATTAAGCAAAGTTATTTATTAATAAAATAAAATAAAAAAATTATAAGAAATTATTTGAATATTTGTAGAAAATCTTTTTTTTTTTTTTTTTTTTTTTAATACCATTCCTACATGTGAGTGGCTACAAGGCCTATAACAAATAAATACTGTGTGTGTGGAATGGGATTAAAAACAAAGCAATTTGTTGATAGGAAAGAAACTGACATTCTTGGCAATTTGGGAATGTGTTAAGCAGATGGTATGGTCACTTTTCTATTTAAATGACCAGGAGAGGAAAGACTAACAAAAGATGTGTTGTGTGCTAATATTGCAAGAAAAAGACCCAGACGAAGACCAAGATCTAATGGATTGATATAGTAAAAAGTGTCTTAGAAGACAGAAATAAAGTGCATGAGGGTACATGTCAGGAATTTGATGATAATTCTGAATATACTTTTTCTAGTATTTTCTTTTTAACAAGTAGGTCCATCCTGCCTGTCTGAAATATTGGGTACCACACTGAGAGGGATACTGTAGATACCTGGGAAGGAGCAAGGGTCAATGATCACTGTCTAACATCCATTTCAAGTGGAAGAAAATCACCTAATGAAATAGTACTACATATCAGACATTACTCAATGAAAGCAGTCAGTTTCAATGATCATATTCATTCCATTTTATGCAATGATTACAGTTTATTATTATTAAGAGGTACCTCCAGGGATTCAGGAACTCATCGAGGGAGTCCATACTATTTGCAGGAATCTGCATCAATTTGAATCCATACATGTCAGGAATTTGCATCAAATTCCTGACATGTACCAGATGTCATAGCTGTTCTTGAATTTATTGATGCTACTTTGTAAACAACATCCAAAGGCAATCCATTCCAATCACGCACTACTCTATGACAATAAATTCTAGCTCTAATCCCGTTCTTGACAGTGTTCATTCTCAACTTCCATAGATGCCCTTGCATCCTTTCCCCACCCTCCATAAAATGAAAAATTCTATCTACTGAAATTCTGTATAACTCTTTGAGAAATATGTAAATCTCAATAATATCACCACTCTTTCTCCTGTTTGCTAGTGTCTGCAGCCTACAAAATTTCAATCTGTCTTCATAATCAGTATTCCACAAACTTATATAATTTTTGACACTCTGCTTTGCACTCTCTCCACTGCATCAGAATCACCATAAAAACCAGAGACCATACTCGAGTGCAATAGTCCAAGTGAGGTCTTAGGCTTTGTAAAGAGGCAAAATAATTTCCTTATCTTTACATGTTAAAGTTTGTTTCAGCAGTGCAATTATCTTTAGAGTTGTATTTGCAATCTTTGCTGCATAGTCACTGAAACTTCACAACTTCTTATCTACTAACACTCCAGGATCCTTAGACTGATCAGTTTCTTCTAGTATAATCCCACCAATATAATACAACATTGGATATCTACTTACATCAAAGTGCATGACCTTACATTTATTAACATTGAAATGACAGC
Organism: Typopeltis vanoorti; assembly: GCF_054136105.1. NCBI lineage: Eukaryota > Metazoa > Arthropoda > Arachnida > Uropygi > Thelyphonidae > Typopeltis > Typopeltis vanoorti. The sequence goes on from NC_143559.1 coordinate 81,026,666, forward strand.
CATTTTCACATGTCCACAATTCCAGCCTATTCAAATCATTCTGCAAGTGCTAGATATCAGCAGCACTCCTGACTACCCAATCTATCTTTGCATCATCCACAAACAGCTGTGTCACATATCAAATCCTTCCCAATGTTATTAATATACAGATTGAATAACAATGGACCAAGGACTGATCTCTGAGGTGCACCATTGGTTACCTTGAATCTTGCAGATTGACAAACACTCCATATACAACTTTTTGATATCTGTAAGTCAGCCATCCTCTTATCCATGCTAATAGTTGATAATCCAATCCCATATTCTCCAATTTATGAAACAGTCTTCCATGCTGTATTCTGACAAAAGCATTAGCAAAATATCCAGACGCATCATAGTATATCCATTCCCCTTGTCTAACTCGGTAACATTATTATAGAATGTAAGCAAGTTGCTAAAACTTGATCTTCCTTTAGTAAACCTGTGCTGTTTGATGCAAAGCAGAAATTCACTGTCAACCATTTCTGAATGCAAGCCCTAACCAATTTTTCCAAAATCTTCACCCACTCCTGAAATACTAATTGGTCGATAGCTGGATATATCAGTCTTTGCACCACTCTTGTACAATGGAATTACCATACATTCTTTCCATTCATGTGGAATCTTCCCTATTCTGAGACACATATTAAACAGCCAGGTCAAAAGAATAGTCAGTTCAGCTGAACACTCTTTTAGCACATGTTCTGATATTCAATCAGTCCCTATTGCTGAATTCTTATTCAGTTTGTGTTTGAGGAAGTACTACACAAACAAAAGTTTGTGTAGTACTTCCTCATTCACATGAGTTTCCTCATATGGTGAAGAGATTGTGGTGAGTTCAATGTTGAATATACCAGGTTCATAGCTTTTAGCAAAATGGCTGCTCATTAGTTGAATAATCACTTCTGCATCAGTCACCAGCATACCATTTGCATTCAGTAGAGTTATTCTTACAAATTCACTCTTTCTTTTATTTGCAGCATAAAGATGGAATTCTTGGAGATCCAGTTTCTTTTCATACTCAGACAGCTTTCTGTACAACACTTGACTCTTCTGGACTGCTATTAATAATTATAACTGACATCATCTTTATGCACATAATATTATTTCCACATCACCTTTTTCTTTTTTAATGAATCTCTTGCTTAATTACATTACACATCCATTTCACTTCTACTCTCTTTGTTCTTCGAATTGCAGGGACACATTCTGATATGACATCATTTAAGTATATTTTTTTCAACACTTCCCACGCACTGTCAATATCCTTCCCATCCAATAACTTATACCATGGTATCAGAAACAAGCATAACACTCAGGTGGTAATAATTTCCTGCTTTGTAGTTCAGCATGTAACCTTTTCTGAATGGAGCATTCATAAATTTAACCACTTTCCAAGTGAGTACAGCATGATCACTGTCACCAAACGAAGGCAAAACAGTTATGTCTTTAACAAACTATAATCAGATCTAACACTCTTTGACCAAGAGTTCCTTCTATCACATATTGCTTGGATTATAGGTGGTGAAGTGAATTCGCATGCAATTTCATCCTTTATCCAAGTAAACCAAGAATATAATTTCTTGGGCATTTTTAATTTATGGTATAACCAAGTGAAAAAACATTCAACTTTCAACATGCTGCTTCAGGAAGTTGTCTTGCAACAGCTCAGTAAATTAAGTTTCATTCTTCTCATGTGATTTCGTAGCTACCCAATCAATGTTTAGATAATTGAAGTCCCTCATTACGATTATTCTTTTCGCACCCAATGTATTTATTTGGTGATGCATTTCTTCGTCACTAGCAACCGATCCACCAAGTCTGTAGTAACAGCCACTATGTATTTAATCTTGTCAGATTCCACCTCACACCAGATGGCTTCAAACTCACTACCATATGAAAAACTGTTACTAGTATTGCAGTCATAGGTCTCAACCCTAACTGGATTCAAGTCATCTGATATCATTAGCAGCATGCCCTCTCCTTTCCTATCCTGTTTATCCTTCCTAAAAATAGTGTACCCTTTACACTGGATACCAATTAGTACATCTGTTTCTGGTAGCTAGGTCTCACTAATGCCTACAATATTAGGTCCCAATATATTAACCAAGGCAACAAACTCTACTCCATTGTTTCTGATACTCCTAGCATTCATGTATAAACATAATAAATTACCTGCATGCTGTTTTGTATACACTTGCTGTGGTTTGCATGACACAGTTCAACAACTTGCAGATCTCTGTTCTTATTTAATTCCTTACTTATGCAGAAATCACTACACATTCTTGATAGGTCCAAACTGGATTAACACAGAATCGTTCTCTCTTCATAATCATTTCCCTAATAATAACCATTCCCATCATTAACACAGTTATTTATCTAACATTGTCATTTTTACATATACAGATTATCATTATTCGACTCATCAGAATTCAGTTTCCCTAACTCTATGTTAGGTATTATATCAATTAATAATTTTTCAAAACTTCTGATGCCAAATGCATTCAAGTGTAGGCTGTCTCTCATATACAAATCCAATCTTTCCTCAAACTCAACTCCACACATCCAAAAATTCTCATCCATTCCTTCTTCTCAGCTTAAGCATCAAATCATTTGCCATCATAGCCCTTCTTCTTAATTCATTTTTATCATATTGAGGTAATATACTTACTATTTTCACTTTCTCACTCTTCACTTTCACCTATTCCAACAACTCATTTATGTCCTCTCTCATACTGAACTAGTCTTCCTAGTTAAGTGGCTACTACAATTATTATCTTTTTTACTTTTCAAAAACAGAAAAGACATGCTTGTGTTATATTTTTAATTTTTGCTCCAGGAAAACTTGACTTTATAATTCACTCATCAATGGCATGTTTAATGATAGCGTCACCATACCAAATAACATCCTTCTTTTTATAGTCAACTTTACTTACCAGATTTTTTTTATTACATACTAGCTTACCTGATTCTGTGGTTTGTTTTCCATTTTACTGCTGAACTTTTTCATTCTTCCTGTGTTCCTCTAAACCTTTATATTAACTATAAAGATTTTTAATTTGATTTATAATCTTTGATTTAGATTTCATTATTATTATTTTCATCACCAAAGACCTCTAGAGAGTGAAGAACTCACCAGCTGTCATATCCTCTCTTCAACTCATTCACACTAGATGCATTCAGCACTTGAACAGCAAACTGTTCCACTCACTCAGTAAGCTGTGAGTGAAAAATCTCTCTCTCATCCTTTTTCTTAACTGCACACTAACTCAACTTCCACAGATGCCACCTTATCCTCTCCCCACCTTCCATACAATGAAAAATTCTATCAACCAATATCCTATAACAACCATTTAGACATAAGTCCTTATTTTATCATTCTCCTTTCTTCTGTTTACTAACATCTGAAGTCAACATGCTCTCAAACTGTCCTTAATCTTCATTCCATAATCCAGAAATTGTCTTTGTAATTCTTTTTTTGCACCTTCTCCAAAGCATCTTCATTCCATCAGAGCCCAGGAAATCAAATTTGTGCACCATGGTCTAGGTGGAATTGTATTAAGTTCTTGTAAAGAGGTGAAATGGTTCTTATCCTTGTGTGTGTGTGTGTAAACACAATTATTGGCGATTTAGGTTCAAGGCTACATAGTGATTGTCGGTGAATTAGAGCTTGTGTAAAAGTGGTGGTTTCCATCCTTTTTATTGTATTTTTCCCTTAGATAATTGGCATTTTATAGTATATTAGTGTAGAGTTTCATGTTTTTAGTGTTTTATAACATATTTTTTGTTAAGATATTGATATAATAAATATAGTTCTAAATGGTGTCAAAAATGTAAAGATGTAATGCTAAGATGAGCAGCAAAGTCAAGAACAAGGAGGCTTGCCCCACTAAGGTGGTTATTGAAATGAATTAACCTCCAAAATAGTGGCATTAAAGCAAATTATGAGAGAGAGATGATGGGGGAATTACAGAAAGTTGAGAGGCATTTGAATGATCATAGTGAGGAAAAGAAAATTAAGCAGCAAAATAAGAAACAAAGCATGGAATCAGGTTCTTTAACATCCTTCTTTATACAAATGTAACATTTGTAAAAAGAAGGATGTTATTTGGTATGGCGACTATCATAAAACATGCTGTTAATAAGCAGGCTATAACGTCAAGTTTTTCAGGAGCAAAAATTTAAAATATAGCAAACAGAAATGAAAGAGTAAAAGAGATTGTAAATGTAGTAGGTACTAATGACTTGACTAGTGATAAGTTCAGTACAAGAGGACATAAAAGAGTTGTTGGAAGAAGTGAGAGTGAAAAAAGTGAAAATAGTACCTTGATATTATATTATAAAAGAGCATATTATCTTGATATGATAAAAATGAATTAAGCAGAAGGACTATGATAGCAAACAATTCAATGCATAAACTGTGTAGAAGGAATGAATGTGCATTTTTGGATGTGTGGAGTGAGTTTCAGGGAAGATTGGATTTGTATAAGAGGGATGGCCTACACCTGAATGCGTTTGGCTCAGGAGTCGTGAAAAACTAATAACTGGTATGAGACCTAACACAGAGAGAGTCAGGGAAACTTAATTATAATGGTAGGAATGGTGAGTGTAGGAGTAACAATGTTATATAATTGTGCTAATGATGAGAATAGGCATTATCATGGAAATTATTATTGAGGAGAATGATTTCGACTTTGTGCTCGTCTGGTTTGGACCCATCAAACATGTGCAAAGATGTCTACATGTATAAGGCATTAGAGAAGAATGAAGATCAGCAAGTTGCCCAACTGTGTTGTGCAAACAGCACACAAGAGTATGCAAAAGAACATGCAGGTAGCTTATTATGTCTATATACGAATGCCAGGAGTATCAGAAACAAAAGGGTAGAGTTTGTTGCCTTGGTCAATATGTTGGTACTTCAGATTAAAGTATTAGTGAGACCTAGATATCAGAATCAGACATACTAACTAGTAGTGAGTGTAAAGAGTACAGTATTTCTAGGAAGGATAGACAGGATAGAAGAGGAAAGGGCATGCTACTAATGATATCGGAAGACTTGAATCTAGTTAGAGTTGAGACCTATGATTGTAGTACTACTACTACAATATTTCATGTGGTAATGAGTTTGAAGCCATCTGGTGTGAAGTGGAGTCTGACAAGATTAAATATGTAGTGGGGTGTTACTACAGACCTGGTGGATTGGTTGCTTGCTAGAGATGAAGAAATGTATCACCAAATAGAGAGGATGTGTGCAAAAAGAGTAATCATAATGGGAGACTAATTATCCAAATATTGCTTGAGTAGCAGTAAAATCTTATGAGAAGAATGAAACTGAATTTATTCAGCTGATGCAGGACAACTTCTTCAAGCAGCACATGACAGAAGGAACTCAAGGTCAAAGTGTTAGATTGGATTATAGTGTCAGAGGGTGTTTCAGTTAAAGATGTAACTATTCTGCCTCTGGTTGGTGACAGTGATCATGCAATACTCACTTGGGAACCGACTAAGTTTATGAATGTTCCATTCAGAAAAGGTTATATGCTGAACTAAAAAAACAGGAAATTATGACCAACTGAGGAGTATACTGGGTTCAGTGGAATTGTATTAGTTACTGGATGGGAAGAATATCAACAGTGCATGGAAAGCATTTAAAAAATACTTAAATGATGCAATATCAGAATGTGTCCTTGGTTTCCGCTGTGCTTCTGAAACAGTGAATAAATAATGTAGGAGTCAAATAGATGTGTAATCTTTTAGCAAGAGATTCATAAGAATCGGATGACGTGGAAAGAATACTGTGTGCATAAGGATAATGTCCTTTATGAAAATTATAAGTAGCAGGCCAGAAGAGTCAAATGTTGTATGGAAAGCTAAGTCTGAATATGAAAAGAAACTGGCTTTGCAAGCTAAAGACAGCCCACAAGAATTTTATTGACATGCTGCAAGTAAAAGAAAGAAAGAATGAATATGAAGGAATAACTCTTCTGAATGCAGACAGTGTGATGGCTGACAGATGCAGAATAGGTTGTTCAACTAATGAGTACCCATTTTGCTAAAGCTGTCAATCTGGTGTATGCAACATTGAGTTCACTGCTACCTCTTCTGAAGAAACTCAGTGTATGAAGAGGAAATATTAGAGCTGTTGCACAAATTGAATCAGAATTCAGCAATAGGGACTGATGGATTATCAGCACAGGTGCTAAAAGAGTGTTCAATTGAATTGCTTTGACTACAATTTGAATATAATTTGAGTCTCAGAACAGGAAAGATTTTTGCAAGAATGGAAAGAATGTATCTCAGGAGTGGTGGTGGAGGTGAAGATTTTGGAAAAATTGCTTAGGGCTCGCATTCTGAAATGGGTTGACAGTGAATCTCTACTTTGCAATGAACAGCAAGAGTTTACTAAGGGAAGGTCCTGTTTTAGCAACTTGCTCACATCCTATAATAATGTTACCATTGAACTAGACAAGGGAAATGGATACATCATGATACCTGTTGATTTTACTAAGGCTTTTGACAGAATACAGCATGAAAGAATGTTGCATAAATTGGAGAATATGGGTTTGGATTATAAAATATTAGTGTGGTTAATAGGATGGCTGGCTGATATGAAAAAGTGGTATATGGGGAAAGTGAGTCTGCAAGATTTAAGGTAACTAGAGGTGTACCAAAAGGATCAGTCCTTGGTCCACTGTTATTCAGTCTGTACATTAATGACATTGGGAAGGATTTGCCAGGTGACATTAGGATGTCATTTTGCTTCTTTACAAGGCCTTGCATCATCAGCTATTTGCTGATGATGCAAGGATAGGTAGAGTATTCAGGAATGGTGCTGATATGCAGTATTTGCATAATGATTTGCATAGGCTGGAAATGTGGGCATGGGAAAATGAATGTCAGTAAATGTAAAGTCATGCATTTTGGCAGGATTAGAAATTCAATGTTGTATTATATGGTGGGATTATGCTATAAAAAACTTATCACCCTAGGGATCTTGGAGTGTTAGTAGATAGGAAGTTGAAGTTCAGGGGCCGGTTAGCAAAGATTGCAAATACAACTTGAAAGATAATCGCAATGCTGAAACAAACTTTAACATGTAAAGATAAGGATGTAAGGATGTCATTTTGCTTCTTTACAAGGCCTTGATAAGACCTCACTTGGAGTACTGTGTGCAGGGCTGGTCTCCTGGTTTCTGCTGTGCTTCTGAAACAGTTGGGGGAGTGCAAAGGAGAGTGTTAAAATATCAGGATTGTGGAATACTGATTATGAATACAATTCGAGAATTTGTAGACCACAGACACTAGCAAACAGGAGAAAGCGAGGTGATATGATTGAGACGTACAAACTTCTGAAAGAGTCATACAGGATTTCAGTTGATGGAATTTTTCATTATATGGAGGGTGGGGAAAGGACAAGAGGGAATCTATGGAAGCTGAGAATGAATGCTGCTAAGAAGGGAGTCAGGGCTAGATTTTCTTTCATAGGGTGGTGTGTTATTGGACGAATTGCCATTGGATGTGGTATGTTCAAGCAGTGTGAATGAATTCAAGAATAAGTATGACAGCTGGTGCTTGTAGTATGTGGCCTCTGTCGAGTCCCTGACTCCCTTAATAATAATAATACTGTCCGAGTTGTATTTGTAATATCTACTGTGAATGCTTTGAACTTCAATTTTCTATCACCATAGCAACACAATCCCTAGCCCTATCAGATTCTGCAAGTATAATCTCACCAGTCTTAGAGTCCTAATAGTGTCCCTTAGCAGGCTAAATTGGGTTGTCTTAGCTGTTGGGCTAATGTTCTTAGCTGCAAGCTTCCCCAATTTGGGGTAGTCTCATGCACCCAAATTTGTTGAGGTTTGGGAAGTTTATCAGAGCTAAAGCTGATTCAAAGAATAATCTTTCATACTTGTACTTGCTGCAATGTGGATCATGTGTTTGCTATTTGGTTGCATGGCCTGGATACACTCTACAAGTTCTCAATAAACTTAATCAACAACACCCAAGGATCCGCTCTATCTTGGAAAAGGAAAACAACAATAGTTTCCCTTTCCTAGACACTCTGATTACATGCCAGCCTGATGGATCCCTGGCTTTCTATGTTTACAGAAAACCTACACATACAGGTAGATACATTCACCAGCAGTCACCCCCCCTTCCCCCAACTCCCAACAATACAGGATTATAAAAACCCTATATAATAGGGCAAAATTAATCAGTTCAGATAACAATGCCCTAGCTACTGAACTTGATCATATCCTTAATTAACACCTTCTTAGACAATGGCTACAACCTCCAAAAAATCCAAAAACTATTAAAAGCAGTTAACCACAACCCCCCCTTCCCTTTATAACAGAGATTACTCTAAATCCATCACCATTCCTTATATCTGGGGTATGTCCAAAAAACTAACAAAAATCCTAAGAAAATATGACCTCACAACTTGTTACTAACTACATAAGAAATTGGCATCTCTTATCCACTCGACCAAAGACCAGGCACTTTCCCCTACACTTACCTGGAGTATACCAAGTCTCTTGCAGTTTCAAGCTGTCCAACTATGGCCAAACAGGCAGGACAGCCATTATCAGGATACCAGAACACAAGAACTACATCTGATTTCCCCAATATAGCCACTCAGCACTTGTTGACCATGCACTGGACATCCACCACAGCATAGGCTGAAAGGTCACTTTATTACACTACAGCAATACAAGTATGAAAGATTATTCCTGGAATCAATCTTAGCTCTGATAAACTTCCCAAACCCCAAAAAATTTGGGTTTGAAACTACCCCAAATTTGGGAAGCCTGCATTCCAAGAACATTAGCCCAAACACTAAGACAACCCAATTTAGCTTGCTGGAGGGGGGGGGGGGGCACCTTTAGGACTGACTTCAGTTGCTTTTCTTCAGCATCATTTGCTTAGTGTTAGTGCCTGTGTGCACATATCATTGTTTTGTGATCCCTGAAGATGGCAATGTAACATTGCCGAAATATAGGAAGGTATTGATTAAAGTTTTTAATTAATATTCCAGTATAAGTTGTTCATTTCCTGAAAAATTAAGACAACTAGAATATCCTTATCTTCAGTTTTCATGTCATCTTTACCATCTTTGATTCCTTGTACAGTACTCTTTTGCACATTTCTAAGCTTTTTTTCAATAGCCTTCAGAATGTTTTGCCACTTTCCTGATATTTACTTTCTATATTCTTACCAAAGAATATAGAAAATAAATTCTTACCTAAGTTTTCCCATGACTTTTGTTCTACTTTTACACATTGCTCAGCTCATTCACATTTTTCCCTGTATTTTTTTAGGGCATCTGTCAACTAATTTGCTAGGAACGTTTGGTATGCTTTTTTTTTTCTTTCCAGAACTGCTTCTTTAACTTCTTGTGTCCACCATGGGGGTTCTTATTTTTCTATTGTTACAGATAACTTCACCACATACCTCACTAGCTGAAGCAACCAATGTCTTCTTCAGAATTTGCCACTGTGACTCCAAAGTTTGCTTTTTGTTTAAAAACTGATTCAAATTTTCTTCAATAACATTTGCAGAGTCGAATCTATAGTTTACCTGTAAAAGCTGCTTAACTTTAATTCTTTTTGAAACTTTCCTACATACTGTTCTTTTCAATGTAATATTAATTTTTATCCTGCTTAGCAGAAAGTAATGGTCACTTCCAATTTCAAATCCTCTACATTCTTGTATTTTTAACCAACATGAAGATATCACTTTTGTGATTTGCGTCTTCTCTCTACATTGACTTGTGTACATCTTTAATTTGGAACATGGTGTTAGTAATGACTAGTTCATGTCCTGAGCAGGAATCCAGCAAATGCTTACCATTATTATTAGCTTTGCTCTTTTCTCCAAATTTTCCTATATGCTCTGTTGGATTTCTACTCTGGTATTTAAATCTCCAATAAGAACCACTTTTTTCCATTTTGTTTATATCAAAAATGACTCGAAAAATTCTTCCACTTCTTTCTTAGAAAAACCTTCTGTGGGACTATTGGTACAAATAAGCTTCATTGACCATTTCCTCATTTTGAAGTATGCCCACATCACTACTTGAAACTGCTTTCCAATCCAGAAGTTAGTATTCATGTTTCGTGTTGAATGCTATTGCTACTCCTTCCTTTTCTTGATCATTATTGCCTGAATATAACATCCTATACTTATTATTTAGTAAGATCTGCCCTCTTTTTTAATCCATTAATACTCCTTATGTGGTGGTTTTGATCTTCAGTTCTGATGAGTTTATTCTTCTTCTTCTAGATGTTGAGCTGGTACTTGTTCCAGTAGCAGACTTTTCACTGTTTGCCCTTGTTCCCTGACAAAAACAGTGGGGAATCTTATTTAACTGGATGACGTCCCAGCCAGCATGAATCTCATCATGTGGTACCATCATATGCATTTGTGGTTTAAAAGCCAATACAGAGTATGATTTGGTCGGCTAAGTTCTAAACTGCCAGTCCAGCCTCATTCATTCAGTATGAGTTCAGTAGATACCCACTAATGGGGTACACCATGTGAAGGTGAGGATTGGACATTAGTTCAGAAGCCCCAGTCAGTTCTCTGCATTCCTGAAAGGCGATGTGGATTATTTAGCTTTGACCCTTATGCAACCTCAACTTAATACCTAACAGTATTAAAATCCAATGTAGTATGGACATTTAAACACAACACAACAGGAACAAAAAGTAGGTTCTTGAAGCAAAAATGTATGAAAAAAATTCAGAAATAAGATAACAAATGGATTTATTGAAAAAACAGAAAAGCTGAAGCAATCAGAGAATATGGAAACTGACAGGAAATTAGTAATAAAATTTTCCTGGATTATCTTGATGTCCCCTATGCATTTTGAGAGCAGACTGCAAAATATGATAATGGCAAATTAATAGTAATGTAATTTTATAGAAAACAAAAGCTTACCCTGAGAAGGCAAACTAGGTTTAGGTGGTGTGATTGAGTTCTGAGATGTATTCTGTTGCTTCAAATTTCCTTAAAAAAAATACTTCTGTTAATACATTTTAATACATTAAATTTATAAATAAATACACATTTCCAGCATTTAAAAAAATCTGATTATCACAAATATAAAAGAGAATTACATGAAGATTTGTAATAAACTGTATATAGATGCAGACAATTTACTACAGTTTAAATCAAATTAGAATAAATAAATTTTTTTTTATTATAATAATAATATCACATCTTCATGTTAAAATATTCATATCATATCATATCGAAATTCCAAGCATATGCAGAGGGAGGACTAAAATAGCCAGTTCTTTCTCTACATCTTATGCTTGTAATGTCTTGTAGAATTTTCATTAACTGTGCCTCTAATTCATAAAACTAAGAAAAATTTGGAATGTAATTTTTAAGTGCATTTATGAATCTTGTGTATTTGCAAGACATTTTGTAATACAGATTTCTGTTTCGTTTTATTATGTGACTCCCGCCAACAAAATATTGTGAATCTATATTACATTAGTAGCATAGAGTAGCATCAATTTTATATACATTTTTGTATTCTTCATTTTTTTCATTTCTTTTTTAATCAGGAAAAACTCCACTCCAGAGACCAAACTTGAAACTTTTCCAAGTCATTTCAGGCCTCCAATAAGCAGGATAGTGGTCTTATACTGGGTGATGAAATTCATTTTCCACCTAAAGACAATCACAAACATCCATGCCCATAGCAGGATTCAAACTCACAGTCTGCTGGTTGAAGAATAGATAAAAGAACCACTTGGTCAACCAGGTCAGCAAGTTTTATTGTTAATTGTAATTCTGCAGTCATTGGCTAAGAAGGTTTGACAGATGCAACTGAGTTCAGTATTTCAGAGATGTGTGGTTAAAATAGATGATTCACTCTTATTAGCTGTTTTAATAATGCCAAATTATTGATGGGGGTTGAAGTGATACTTGGTGGCTATGCCTATCAGTGTGAGTAAACTTTCCTTAGACAAAAAGAGAATCCAGTAGGTGGAGATAAGGGTATCAAGGCAGGGCAGACAGGCATATTTTGTTTTAGTGAAATGGACTCTGGAATATTTGCTGTTTGAAAGGCGTGTTAAAATTGTTTCTAACAAATTTTAGCTGTGTGAAGACAAATGGAGAATATATCATTCGCATGGCACAACCAACCATATGGAAGGATTGTGGAGCAGTGTCCATGTTCCCCTTCTTCAAAGTGTTCTATGAATCAATTAGAAGGAGGAACAACAACAACAACACTCAATCTCAAAGTCTCAAAACCATAAAATATTCCACTGAGGTAACATACATTGCGCCAATACTAACTCCAGACACTCTCTTTCATTACTGTTCTCCCCCCTCCATCAGTATAAAGATTCTGACATCATAGCCAATACCAACAACAAAGATGGGATAGTAACATTTTTAATGCACCTAAACAAATCAATCTAATCCAGTATCCCACTTTATGATTTGAAAAAGCAAGCAAGCAAGTAATAGTTATATATTTGTTAAACAGATGCTTATCTTTCAGCTGTATGATGGAAACTTATCAATAATAGGTGCATTCTGTTGCTAGCACCATTCCATAAAAAAAGCAGGCATTATCAAAAAATTAGCTAAACAGGACAAAACCAGTTATCCAAACCACACTTCTTTATCCAATGAACATAATCACATCTACAATACCTTAGCCAATGGTCCTTTCTCCCAAGAATCCATAAAAATTTACATTTCATCTAAACACTTCTCCAGGATCCAATTACAAAGATATCCATTATTAGCTTATACATAAAGGAACCTCTGAAACACTAGAGAGCTAAAAAGGATACAACTTCTGAACAACTTTATGGTTGTTCAGAGGTTGTACCTTTTTTTTTTTCCATTCACCAAAATATCCTAACCACCACTTAGATCATGCATACAGGATTCTATGTTCCAACAAGCAATTTACTTTGGACAGGTGATCATCATCAAATCCCTGATTATCCTAAAAGGGATATACAGATAACAATACTATTAGATGATTAAGTTTGCATTATTACTAGCTACTTTTAACAATTTTCTTCCAAATTAATCTGTTAGGTCTCCAATATGCTCAAATTTAGCATTTCAGTGTTCTAATGTATTTTTAACTGCATTCATCCAATTAAATCTTAGTAATTGAGTCTTTTTCCTGCCATCAAACATCTGCTTTGCTAATCTTTCCTCTTCCATTCTCTTTAAGTGGTCATACCCCACCAAAGACTATCTCTGCTTACAGATTCCTGAATAATAACAATATCAAATTCCTTCATATTTTTGTTTTTAATATGATTCTGCCATTGACTCTGTGTTCATTCCCCCAATTTTTCTAAGAATTCTCATATCTGTGGTCTCCATTCTTTGATCAACTGTTTTATTTCTAACTCAAATCCATAAGTAAAGAGTAATAGAGTAGTTTTAACTGTCTTGTATAATGTTTTCATGTTAGTTAGTTTCTTATTCAACATAAATTTATTCAACTGGTTCCTCGCCATACATATCAGCTGTTTATCCATAACAGAAAATCTATTTAAAATTAAATTTGTACTTTCACCAAAAATTGTACCTAAACAGATGAAGTATTTTACGTGTTCTATATATTCTTTGTGAGAACGCAGATGAGATAATCCAGGTTTTAGCCAATTTTCACGGTTTGTCTTTTTATTGTTGATTTTCATATCCAACTTGTTAAAGTAGTTATTTAATTTAGTACAGAATCCTACGGACTTGTATGATTCATTTAGGAGTATAAATATCACTGCATAAAGTAAGAAGGTTAGCTGATTATTTCCAATTTAGATATGCGATTTAACAATTCTTTCTTTTATGTTTTATATATATATAACATAAAACTTGTGTCTTATATGATTCTATATATTTTTTTTATAAAACACAAGTTTAAATTGTTAGTAAATTTAAAAGAACTGGATCTATCTGTATGTGACAAAGAGAGATCTAAATGCCTAAGGACAGCATGAAAAAGCATTAAATCTGTTCACTAGGATCTGTGGAGAGAATCAGAAATTATTAGTTAGGAATGCATCCCAGAGACTGAATATACCCAATATTCAGTCTCTGTACAATAAACTCTGTACAGGCCAGGGCAGTCATTTAACACCCATCTCTTCATACCATTGCATAATAGCTGCAGCTTTATGGAATGGGGCATTGTCATCTTGATAGTAACACAGGTCCGTTCCATAAAAACTCCACAGTGTAGGAGTTTTTATGGAACGGACCTGTGTTACTATCAAGATGACAATGCCCCATTCCATAAAGCTGCAGCTATTATGCAATGGTATGAAGAGATGGGTGTTAAATGACTGCCCTGGCCTGTACAGAGTTTTGACCTTAACTCCGTTGAACCTGTGGTACAAATTGGAGCAGTCATTGAGGTTCAGAGCAGCAATGTCGCTAAACTCAGTGCTGCTTCAATGAAGGAATGGATTCAAATTCCACCTGATGTCTGCTGTACATTGGTGGAAAGTCCTCTCTCAAAGGGTGCAGGAAATGATCAAAGCCAAAGGTGGACATACACGATATCAGGGTTCGCCTGCTAGTATCAATTATAAATTGCTAAAGTGCCCAGACAATTATTGGTAGATAGCAATTTGATTATTACCAGATTAATGTGGAGAAGGTTTCACATAGAATGGGTGAAGGCAGGAAGAGAACAAGGGGTCATCCCTGGAAGCTGTGTAAAAAGTGTGAGCAAGGGATGAGTGATTGGAATCCATTGCCCAAGAATGTTGTAAGCATGGAGACAGTGAATATATTTAAGGTGCTGTATGATAAACTGTGTGCATGTAACAGTAGGACTTCCCACGATTAGTCTTTTTATTCCATGGAGGTTTATAGTAATAATAATCTAAGTTACATGTAACAACACGGAGTTGAAAGCCCAAACTATAGGATCCATTGGGAAAAGACATTGGAATAAAACATAAGAAAACGAAGGCAATTATCAGAGAAGTGGCAGAATGTTCAGTAGGCTACTGAAAAGTTTAGAAATAGAGGAAAGAGTACTGTAAAAGGAATCAGATGATAAAGATGACATAAAAACTGAAGATAACGATATTCTAGATGTTACCGTACTTGAGGTAACGATCAGAAATCATTAGAAACCTAGTGGCTGGAATAATTATATTCAACCCGAAATGCTCAAAGATAGAAGTATGAAAGTTTTACAGTGGCTACACTACATAATTCAGAAGTATCTATCAGTAAGTCAAATTACAGGTGATTGCAGTAGAACATTCATAATACCCATCTATAAAAAAAATAAATAAATAAAATAAAACAATGTGAGAACTATAGAGAAATATCTCTACTGAAAGATTTATGGAAGCATACTTGAAAAGAAGCTTGTGATAAGATGTGTCAAGAGAAAAGCTGTTCAAAACACTACAATTATGATTTAAAGGAAACATTTTGGTGAAATAAGGTGAATATCAACCAAATGCCTAAAGGACATTTTTATACAAAGTAAAAGTTTGTAAATTGTTGTTTTGGGTATATTCAGTCTCTGGGATGCATTCCTAACTAATAATTTCTGATTCTCTCCACAGATCCTAGTGAACAGATTTAATGCTTTTTCATGCTGTCCTTAGGCATTTAGATCTCTCTTTGTCACATACAGATAGATCCAGTTCTTTTAAATTTACTAACAATTTAAACTTGTGTTTTATATAAAAAATATATAGAATCATATAAGACACAAGTTTTATGTTATATATATATAAAACATAAAAGAAAGAATTGTTAAATCGCATATCTAAATTGGAAATAATCAGCTAACCTTCTTACTTTATGCAGTGATATTTATACTCCTAAATGAATCATACAAGTCCGTAGGATTCTGTACTAAATTAAATAACTACTTTAACAAGTTGGATATGAAAATCAACAATAAAAAGACAAACCGTGAAAATTGGCTAAAACCTGGATTATCTCATCTGCGTTCTCACAAAGAATATATAGAACACGTAAAATACTTCATCTGTTTAGGTACAATTTTTGGTGAAAGTACAAATTTAATTTTAAATAGATTTTCTGTTATGGATAAACAGCTGATATGTATGGCGAGGAACCAGTTGAATAAATTTATGTTGAATAAGAAACTAACTAACATGAAAACATTATACAAGACAGTTAAAACTGCACCTGATTATCCAGAATATAATTCCTTTACCTTCATGGAACCACGAAGGTAAAGGAATATACCTTCATGGTTCCATGAAGGTATAATCCTTCATGGAACCATGGACAACGATCACTGGTCCCACTCCAAACCAGCTGAATCCACCCAACACACAAGTGTGGGTACAATACACTGCAGTGGCGCACCCAGAGGGGGGGGGGCAAGGGGCCCGGGCACCCCCCAAAGAAAAGGAAAAAAACACTAGAAAAATTTCCAAAAATATTTTCCTAATTAAAATTCATTTTTTTTATTTATGTTGTGTGCTACTTATGAATTAGCGATCACTACAGATGCTCAGTTATAGGTCGTATGCGATGTGTAGTGTGTATTTGCAAAACATCTACTCAACTCGGCCCCCCCCAAAGGTTAAATCTTGAGTGCTCAGCCCCCTCCAAGATTAAATCCTGAGTGCGCCACTGACACACTGTGATAACAAGCATTCACCAGGCTGCCCACACCCTGCCATCAGACTGGAAACAGGTGAACCTTGATTCAGTTGTCCGGTTCACATGCTCTTTCACCAGGCTAGACGAGCCGCCTTGTTTGTTGTTGTGATGTTTGGCTTGTGTGCTGCTGCTCTTCCGTGGAAACCCAGTAAATGGAGTTCTTGTACAGTATTAGTGCTCACCATGGTATTACTGATGTTCTGAAACTCATCATGGATGGTCTGCATTGATTGTTGCCGATTTTTGTGTGCCACTCATTCTAACACCACCCTCCTGTCCCTGACAGTCATTTTTGGCAGCAGGCTGCCCTGGGTATTTTCATCATGCACTAGTGATGCCAGAATGTCTCCATTTGTTGATCACATCGCCAATAATTGATTTCGGATGCTCCAGTTGAGTGGCAATGGCATGTATGAACATGTCACCAATACGACAGCCCACAATGACACCTATCTTGAAGTTACTGGGCTCACGTCATGTTGTCATACTACCTGTATTCGACTGAAATGATGAAATACTGCTTTCTACTATCTGTACACCGGTTTTTATGTTATTAACAAACCTGGAATGTTCCATAACATCAAAAAACAGGAGTGTCCGGATAATTATTGGTAGATAGTGTATATGTCTTGATCATACCCCCCTCCTCCTACTATCCACCAAATTCTGCAAATTGCATTTTCTCAATCTGTCTTCATGCTCAATATTCCAGAGACCAGAAACCACTTGATCAATCATCTCTGGACCTTTTCCAATATGTCATTTTTTGGAAAAACAGGTGACCAAATCTGTGCACAGTAATCCATACGTAGTCTGATCAAAGCTTTATACAAGGGAATCATAACATCCTTATTTCTTATATATATATATATATATATAGCACAGACGTCTTATATTTTATATGGATATAATTTTGATATTATTCTATTGATATAATTTCTTCTTTTTCGGGACTGTCTATTTAACTTTCTTGCGTCTGCCATGAGGTTCGGATTTTTCTGTCTATACAGATAACTTAATCATGCTTCCCTGGCTGAATTGCCTAATGTTATCTTCAGATTTTTCACTAAGTCTCTAAGGTTGGGTTTTGTATTCAAACACATTCGTTTTTTTTTTTCTCCAATAATATTTGAATTATATATGAGTCTACAGGCTATCTCTGAAAACTGCTTGATTTGCCTTTAAAACTTTCTTACACACTTTTCAGTATGATACTAATCTTTATCCTGCTCAAAAGTAAATGGTGACAACTTCGTATTTTGAATCGCATTTATTCTCTTATTCTGAATCAAATAATGAAGATATCACTATCAACAATAACACAGTCAATAAGGCTTTTTCTTATTTTGGTTTTTTTTCATACGAGTTTCATCCAACTTTATATTGCCAAATGGTGTCTGTAATGACTAACCCATGTCCTAAACAGAAATCCAGCAGGTACTTACTATTATTATTAGCTTTGTCCTTTTCTCCTTATTTTCCCCAAACATATCTGGTATTCATTTCTTTCTCTGCTATTTATATTTTCAACAAGAACAAGCTTTTATTTATTTATTATTATTTTTTTTTTATGTTAGCTGTCCTCTCCAATGACTTGAAAAATTCCACTACTTTTTTCCTCAGGCATCTTTGGGATCATAGGCACCAATAAGTTTCATCATCATCCAGTTGACCCAATTTGAACTTTGCCCACATTTCTACTTATGTTTAGTGTTGACTACTACAGTTACTCCATCCTTTCCTTAATTACTATTGCTTGAATATAACATCTTAATTATTTAGCAGTATCAAACTTCATCAGTTTTCCTAGTTTCAGTAACACAAATTATGTTAACATGATATTTTTCTAAATTAGAAAAATACCATGTTCACAGTGATTCTTCTCATGTTGATGATGAACAATCATCAACATGATTGGGCATCATCAACCCAATCATCCTCAAATCTGGACATACAAAGTAGTACTACTAATATTCAGTACCCACACTACAGCTACTTCGAGACTATTTGCTAAATGAATAAAATTCCCTAAATGTGATCACAGATGGAGCACAACTATAACTTTCTTTTGTATAGTTTGGCTTGTATTTGTCAAGCCAAAATATCAGTGAAACAGTTCAATTATTATTCCAAAATGTATCTTTTATTAAATAAGCCACAACATGTAACTTTAGTATAAATATACAGTATTTTAACATGCATATGCGCGCACGCGCGCACACACACAAAGAACAAAGTCGAACACATGAATTTACATACTGTTAAGTAGCACTCATGTTGGAGTTTTCCAGGAAGACAATCAACCACTGCCCAACTTGCAACAATGATGACTATCTTCAAATTTGGACATACGAAGAACTAATATTCAGCATCTACACTACAGCTACTTTCATGCTGCAGACTATGTTGCTGACACAATTAAAAATTTTGGAGACTATTATTATTGAGATCATTAGGCTAAATGAACAAGATCATTTAAATGTGATCACAGAAGAAGCTCAACTATAACTTCTTTTTGTATATTTTGGCTTGTACTTATGTCAATATTGCCTAAAATAACAGAAGACACACTTTAACATAAGTGTCTAATGTTATATAGGAAACAGTGACAGAGGCTTTGATCAACCTGAAAACATGGTTGGCAAAACTGGTGCAAGAGAAAAACAATCAGATTCGGGAATCCAAAGCTTCTGCCACCCATAAAATTTTAAAAAAATTAGGGAAGATCGATTTTAAGCATCAGAAACAGTTAGCAAAATCTATTATCTTTAACACATGAATGCTTGTACTTTGAGCTTAAAATGCTCAAAATTAACCAATAATTGTAGAAAGTTTTTTACCTTGGGTATAATATATGTTAAAGATGACAGGAATAAACATTCTTTCTGATGGTTTTCTTTCAGAAACAATGATGTCCTATTTTTAGTATTACAATTCTTATTTTTGCTTTTAAGATACTGGATTTTCTACAGTCCTGTGGAACTACAGTCTCTCTCTCTACAGAACTACGGTTTCTACAGTCCTGTGGAACTACAGTCTCTCTCTCTCTCTACAGAACTATGGTTTCTACAGTCCTGTCGACCCACGGAACGTTCCTCACTAAAGACAACTATAAACAGGACTGTAGAAAATCCAGTATCTTAAAAGCAAAAATAAGAATTGTAATACTAAAAACAGGACATCACTGTTTCTGAAAGAATGTTTATTCCTGTCATCGTAAATAGAATTTAGCTTGATGTAAATTTTTTTTTTTCACTAGAGGTCATGCCAGTAGAATAACATGTGATCAAATCATTGTTTCTTTAGCTTAAGTTAATAATGTAACTCAGCTTGTCTTGTATATTGATGTATGCTCCAGATGATGATCTTGATGTGAAGATCAAAACATCGGGATAATAAAAAAGTTTTTTTAACACAGTTGTAAATTCCATAAATTTTTAAAATGTTTACTCTTGTTCAGCTAAACAAAAGCAATTAAGGGTGCAGTAGACAAAGAATACTAACAATGGACAACAGTCAATGTTGCAATGAATCCTAATTCACATTAATAGCAAGGCTATTAATGTGAATTACTAGCCCTGCCATTAATGTGAAAACTTGCCAATAGTGGTGTGGAGGTGTTTTTCTTCACACATATTGTCTTCCTGTTACTGATGGAAACATGTCTGAATGTTGCTGTCAAACAGATGAATCCCTTCAGGATTATAGTTTGTCTATCTGGTAACATCACTTCCAGCAGGATATGCCATGTCACAAGGCATAAATCAATCATCCTGGGAATGATTCCTGGCCTTCTCAGTCTCAAAATCTCCACCTAAGTAGCATTTGTGGAACGTAGGGAACATTAAAATACCACTATATTAAAATTTTAATAAAGTTAGCAATGGCTGCTGAGAATAATATGTTACTACAAAGAAATTATGAATAACAAAGTTTTTGTGTACAAATATAAATGAAGTATAATTTACAACCGTAAAAAAAAAAAAAAGTAATTTTAACCTCTGGCATTCTATTCTATAAATATTATAACTTTTTTTCTTTTATTCCATTATTGTTGTTTATCTGTTTGTATAAATTAAAAAAAAAATCTATCTTACTCTGTTGTTGCAATTTACGTTGTCCATTTTGATTTCTTTTTTGTATTTTATCTTCTACAGCAAATTTGAAAGACTGGGCTTCACTGTCATCTGCAAAGTTAAGTCCAGCCTGACAGTTCTGAAAGAAAAGTATACACTAGCAAGGCTGTCTTGGCAACACTGTAGAAATCACAGTGTTCTTATTCAGAGTATTTATCAAATGCAATAAAATTAAATTATTTCAGTATATTTGTTAAATACCTAATTAAAATGCTATTTCAAAGAGATCCATAATACAGACCAAAGCAAAATTCAGACCTAGTAAGCATAAACTTAATACGCACCTATATTTATTTTTATTCATGTGGGGTTCCCCTGTTCCTCGATCGTCCTAAGGGACGGTCGAGGAACCCCACATTTGAGCTCTCCTATGAGAAGCCCCAGTTGAGCCCTCCTATGAGGGATTAAGTATGTATTTTTGACTGTAGCTGTGTGTTCATCGGGCTGATTTGCCTGCTTGCAGGATGAAAAACCCTGCTGCCCACACCCAAGACCAGTTAACTTGGCTATAGCTAAGAAAGATCCTTAAGCTCTCATGTCGTCAATGGGAATTGAACCTAGGACACTCCTTTCCCAAGCATATGGTTGTGAAGCACATAGCCACTAGGCTAAATCTACATTGCCTTTTCCCAGCCCATGCAGTCTGCAAACCATCACACTGGGTTTGCTGAAAAAAAAAATTACAAAATGCCATAGTGAAATAGCCTCTAGTAATATATGTGCAATATTTATACAGGATTTTAAAAAAGATCAATCGCAAATCAAATATTCTATAACATTCAGTACTGTTTAACATAACTACTTTCATTTAATAAGTGACAGTGTTACTTCAGTGATTCTATAATATTCTCTAATGAAATGTTTAAAGCTTGCAATATTACACACACACACACACACACACACACACACACACACACACACACACACAGTAGCAAACAAATTAATCCAAACAAGTCAAATTTTTGGTTTAGTTTTTGTTTCAGTTCACAATAATTTGGGTTGTGGTTTTTAGTTCACTATTTTGGTTGAGTGCTGTGTGTTTTAACTGTCTCTACGATATTTATTAATAGTGTTGTATGTTTCTAATAGTAAACAAGTTGACATTGGTAGTGTTTTATTCATTTTGTGTAGCTATAAAATGGATACATCTCCAAGAAAGTGTTCAAAAATATTTACTTTTTCTCAGCACACATCCAAGACGAATTGCCAATGAGTGTTGTATTGGTTTGGGTACTGTTAATGTGATTTTCAAGAGGTTTAGGGAGACGGGAGCCTATTCTCTTGATAGAAAAGGAAAATGTGGGTAAAAAAGACAAACATTGTTTACTATTTAGGCAAAGCAAAATTAATCCAAAATTGTCTGCAGCAGACTTAAACAGAGCCTTAGCAACTAGTGGGAATAATGTTTCTGACATGACAGTCCATCAAAAATTGTTGGTAGGAGGGAGGACAGCCCACAGACCAAAAAAAGAAAACTGTTGGCATAGCAATGCACAAAAAAAGAAGCTCCAGTGGGCAAAAGTGTACAAAGATTGGACTGTTGAGAATTGGAAGGTAATATTCTCAGATGACAGTCATTTCTTTGTCCAAGGAGAGAGAGAGTACCCTATGTTTGCAAATCAGCAGCTGAGAGGACTTCTCTCATCTACCTTCAACAAGCTCCAAAATACCCAGTTAAACTGTAACAAATTTGGCATGAAAATCAGGAATAAAAAGGTCAAAGCTATGAAAGCAGGCAAGAATATAGAAGACCAATGGAGAACTTATAGAACCAGTAAAACATTTCTCCTATTTAGGTTCAGTTTTTAGTGAAGATGACCAATTCAATTTGGAAATAACACAATAAGCAAAGTTGGTATGATGGGAAGCAAGATGAACAAATTTATGTGGAATAAAAGAGAAATCAGTGAAAACAATAACTAACAGTATACAAGACAGTGTTGAAACTAATGTTAAGTTATGGATATGAGAGTTTGGTTAGAAATAAAGTATATGATCAAAGATTATGTGCTTTATTTCTAACCCAACTTCACAGAAGAGTTCTGAGAAAAATTAGGAGTTTGAGCAGTGGCATCAATGGTAGAATAATTAAAAATGAGGATATTAGAAAGGAACTTGGCATTGCTAACAGTGTAAATCTAAGGTGATATGTTCACTTTAACAGAATGGAAGAGGAAAAGTTAGCAAAACAGGTGTTTCATATCAGGATGGCAAGAAATAGACCCAGAGGACAACCAAGGTATAGGTGGATTGATTTCGTCAGAAGTGACCAAAATGTTTCCTCTAAATTAGACTACTAACAAGTCAGATTAATTCAGAGGAAAATTGTTGATAGGAGATCAATAATAATGTAACCTTAATCATGTAGTACTAATATAATTTTTTAAATAATAGCTTCACATGTAAAAGAAAACTAAATAAGCTAAATATACTCCTATATATTTCACTCAGTATGTCATTAGTTTCATTTAGTGAGAAGGATGAAGAACTGGTAACATTTAAATTCTGATTACAAGAACTAGGTCAAACAACATGCATATAATATCACATCTTAGTCACAGCTATACAGTAGGAGGAAACACTATTAGAGTCCAGAGATGTGGGAATAGATGTATTATTAAACAATTTAAAAAAAATATATAAATAGAGGTGTAAGGCTTCTTCAGTGAACTATGTCTAGTGCTGATGACATTAGAAACAAAGCATCATCCTTCATAGAAAATAGGGATTATCAAAGGCCTCATACATACAATTTGTTCTACTGTCTCTCTTTTATTAGAAGAATTAAATAACATACAACTTACTGTATCTATTACTTAATATATACAGTGCGACCTTGATGCAGAAAATATTTGATAATTATCATCCCTCTTTCAGAATGCAATCTGATGTTAAAAGGATCAGCATACCATACCTTAAAGGAACATCTGAACAAATATTGAGGATCCTCTGCAGATATTATAATTATGTGACACCTCCAAGAAGTCCAAGGGCATCACGAGAGGACACTCTGATACACACATCTCACCGTCTCCCCTACTACTTAAATTTCTCACTACACGCAACTACCATCAACACCCACCATCTACTGCCCATACAACCAATAAGTTTTTTTTTTTTTGTCTGTAAATTATATGCGTGTTCTGATGGCTGATTTGCCTGTACACAGGGTGAAAAACCCAAGTTTCTCGGAGAAAAAAATCCTGCTATCTCCATATGAGATCGGCTAACTCACCTTCTATTGAAAATCCCATATAAAGATTCCTCTTGTCATGATGAGAATCGAACTCAAGCCTTTTCCAATCAAAGAGTTCAATGTACCATCATACTTCAGATTGTGCTACTTGTACATAATTTGTATAGCACCTTCAAACCAGCCTGGAAGTTGTCACATTTCTTACCACCTAACAAAGATACATTATCGCCTCCATCCCTGCCTGGTGTTCATCAAATACCCTGTTCTTATCATATTTGCTACTTTGGACAGGCTGGCCTTTCTGCTACTATTAGAAGTGAAGAACACCAATATTATATAAGATTTTTGGAATTTGATGATTCAGGCCTTGCTTCAGAGTTCACTGGAACTATACCAAGAATGCTGCACTACAGTAAGTTCAAATTTTATAGTTTATTTTTTGAATTGTGTGAAGCCTTATGCTACCATCCTAATCTTAAATGGACAGACTGCATGCCTACTGTAAGTTTTAGGAAGTGATTGCTGCTAATTGTTTATATATTTTTTTAAAAATTAATTAATTATACATCTATTCCCCCCATCTCTAAACTCCAACAGTTTCCTCCTACTGTACAGCTGCAACTGAGACGTGATATTATACATATGAGGGGGTATCAAAAAATAACTAGAATTATTATTTATTTATTTATTTGTTTTTTAAATTTTATTAAAGTTTATAATGCCATATTCTAGTCTCCTTCAAAGTACTCTCCATGTGAGTCAATGCACTTGTCCCAATGTATTTTTCCACTGCTGGAAATGTTCAACTGGAATACTGTTTATGGCCCTCCATTGACTTTTCTTTCACTTCATTCAAATCAACGAAACACGGCCCTTTCATGGTTTTCTTTATCCATGGGAATAAAAAAAAAGTCACATGGAGAGAGAGATCAGACAAGTAGGGAGGGTGCAGAACAACTGGCACATTTTTCATCAAGAATTGTTGGACAGATAAGGCCGTGGGGGTTAGAGCATTGTCACGGTACAGCAACCAATCTCTGCTACTCCACATTTCTGGCCGTTTTCGATGCATACTATCATGCATTATTTTTAAAACATTGAGATAAAAATGTTGGTTCACTGTTTGTCTGTGAGAAACAAATTCTTTATGTACAATTCTATTCACATCAAAAAATCAAATCAACGTCTTGACATTTGATTGAACTTGACATGCCTTCTAGAATCTCAGTGAATTTGCATGTTTTCATTAGCTTGATACTTGTTTTGTTTCTGGATCATAACCATAGCACCAAAACTCATCCCTGGTCACAGCTTTTGAAAGAAAGTTCTGGTCATTAAGAACTTGCTGCAAATCACAGCAAGCATTCACAAGTTTTTTTTGTTTTTTTTGATCTTTTGTGAGCAAACGAGGCACAAATTTAGCACACACATTTCATTTGCAAATATTCTGTTAAAATTCATTGGCACAAACTTCATGACAAATTAGTCTCTTCAGAAACTTGCTCAATGGTCTTTTGACAATCTTCATTGATTGCCTAGCAAACTTTTTCAATGTTTATCATTTCTTCTTGTCAAAAAAGTTGGTCAGATCATGGTTCGCCTTCAACTGACACGTCCCCATTTTTAAAGCAGTGAAAACCACTCGTAGACTTGCGTTTTACCTAAAGCATCATCCTTGTTTTACCTAAAAAATAAAAAAATAATAAAAAAAAATCATGCCCACTCTCTGTTACTTGTAGTCAGCCATCACAAAATTGCCAAACTAGTTTGTATGCACTCACAAAAAAACAGCCAGAACAATGAACCAGTTCACACAGGAGTGCCAAGTTCAGATTACAGTTATTTTTGGGTTTTCCAGGACTTCATTTACATCATATTCGAGGAAGCAGTTAAATAGCATTGGTGATAATTTTTTTTTTTTCGTCACACCTCCAAGGAGTCCAAAGACTCATTGTGTGAGGGCACCTACTCTACAACTCTCTGACTCCACCACTCAATGCACCAACCATGACGAACTGCAACTACCATCATCATACACGCCATCTACTGCCCACCACCACTAGTATTTTCACAGACAATCATAAACATCCATGCCCCGGCAGGATTCAACATTGCAACCTTTTGGCTAGAGAGCAGATATGCTAACCATTCAGCCAACAAGGATGGCATTTCATTAGCTAACTGCTACTCATACTGACCTTTTACTATCTTTAGTTGTGCACCAGAACTGATTCCAATCCTATGTTGCCTATCATGCTCTCTTACTCCACTGGTATCTATCCCATAGCCTGGAAATTGACCTATATTTAACCCATTCCCACGAAAATCGACAAATCACTGCTATCCAACTCCCAACCTATCTCACTCACCTCAGTCCTGTCTAAAGTAATGGGAAAAAATGAATTTCAAACTTGTACGCTACCTTGAAGGCATCCCCCTAATAAAAGACCGACAGTATGGATTCTGTCACTGTTGATCAACAGGAGATCTGCTCACATATTTCACCCATTTCTGGACAAATGCTATGGAGAAGTTTGTGAATCTCACGTGGTTGCACTTGATATCTCCAAAACTTTTGACTGGGTCTAGCACAAAGGCTTGCTAAGCAAACTACCATTGTTTGGTCTGTCTAAACTCCTGTAGTCGGATTGCTTTCTGTAGGTTTTCAGTCTGGATGTACACTATGTGTGATGATGGATGGTTCTTCATCCTCTCACCATTCAAAAGGTTCTGTCCTCTCTCTACTTCAGTTGACCTTCAACCCAATACACAGTTTTGCAGATAACAGCACATTTTACTCCTCCCTTTCATTTGATAAACCTTACTCTACACAACTCACCTCCACCTGCAGAAGATTAACCACTGTTGCCCTCAATTCTTATCTCCATGCCATCCTCCAATGGGATTCAGATAATCTTGTCAATTTCAATGCCAATAAAATTCAATTCTGTCTTATTTCTCACAAAAAAGAACCATTTTCTCCCAGTATTACTTTTGACAACACCCAAATTTCCAGACAAGATGAGATTTCTCTTCTTGGAATTACTCTAACATCAAGCCTCTCCTGGCATAAACACATCCCAACCATCACATCCTCAGCTTCTAAAAAACTAGGATTTCTCTTTTGCTCAGTACCCCGCTTAGTACTACTTCACCTCTAAACAGCTGTTAACCTTATACAAATCTGCCCAGCTACTGAATATTGCTCTCACATTTGGAGTGGAGGTCCCTAAAAGCTCCCTCAAAATGCTTGACTCAATACAAAGGAGAACAATTAGACATTAATGACCCATCTTTTACTAACTCACTCCTACCACTTTCGCACAGACGTTTGGTTTCTGCAAAATGTGTATTCTATAAATATTTCCATGGGAAATGTTCATCTGAAATAGCATCAATAATTTCCCCACTTAGTACTAAGCTTGTTGGAACATGTGCAGCTGCTGTTCAACATCCCTTCACAGTGCACCTTGAAACCAACAGAACAAGTTTCTTTTTCTCCTCCTTCAACCTACTACTGCTCGTAGACAAGCTTATACATTGGTTATGCATTACTAAATCACTTAAGGAATTGACAACGTACATAAGAATATAAATTAAATTACACTTTAATAAATATTTCCGATATTTCGGCAACGTCACATTGCCATCTTCAAAACAAACTTACAAAAAAGGCACGTGCACGTAGGCACTACATGAGAATGAAGTGATGAAGCTATTGTTCTCCTAAAGTCCTGATGGTGCCCCCCTAGCGGGCTATGTAGGTGTTCTTGGCTGCTGGACTGAAGGTCTGCTGATGTAAGCCTCCCAAATTTGGGGCAGTCTCATGCAACCAAATTTGTTGAGGTTTGGGGAGTTTCTTAGGGCTGCGGCTGATTCCATGAATAGTCTTTCGAATTTGAATTGCTATGGTGTATTATTGTAGCTTTCTCCCACCATATTCTGTGGCATGTATCCAGAGCATGGTCTGCAAGACCAGAGTGGCTATACTTGTGAAACCGGATGTAGTCATGTTCCGAAATTCTGATATTCGCTATCCTGCCTGTTTGGCCAAAGTAAGACAGTTTACAGCTGAAAGGGACCTGGAATACACAAGGTAGGTCTAGGGGAAGTGATTGGTCTTTAGTGGAGTGGATAAGGGATGCCAATTTTCTGTATGGTCTGTAACAGGAGGTCGTCATGTTTTTTTAAAATTTTGGTAATTTTTTCCGAGGTGATGAATTTAGAGTAATCCTTGTTGTGAAGGGGGCGGGGGGTTGTGGTTTCAATATTTTTTGGATTTTATGGGGGGGGGGAGTAGCCATTGGCTGAGAAAGTGTTGAGGATGTGATTTAGTTCAGTGTTTAGGGCCTTGTCGTTAGAACAGATTAGTTTAGCCCTGTTGTATAGTGCTTTCACCACTCCATATTGTTGTGAGGGGGTGGTGAGATTGTTGGTGAATGTACTTGCCTGTATGAGTGGGTTTTCTATAAACTGAGAAAACCAAGGTTCCATCAGGCTGGTGGATGACTAGTGTGTCTAGGAAAGGGAGGCTGTTGTTTTCCTCTTTTCCCAGAGTGAATTTGATTCTGGGGTGTTGGTTGTTTAAGCGTGTTAAGAAGGTGAGGAGTGTATCAGAGCCATGTGGCCAAATGGCGAACACATCATCAACGTAGCAAAGCCATATGGTTGGTTTTTGTGGGGCAGAGGCTAAGGCTTTTTCTTCAAAGGTCTCCATAGAGAAATTGGCCAAGGGTGGGGAGAGTGGTGAACCCATGGCTGTCCCCTCTATATGTTTGTAGAATTTTCTCTGCCAAACAAAATAGCCCGAGTTCATTGTGAACTGAAATAGGGCTGAGATATCAGGAGAAAATTTAGCTTGGATTAGCTCTAAGATTTCCTTGAGTGGGACATTTGTGAATAAGGAGGAGACATCAAAGCTGACCATTATGTCAGTATGTTGGAGTGTAAGATTTTCTATGCTGGCTTTGAAGTGGGCTGAGTTTTTTTGCATGTGATACCAGTATAATGTGAGTGCTTTGGCCAAATGTTTAGTTAATTTGTATGTGGGGGAATCAATGCCATCCACTATGGGACGTAACAGCACATTTTCTTTATGTATTTTTGGGAGTCCATAAATACGGGGGGGTATAGAGTTAAACGTTTTAATCTGTTAGTAACGTCTACAGGCCAAGAAGTGACCTTCTTAAGAAGCCTGTGAAGTTTTCCGATTTGGTGGGATTGTATTCGATAAGGAGGTAAGTAGCCTGATCTAATAGAAGAGCATTAAGCTTACCTGTGTAGTCCGTTTGGTTAAGTACCTCAGTTGCATTTCCCTTATCCGCTTTGCTGATAACTATTTCTTTATTATTCCTCATTTCATGCAGAGCTTTATACTCCTTATCGAATATATTGGTTTTTGGTGGTCTCTCCAAACCTCAACAAATTTGATTGCATGAGACTGCTTCAAATCTGGAGGCTTACAGCAGCCCAACAGCCAAGAAAATCTACATAGCCTGCTAGGGGGGCATCATCAGGACTTTTAGGAGAACAATAGTTTCATCACTTCATTCTCAGTTACTGTGTTGTAGTGCCTACGTGCACGTGCCTTTTTTGTAAGTTCCTTTTGAAGATGGCAAAATATCGGAAATATTTATTAAAGTGTAATTTAATATATATTCTTATGTATGTTGTCAATTCCTTAAGTGATTTAGTAACCTACTACTGCTATATTGTGGAACATTCTTTCCCCTGATGTGTTTTCCAAGGAATATAATATATGGGCTTTTAAATCAAATGTAAACAAGCTCCTCCTTTCCAAACCTACTACCCATATATGGTATTAATGTACTATAGGTTAATCAACCAACTTCTCATGTATTGGCTCAACATAAGAGTCTTGATGTCATGCTAATCCCAAGGGGAGAGATCTCATTCTGCCTACAAATCTTGGTGTTGTCAAAAGGTAAGGCTAGCATAATATTTATTTTATTTTTTACTTTTTCTTTTTTTTGTGGAAAATGAGGTAGAACCGTGTTTTGCAGGTGTTGAAATTGACAAAGTTATCCAAGCACCATTGAAGAATGGTTTGGAGGTCAGAATTTAGACTTGCAGAGGTAGTTATTCTGTGGGTTGTGGTGGATTGTTTGGTGCAAGGTTTGTCAAATGAGGAGGAATGTAGTGTAATGTTGTTGGCAAAACTGTGTACTGAACTGGTGGTCAACTGAAGTACGTTACTGATGTATAGAAGAAACAGGGTTGGTGAGCGGCATTAGTTAGAAGATAGGGAACTGTCAATCATCAGACTTAGAGTTCATCCAATGAGAAAACTGGTGATCCAGTTGCAGAAGTCATGTGACAGACCAAATGATGGAAGCTTACTTATTAGGCTCTTGTGTAAGACCTGGTCAAAAGTCTTGGAGATCTAGTGCAACCACTTGGGATTCACTAAATTTTTACATGGTGCTTATCCAGAGGTGTATGATGTAGGTGAGCAGATCCCCTGTTGAATGGCATTAGCAGAATCCATACTGGTAGTCGTTTAAATATGAGTGCTTTCAAGATAACACAGAAGTTGGCTGTTGATGTTTCTCTCCATTACTTTAGAGAGAACTGATGTGAGAGACTGGGATAATTTGATGGTAAGGATTTGCCACCCTTCTTGGGAATGGATTGGACAGAGCATAAAGAGATGACATAGAATAGGAGCCAACTCTAGAGCACAAGTCTTCAGGACAACTGGAAGAATGCCATCAAGGCCAGGGGATTTCTTGATTTCTAATTTGGATAGGATTTTTCTGATCACTTCATGTGAAAATTCAGAGGTGGCATTGAGTGTTGGATGTTTGGAATAGTTGGGGAACATTTACCAAAATCATCTATACAGGCATTTGATGAAAAGATTGATGCTAGGAGATTGGTTTTCTCTGTGCAGGATGCATTACTTCAGAAATAGCCAGGACTAGTTAATCAAAAGAAATTGCTATTCTTACAGGACAACACAAAACCTCATACTGCAAAACTTACCCACGAGAAGATTTGTACTTTAGGATGAGAGATACTCCTTCATTCTCCAGATATTTCTCCAAGTGATTATCACTTTTTAGGCATTGGACAATCACATGCGAAATAGACAGTTCCGCAATAAAACAGAGATTGAAATGGAGGTTGACAGGTTTATTAATTCTAAAGACAACTTCTATTTTTATAAAAATAGAATTTACAAACTTGTATCTCGTTGGGAAAGAGTTGTAGATTGTGAAGATGCTTATTTTAATGACTAAAACATTTTATGAAAATTTCTGTAGTTGTTTAATTTTTATTATGAAAAACCACAAGAACTTTTTTTTTTGTTATCTGCCTTGATCTGAGGAGCCTTTTGATGAGGAGAACAAAGTGCCGCAATGTCATTTGATGGATCAATTCTGCAAGCCCACACGAACTTCTCTGACAGGTACAATCTATGATGTCAACAGTCTGTTCTATGGAGTTTTCTAGAATTACGATGATGTTAGAAATCAAGTTAAATGGTTCAAAGCAACACTGTAGGACTAGTGCCTACTTCAAACTGTTGCTTATGAGATACAGTAAGAAGAGTGATCCAGAATACATCTCAATGAATTTCACCAATGCACCAATTTCTAAACTCTATGATACCATGCAGAAGCAATTTTAAAGATAAGTGATGTAAATTGTTACTATCTGTAATTTTCTCTAGGCACTTATATCTTATGAAAATAAATGAAAGGTCTTAAACAATAATAAATTAAATCATTTAAAACAAATTAAATTAGGAAGATAAATTATTTTAATTATATTTCTTGTTTTAAGTAAATACTTGATTATCTGTTAAGACTAACATCAAAAGATGCTTACATCTGCTTCAAAAGTGTGAAAAAATGAACATGGCGTTTTGTACTGGAAGCCATAATAAAGTTCTTGTTCCCAAACATTTGTTTTTTTCTAGGGAGGAAAAAAATCCATTTAAATATAAACTTTTTTTTGCATATAGGATGATGAATAAAACTCACAAAATAATGTCCAATTAAAGAGACTAAGTATTCTTAGCAAAATTTATCACAAATACAGTAATAAACTATTTGCACATAACAAGAAACATGTTAAAATTCAATTTTCAGTTATGTTCATAATTCCTGTTAACAATGTCAACAATGAAATTAACATCACTGCCCTATTATTCAACATTGTTATATATTTTACAAATACTATTTGCTAGCAGTTATCAAGACACACTAAATGACTAGCTAGCACCTTTCGTTCAGGATCAGAATACTGTTATAATATTCTGTGATAGTATTATGATTAACTTATCCAAATTTTGATGTCAAGAAATACCAATTGACATACTAAGAAGAGTTCATGACTGTTTCTAACAAGATACTGTTATGTCGTTATTTTTCCTCGTTATGTTTAATGATTCTACACTCAATCATACAGTTATTTCTCCTCTGGTTTCTGTTATACTTAGTCAATCAAATCCAGTAATTCAGCTATCACTCTCTTTTCCTTAATCAAGCTATGATTTGGGCCATTCCTAAGATTGGTCACATGTGTTTCTTTCATTCATTAGAGGCCTTGTCTAAGTTTGGGACAAAGCCCTTGATTTTATCTTCTGAGACAGTCTCACTATTAAATATTGACGAATTTCTATTATGCTGTGTCAGCCAACACCAGAGGATAGATGAGATTCTTATCCAAGGTGGCTCTCTCAGAATAATACACAGTAATGGATATTCTAACACTCTTACTTAACTCATTCTACTCACTAATTCAGTTCACCTATTTTACTTTGCTTTTGCATGCAGTCATGGCCCGTAAATTCCAATTATAATCCTGTGTCCCTCCCGCTACGTTCTGTAATTTTTTTATGAGTGGCAATTCAAATTCATATGACAGGCTGATTTCAGGTAAATGAAATAAAACATATTTATTGAGGTCTAAGAATTACACATGAGAAATATATCAGACACATGGTTAACTTAATCACTATCCTAGTAAAATTTAGATATCATTACTAACACAACAGGACATGAATAATAACTTGCTCCACAGAATTATACATTAATTGTACAAATTACTATATGTAGAAAGTATTTTACCTTGGGTATAATAAATGTTAAGGATACCAAGCTATTTTAAACCTGGTTTTACTCCATTTGAGCAGAAATCCAACAGATAGTTGCCATTGTTATTACAAATATCTGTTGGATTTCTGCTCAGGACATGGACTGGTTATTACTGACATCATGTTCCAACATAAAAATGTGCAGAAATTCACATGGAGAGAAGAGGCTAGGAACAAGAAAAGTCTCATTGACTATGTTATTGTTGAATAGTGATGTTTT
The DNA here is from genome assembly GCF_054136105.1 of Typopeltis vanoorti. NCBI lineage: Eukaryota > Metazoa > Arthropoda > Arachnida > Uropygi > Thelyphonidae > Typopeltis > Typopeltis vanoorti. Next base: position 81,060,021 of record NC_143559.1, read on the forward strand.
CTCCCTGGTGCAGGACACTAGAGTGTACAGAGGATTTGAAATTGGACGTGATCACTATTTAGTCTTGAGCAGGATAAAATTGAATTTCATATTGAAAAGAATACCATGTAAGAAAGTTTTAAAGCGAATAAAAGTTGAGCAGCTCTCAGATGTGAACTTTAGACTAAAATACACAAAGATTATTGAAGAAAAAAAAATGAAAGAGTTTGAGAACAGGAATCAAACCTTGGAGATTCAGTGGCAAACTCTGAAGAATTAAAGATACCAAGCTATTTTAAACCTGGTTTTACCCCATTTCCCAAGTAAGCAAACAGACAAGTCAAGTTTGCGTCTGCAAGTGTTGCAAATCTAGCTGACCCTGCATGTAGTGCAAGACCAAGGTTTTGCAGAGATGGGATTGAGGTGGCAAGGAAAGTCTCCGTGAAATGACCAGCAACTAGGTCAACATTCATGCTTGAGCCATGAGTTGCCTTGGTCTTGATCATACAGATCCCTTCCTGGAAGACTTTCTTCAAATAGGGACAGGTCTCTGCCAAATGTGGTAATCTCTAAAGTTCTCTATCAAATGTCCACACATAAATTAACATATAGAGTTCATTCATATCTCTGACTGGAAATAAGACAAACATTCTACATTACCATCCTATGGAATGACTTCCTGTTCTATCAGCAGCCTTGTCTAGACTTTTGTAGGCTATTATTCTCGGGGTCACTTACGATGACTGCACGGCCTGGTCTCCCCTAGTCGATAAGGTGATGTGCTGCTCTGGTCTCTCTCTGGTACCGCTGGCATTCATCTGTATTATCGGTCACTCGATATTGCTTAGCTACTCTGCTATGAAGAGTTAGCTAGCCTTGACTTGCAAGCTACGGTAGATGACTCATGACTTATACGGCCAATCGGGAACACCCCGATAGAGAAGGGAGAGTCAACGTCCAAGAGAGCAGGAAACAGGAACCAAAAGACCTCGAGAGAGGGGGGGGGGGACTTTTATACTACCTCCTTAGGCACCCTCTCCTACTACATTTTTACCACACGGCCATCATCTATCATGCATAGCGTTTTTCCGAGAATGCGTTCGAGCTTCGCTTTCCTTATAAATTCTCCTTTCCTTAGGCCATAAGTTATACTTGTCGGCTAAAGCGTGATCTTTGGACCCCAGCCTACATTCAACTTACTCTCATACATTACATAGGATAGCATATTCTAATTTAAGTATAAATTTATATAAATTCCCCTTTTCGACTCTGTACAAAATAGGTTAAGTTTCACATTTCTAAATGAAGCATTTCTTCAGTTCTGCTTTAAAGTTATTATTATTATTATTACTGGCAGTTCCAAGGAGTCCTTAGACTTATCGAGGGAGGCCCAACATCATGTCAAGAACAACAATTCAACATTCACACAGTATCTATCATACTTCTCCTTGAACTCATTTACAGTCATGGCACCCACAACAGACTCTTGCAGAGTATTCCACTCATTCGCCACTCTCCAAGTAAAAAACCTAGCTCTAACACCCTTGCTAACCACACTCTTACCAAGCTTCCATGGATGGCCCCTAGTCCTCCCACCACCAGTCCTGTTTTCAAAAATATCTTCTGAATAAATCTTATAGAAAACCTTCAGTAATTTGAATATCTCAATCATATCACTCCTTTTCCACCTATCAACCAATTTCTGCAGTCCACAAATCTTCAACCTGTTCTCATAAGGTTCATTCCATAGTCCTGCTATTATCTCGGTCACTCGTCTCTGGATCCTCTCCAGCTCCTCCTCCACATCGAGAAGAAACCCTGGCGCACATATCTGGGCACAGTAGTCTAGATGGGGTCTTATCTAGGCTCGATACAGAGGAACAATAACCTGTTTGTCTCTGCTCGTTAAAGTGTTTTTCAGCAACCAAGTGATTTGATGAGCTGATTTTACCACTTTTGCGATGTGTCCCCTAAACTTCAACTCCCTATCCACCAACACTCCCAAATCCCTGGTCTCGTCAATCTCCTGGAGTACAGTTCCACCAATGTGATGTACTGTTGCTAATCTTTTCACCCCAAAATGCAAAACCTTACATTTTTCCAAATTAAATTGACATCCAATCTCCTTAGCCCAGTCCTCCAAACTATCCAAATCATCCTGCAAAATTTTGACATCCTGAGCATTCACTATTGCTCTACCTAACTTTGCATTATCCGCAAACAGATGCACAGTTCCTCTCAGATCCTTTCCTATATCGTTAATGAACAAATTAAACAGTAGCGGCCAAAGAACAGAACCCTGCCGCACACCGCTAGTCACAGGCCGTCTTTTGGACTCTACTCCTGAATAAACCACTCTCTGATATCTCTCCATCAACCACCCTCCTATCCATCTCACCAACCCTACATCCATTCTCATATGCTGCAGTTTACTGATTAGAATTCCATGTGGTATCCTATCAAAGGCTTCAGCAAGGTCCAGCAGAATCACTGTAAACACGTTACCCTTATCCAGTTCAGCCGTCACTGTGTTATAGAACGTGAGCAAGTTACTGAGGCATGATCTACCCTTCACATGCTGTCCCCTATAGAGTATCCCATTTTCATCTATCCAATTTTGTATTTTCCTCTTGACTATTTTCTTCAAGACCTTGACAACAATTTCTGATATGCTGATCGGCCGGTAATTTTCAACAGCAGTCTTGGAACCTCCTTTATGCAGTGGAACTATTTTCCCCTCTTTCCACCCCCTTGGGACTAACCCAGACCCAAGACTCAAATTAAATAAAATGGTCAAAGGCATTGACAATTCTTTAGCCGATTCTCGTACGACAGGAGCTCATATACCATCCAATCCTGCAGATGAGTTGACATGAGGTTTTGCAATAGACTATTCACCTCCACTTCATTCACCACAAATCCTGTATAAGCTGTTTGTTCTTCCATTTCTGCAATGTCACCACATGGATGATATACTCTTGCAAAGTGCTCACTCAGTAATTCTACTATATCAACTGATTCAGTTACCTCCCTACCATCGGCATTCTTTAAAATCAATCTGCCATATACATTTTTTCTTTTACTTGCAACATATTGAAAAAACTGTTTGTGATTCTCTTTAGCCCGCATGGCTAATGTTCTTTCATAATCTGCTTTTGCTTTTCTTACCACACTTGTTACCCTTCTGGCCTGGGCTTGATACCGTTCATGTGCCTGCAGGTCACCTTTCTCCTTAAATTCCCTCCACAGTTGTTTCTTTTTTTTTTTGCAGCTCAAGCTTAATGGTGTTATTCATCCATTTAATCCCTACTTGATTTATTATTTGGACTCTAGGTATACAGTCAGCCATTGCCTCCTGCAAAAATTTCTTAACCGCCTCCCTTGCACTATCAACATCCCTGCAGTTTTACATGCCATGGCACTGAACCAATCAAACTCCTAAGCTTGTCATACTTACCAGCCTGAAAATTCCACATGTACCCTTTTTTAATTGTAAATTCTACACCTTTAGCCACCTCCCAAGTCAAGACCCTATGATCACTCTCACCAATTGGTGGCAATGTGGTCATTTTTGTTACAGTCGAATCCTCAGATGCAATTACTAGGTCAAGCACTCTCTGACACCTAGTATTTTCAATTCCATGCTGTTGCAGATAGTTATCCCTTAATAACAGCATAAAACTCTAGGTTCCTTCCTCCCGTGTGCCCTCTCCTCCCTCCAATCAATGCTACCATAGTTGAAATCTCCAATAATAATTACCCTCCTTCCACTCATTTCTTCTATTTGTTTATGCATACTATCTCCACCATCTTTTCCCATCACCTGGTCCATAGCAGCACCCAATTGTATATTTTGTTCTGCTAGCCTCAATCTCACATCAAATGGCCTCAAATGTGCTCTTTTCTCTATCCTGCAATTCAACTTCTATTCTCCTTGGCTGCAGCTCCACAGCTATCATCAATAATACTCCCCCCCCCCCATTTTATTCTCCCTGTCATTCCTGAACACACTATACCCCTCACATTCAATCCCACTAGCTTTATCATCTTCTGTCAGCCATGTTTCACTAATACCAACAACCTGTGGCCTGGAAGTGCCAACCATGGCCAAAAATTCTTCCTTCTTGTTCCTAATACTCCTAGCATTAGTATACATGAGTTGCAGACCCCCGTTAGCTCCATCCGTACCTTGATGCCTTATACTAACTATTCCATTCTGATTTGTTGTCCTTATTCGCTTGGGCATATTATACTCATTTATACACTCGACTGCCTCCCTAAGGTCTGCATATCTACTCCCCCCCCTAATAAATCTAGTTTCCCCAATTATGCACATCCACTTCATTCAACAACACTTTTTCAAATCTCTTTACACCGAATCCATTCAAATGCAAACCATCCATCTTATATAGATCCTTTCACCTATCAAACTCACTCCACACGTCCATGAATTCCACACCACTCATCCTGCATAACCCACGCATAAAGTCATTTGCAATGGTATAAATTTGTTATACTATACATATTTATTTCCTTGCCAAAGTACAAAATTCTCTGCCTACAATTAAGGTTTGTTAGATCCTGAATGAATTAATCTTTTATCCAAATTTTGATCATTCAGGACACAACAATATCTTCAAGCATTGTTTGTTCCCCCATCTTCTGGTAGCAACTTTGGAAGCTGGATAATGCCTCAAAAACTAAAAATCACATAACTAGCTTCTAATTTTGGATGGCAGCAAAAAATGAGGGGAAACTTTCCTCTACAGAATGCATAATTGTTATAGAATAGGCAAAACTCTTTCTTCTCAAGCTGGCAGCAAAAAAAAAAAAATTGGCTGCTAAAAAAGTAATAGTGATGTTTGGTTCTGTTTGATATCCTAACTATTTTAACTTGAGAAACAAATTAACTATTATTATTATTATTATTATTACATGACAAATCCAGGGAGTCCAAAGACTCATCGAGGGAGGGCACCTACTCTACTACTCTGTGTCCACCAACTACAACGAACCGCAACTACCTATTATCAATTGCTTGGAGGTTATTGTCTGTCTGCTAACAGTGTAGCCAGTTACAGAGCCTCTATAGCTTAATCAACATCAACAATGTCCTTCGATTAGTAAGGCCTGGGTTTGATGTCCTTCGATTAGTCAAATCTTGTCTGGAAAGTAAAGAACCTGTAATGGCATCTCAATGAAGGATGAGTTTATAGCAGACATAATAACCAACCTCATAGCCTTAGATGTTTCAGCTATAATTCCAATAAACAACAGCCAGCTACATACAATACTTATGTCCATTATAATAAATAAAACATTTTTAAATATCCACACTAAATACAGAAAAACAGCAACATTAATCATTCTGATGGATGATTACCAGGTTTTGGAAACTAAATAGCATAATTAGGCAGAAAAGAGATGAGAGAAAAATTGCTAAACTTGGCAAAAGTACCAAGCAATTTCTTGAATTCCCTGTATGTATACACTGAAATCAGATTACATGCATTTATATTGCTACAATAAATTATGGCTTAAAATGTAATTTGCCAATTCTTCAATGAATGCCATTACATAAAAGTAAATAAGTGAATCTTCTGTAACCTGATGAATATCATTTTTAACAATAATGGAACATTATAAAAACAAATGTACTATGATAGAATGCATAAAATACTCTCCAATAGTAAGCCATAGCATAGAGAATTCCAGCTGTTTATTATCCCTTCCAATCTCCTTCACACTGTTCTTGAAGTAGAAATAACGTAAACAGTGAAAATCACAAATCATTAATACTTAACTACTGAGAAATATGAAAATTATAGTTAATCCATAATTTTCTTACATCTATATCAAAGACTCTGATGAAGAATGATCTCTGGGGATTATCCTTGACAAAGCATGCTACCCCACAATAGCTTTTATTCCACTGCTGATGACCAGGAGGTTCAGACAAAAATACTTGCACCACCGCTGTGGCTAAGGTCTAAAATAAATAAAACAGGCTAAGTTCAGCTAACATAAAAAAGTTTATAAGAACATGCGCTACTGATATAATAAACAACAACAAAAAAAATCATTATAATCCACTAATAGCTGGATAGCACTAAGTGGCTTATGTTAATCTTTCCCATCATTCTGTGAAATCAACTTCCTGGGTTTTAATAGCATTATTTTTTTATGATTATATTATATTATAGGTTATACATCTCAAAGCCAATATCTTGAATCATAATCAACACAAACATTAAACTACATTTTTGTTTAAATTACCTAGAGACACTTGAAAATAATTATAATTTCTTTTTAATGATTGCCTGGAATGTATTACTGAGGAAGTCTGCAATAATAAAGGCAAAACAAACACATTCTGTCTTAATGGAAAAGGGGGGATTTCAAGTGAAAGTAATCAAGTAATCAAAACGTATAGCAGGAGCAAATAATATTTTATTAATTTACATGAACAACATATATTGACTCATGCAACATATTTTTTTAAAATTATTATTATTATTATATCACACTTCCAAGGATTCCAAAGACTCATCGAGGGAGGACATCTACTCTACAACTCTTCGTCTCACTACTCCACCAATGTTCATCATCTAATACCAAAGCCACCTACCGCCGACTTCTGCCACTAGTACTTACACAGACAATCACAAACATCCATGCCCACGGCGGGATACAAACCCGCAGCCTTTTGGCTGGAGAGTGGATACGCTAAGCCACTTGGCCAACCAGGCCGGCATAAGATTGACCATTTCATGTGCATTAATTAATTAATGTATAAATTAATTGAGACAAACTAGTCAGGGGCTGTTATCAGGTTGTCATGGAAAAGATTTTTCATAGGATGGGAGAGGGTGGGGTAGAACAAGAGGCTATTGCTGGAAACAGTATAAGAAGGGTGTGAGCAGAGGAGTGAGGAACAGGCCCACTCACCAATTACAAGGAAAGTAATTGGTGAGTGGAATGCATTGCCTGAGTGTGTTTAAGTCAATGATCAATCAGTTTAAGGCATGTTGGATGAGCATTTTGTGCGATAGTGTGTACTTCCTACAATAAGTCTATAACTCCATGGAGGTCAAATGTTAATAATAATAATAAAATAAGCTGGAAATGTGTTATGCCTATTTGTAGATAATTAAGTGAACACTAATTTATCAATGAATATAATTACTGATAAACAAATATGGTATCATGATGACTCTTGAACAATTGGAAGAAAACTCTACATGGAGGTTTGCCTTTGCAACTACACCTTATTAATGAAATTTGTATGGATAAATAAATACTCGTGTATATAAAATTTGGCACTTGGGACAAATTTTATATGGACTTGGGACTAAATTATCAAGCCATTTAAGAAAAACCATTCCAGTTACTTGATCAACTTTTTTTTAAATTTATTTTGATGATAGTTATATATGAACTTGTAAATTGCTAACTGAATTATTCATTTGATTTTTATATGAATGCATTCAATAAACAAAAGTAATATAATAATGCATCTTCAGGTTTCAGATACATAAATACCTTCTCCCTTCTTATCTTTTAATTTATCTGCCATCGTTGGCACAGCTGGATGAGGATAGCATTGCCACTCTCCAACCATCAAACACTATGGACACTGGTAGAAAATTGCCATAAACTGATGCAAGACCACCACCACCTGCTTATTAGAGACTCAAAGTGAAAGTGAAAAGGCTTGAAAAATACTTCTATTTCATGTTTGGTTTCTAGAGTAGAATTTCAGATAATCAAAGCCCACATATACTATAACATACTATAGGTTTAAAACATTTTTGCCAGTGGGATTTGCATAAACTAACATGTGGGAATATCACAAATGCTATTATAATTATGCATGCTTTATGGTGTGTGCAGATTTTTGGTTCAATTTGTGCAACAAGAAAGGAAATTCTAGTATATCTGTGATATTAAGATGTTATTTAAGGAGAAAGAAGGAATGTACTAATGTGATCATCATCATTAGCCATTTTCTGTCCACTGCTCATAGAAAGCCTCCCCCAAAGTCCTCCATCATTCCTATCTTGAGCCTTCCTATGTCACTGAGTTCCTGACATCTCTTTAATCTCACCCTTCCAACCATCTCTTTGGTCTTCCTGTAGCTTTCTTTCCACCTCTAGGAACCAATTTAGTATCAACTTTGTCCATTTTTGAGTATTACGTCTTGCAATATGACCTGCCCATTGCAATTTGGATCTTTTAACAGCTGTTATAATGTTGCTCACCCTAGTTTGAACTCTGACCCAAGTATTGCCCAGCTGAGGATTACTCATTTTCCTCTGGGTAATCCTCAACTTGTTGGTCAATTTTTTAGTCAAGTCCATGTTTCACTTCCATATGTCATGACTGAAAGTATATAACTGTCAAATATTTCTCTTTTAAGGCAACTGGGATGTTTACTTTGAATGCTTCATGGCATTTTCCAAAGGCTACCCCCAATCAAGTTGAATTCTAGGTATAATTTCTTTACAGTCACCCTCTACTGTGATCTTTTGTCCTAGGTGTTCCTAGGACAAAACTTCCTGGTGTTCCATTTGTATTTATCGGCGTTTTTGTAATATCTTTTATTGGACATCATAGGTGGCCAAAAGCAGGCCTGCGGGCCACATGCAGCCCATAATGTGATTTTGTGCAGCCCGCAACAGGATAAAAACTATATTAAATTATATATATTATCAATTTAGCTATTAGTTTCGACCGAAGAGTTTCTGATTGATATACTAGTTATATTCATTATTTCTGATGACGGAAACAATTTATATTCTCAACATGAAATCAAAATTGCTTTAAAAAGATTACTCAATTTATAAAATCCACTGCTTCTCTGTGCGAGCTGTAGTAGTAGTAGGGGAGTGATAGATTTCTATGCGCTCCAGAGTAACGCATCATTGAAAGTCACTTGCTCTGCTCTGGTTACAGTGATCAGTTTCACAGTTAACAGTGTTATTGTTGCAGTTTGTGTTCCCTGGTGAGTTACTTCAGCCTTTGTGTACTATGAGTAAGAAACATAAGATCTGTGAAGAAAACAGGTCATTTCAAGAGAAATGGGAAAATGAATTTCTGTTGATCAACAATAACAACAACAAATCACAGTGCCTTGTGTGTTTGCAAGTATTGTCTGTGCACAAGGAATATAACCTCAAACACCACTACATACAGCACCATGCCACTAAATAACAAGAATACGCTGGACAAGTACGTACTAAAATTGTATGTAATTTGAAGAGAAAGGTTAGTGCTCAGAAATCTATTTTTAATAAACCAACATCGATACAAAAAAGCTCACTCTTGGCATTGTTTGTTGTATGCGCAGAGATAGCAAAAGCAAAAAAATCATTATCTGATGGTGAATTTGTAAAACACTGTTCTGTGAAAATGGCACATGCATTTGGGGAAGATAAAATTGCCAGTAAGTTTGAAAGCGTCCCACTATCAAAACAAACTGCAACAAAAAGAGTTGAGGAAATAGGTTCTCACATATTAAATAAATTAAAAAGAGTTATTATAGATTCAGCTTATTTCTCATTGGCTCTGGATGAATCAACTGACAAAACAGATACAGATCAACTTCTAATTTTCATTCGAACTGTTTCTAAAGACTTTGTTATTAATAAAGAGCTACTAGCATTAGTCATTGCATAACACAGCCAAAGGTCAAGACATTTATGAAGGTTGTAAATGGTACTGGTGACATCAACAATCTCACAGCTATTGTGACAGATGGCAGCAAATCAATGCGTGGTACTCAAACAGGCTTAGTTGGCTTACTAAGGAAGGTTGGAATCAATTGCCCTGTATTGCACTGCATTATACACCAGGAGGCTCAGTGTGGTAAAATTCTGGAGATAGAGGATGTTATGAAAACTGTAATGAAGTGTGTGAATCTAATTAAGGGCGGAAATCGAGCCTTAACACACTGCAAGTTTCTTTCTTTTCTAACAGAAATGGAGGTAGAATATGACGATTCAGTGTTGTACACAGAAGTACGTTGGCTAAGCAGAGGGAACTGTTTGAAACGGTTTTTTTGCTTTGAGAAAGGAAATAAAACAGTTTTTAGAGGAACACGAGAAGACAAACAAAGAACTAATCACAAAACTATGTGATCTTCATTTTAACAGCTTACTCGCCTTTCTAACAGACATCACACACCAGATGAATGAACTCAACGTGAAGTTACAGGGAAGTAACCAACCAATCTCAGATTTAGTTGGACACCTAGATGGGTTCATAAGTAGACTTTTTAATTCACCCTAGTCAGAGGAAACTTGGTACATTTCCCTTCCTGCAGGGAGTTGATGGAGGAGAGTCATGACATTGACTTCAAGTTTTCTGTGCCAATGTTAGACCAACTTTTGGAGCAATTCAGTAAGCGATTTTCTGACTTCGGTGATGCAGCTACAACTGACATTATTTAACAACCCAATGAAATGCGACATTTCAGAGCAGCATGACACTATTCAATTGGAATTGTGTGACCTTCAAAGTGACCCCTTTTTTCCAGTCAAGGGTGGAGATAGGCATCGACTTTTAGAAACTGGTACCAAGGGAAAAATATCCAGCATTGAGTGATTTTAGCTTGAGAATTGCATCTATGTTTGGAAGCACATACATATGTGAATGCACTTTCTCAACTATGAGGGCAGTTAACTCATCACAAAGAAGCCGACTGATTGATGACCACCTTCAGGATTTGTTACAAATATCGTCATCATCGTTGAAAATCAACTTTGATGAACTTGTTGCCGCACATGAATGCCCACAGTGTTCTCATTAAGTTGTGTTACATGTAAAAAAAACCAGAAATATGTAATTAAATTTAATTTAACTTATATTTAAATCAATCAAGTATTTCATATTGTTCTCCCAGTACTAAAATGATTTAATAAATATAGTAATTCAATACATATAACTATTGCTTTAAAAAATGCAGTTTATTTTTATTTAAGTTCTGTCTAAAAGCGTGCAGCCTGTGATGCTACCACTCATCATATACTGGCCCTCGTATAGAATGAAGTTGGCCACACCTGTTATACATTATTTTTGTTTCATCTTTGTTTATTATTATTACATGACATGTACAAGGACTCATCATTTATATTTAATTTTTAATTATAAATTAATTTTAAATTATATTTAATTTAATCTTTGTTTATATTTAATCCTTTCTTTTTACTCTCTACATTTCTTTTTCCAAAGAACAGAGATATATGAAATTGGTTCAGTCAGTTTTAATGCAGACAATAAGTGGATATTGACCAGTAGAAACACATGATCTTGGAAGAAAGCTGAATAATGATGATTGGCAGTTCAGAAAAACATTGCCTGTGAACATATCTATAGAAGAAATATAAAGTCGAAACAATATTCATGAGAGTGACATGCTATCCACCTATAAAGAACCTGATCTCATGTCCTTGCATAACTTGACATATCAAGCTGGTCAGAAAGCTCCTGATACATTACTGCACAAATTCATTAGAAAGAACATCAGGAATACGTGTTGAAAGTTTATTTTTCACTTGGTTAGACTATAATAAATTTAGTTTAATCCTTTATCCAAGTGTGAGCAAACAAAGTTTGCACCTGAAAGTATCTTCAGGACTGGGGTAAGGTGGTACAACACTGGGCAACTCGTTGCAAAGGTGGAGCAAGCTAACATCACTCCTATCTCAGTATCTCCCATAATGCAAAACACATCTCCCTGCAGATATGTCTAATGTTATGCATTAAGGGAAGGGCCACTACCCAGACTAGTTTCGACCTTTATTGAGGTCTCTTCAGTGGGAGCCAGGCCCAAGTGGAGATACCAGGCAGAAGCATTGGCAAGGTCATCTCTACCTATAAGAATTGCCAAACGGTGTGCCACCTTTTAAATAAATTACTCTGGATTTAGGATTATTCTGGATTAAATCCAGAGTAATTTATTAAAAAGATGGCACACCGTTTGGCAATTCTTATAGGTAGAGATGACCTTGCTAATGCTTCTGCATGTGGTCTCTTTTCTTCATCTGATCTGCAAAGATAATGTTGGATTAAGGATGATTTGGCTTGTAGGATTCAAATAGATGGTGTGAAGTCCTTTCGGAGAAGCCATTTAATTTCATGCATTGTTTGATAGTAGAAAGTTCTTTCTACTATCAAACAGCTATTTATATTCCTATCAATAAAATATCCACCTATTTCCCATAGTCTAAAGATAAATGCTCAATTATGTCTCTTCCTGGTGTATACCAAGTTGCATGTGACTGCCATCTTTCTTACTTTGGACAAACTGGACGCTCTATAGAAAAAAGAATACAAGAACATCAATCTTATATTCTTTATAACAAATCTGATAAGTCTGGATTGGCACAACACAGAATAAAGACAAACCACGACATTCTCTGGTCCAAAACTCGCCTTCTACACAGATGTCAGTATAAATTCGAACACCTATTCAGAGTCCCAAGACCTTACTTTAACGCCCTAAAACGCCTTAAATCGAAATGACTGCATATCTATCCTTGTCAAAAATATGGGAAAGTTTGATCCAAATAACACATTGATTTTTTTTTAAAAATTAAGACCTTCTAGATACTACATTTGTCTAATAATATCTTTAATATGATTTTATAAATTAAGTTTTTTGTATGACATTGTATATTTATACATGTAATTTATTTCTGAACTCTTATGTTTACCTTTCTTCAGTGAAACGATATTGCAATTAGTGATGTAACATTACATGGCTTGTTCTAATTTTGAATGATCAACTGTTTGTATTCTACCTTGTAAAAAACTGTTTCCTGTCAAGTCACTGATGATAGTTTGTTATTTTCAAACTGAAATATCTGGCAATATATTAAATATACTTTTATTGTGCTAATGTGTTGATAATTCTTAATTTCATGCCACAAGTTTCTCTCAAAAGTAGAATGTATATTATACTTGACAAGAAATTATATTATTGTTCCAATTCCATACCAAAGCATAAGCATAAAGTCACTTCATGCTTACAGAAGTAACTCATAAATAGTCTACTTGTATAAACAGGATGTTTGACTTCACATCAATTGTCTTAGTATCCCCTTTACCATCTCTTCCATTCTTTCTAAAAATACTATATCCTTTACACTCAATTCCAGTTATTCTACATCTGACTCATCGTCAAGTTTCACTAATGAACCTTAGAGTACAATGCATGAGGTAACAAACCCTTTGACTTTGTTCCTGATACTCCTGCTTTGTGTATAAACATTACCTCTTGGCTTTTTTGTATGCTTATATATGCAATCTTCCTGGGCAACTTTCTCTTTTACCCCCCCCCCAAATTATTATTATTAAGAGAAACCTCCAGGGAGTCAGAGACTCATCGAGGGAGGCCACATACTATACACACCAGCTATCATACTTATTCTTAAATTCATTCACACTGCTTGCACTCACAACATCCAATGGCAATCTATTCCAGTCATGCACCACCCTCTGAGAGAAAAATCTGGCCCTTACACCCTTCTTGGCAGCCATCATTCTCAGCTTCCAAGGATGCCCTCTTGTCCTTTCCCCACCCTCCATAAATTGAAAAATCTCATCAATTGAAATCCTGTATGACCCTTTCAGCAGTTTGTAAGTCTAATTTTTTCACCCCTCTTTTAATTTTTTTAGGAATAGTTTTACTCCTGGTACATCTTTTTCTGAGATTGATGAAGATTAAATATAGATCCTTATTATATTCCCATAATTTCTAGATTATCTACTGCAAGATAAATGTTGGGTTTTAGCAACTTTTATTTGGCCTAAATCCAGCCTATTCTTCAACAAATTTTCCCTAGGCATTTCTCAAATATGCAAGCATAAATCTTTTTTGGGATCACAAAAGAAATGTGGGGAAATTCTTCTGTAATTCTGTTTTATTTACCAATTTATAAATTGATATGATGAGAGCTCTAGTCCTATCATCGGGGATTTGATCATGTCACCAAACCCTCATGATTATGCAGTATAGCCTCTGTAAAATTGTTCACCATTTCAGGTTATATCTAATCCAGCTGCCTTTCCATATTTCAATATTTCTGATGACACTTTTTCTATCTCAAGTTTCATATGCACTCCTTATTCTATTCCTCCTGTTTTATGTGAATTCCATCTACAAAAAGATGGAATTAACATAAAATCGTTTGTTTTGAATTATGGCCTAAACAACTAAAAGTAATGAGGCCAGTATATTATGCATGCTAACTGAATGTGTTCTTCCGACCAGTTTGCCTCTTTTGCAGGACAAAAATATTCAACTTTCCAAGAGGAAAAACTCTACAACCTCCATATAAGACAAGATCACTCATCACTCATTAGAAAGCCTGAAAGATTCTTTGCATCCTTGAGAGGATTTAAACCAAGGTCTTCCCACACAAAGGGAATTGCCAATACTAAGCTATAGAGGAGAGGCTCAAGATAAGTTGTGCACCTCTGATGAATGAGTAACTGTGGGCGAGGCAAGGGTTAGATAATCTGAGATCCTGCTCCAATGACAAAGCACAGAACTTTTTCAGAAATCATAACTATGGTAGAATTTGAACATACAACTTGCTGGTACAAAGCAGGATTTTTCATCCTGCAAAACAGGTAAACCAGCTAGAAAAACAAACAAATAATAATAGTATATAATGCAGATAGGATTAACTGTTCTATCATAAACAGTAAGGCAGGTTTCTAAGATGGCTAAACAAACACATGTAATAACCACAGTAATAAGTAAATATTTCACCCTAAGACATCATCAATACAGTTAATTCTAACAAGGAATAACATACAGTTAGGGTGCATGATTATAATGGAATCCCAATATGCATGCAGTAGCATGTTAGAGAATTAAAATATATCTGGAGGAAAAAAAAGTGTACGAGGTGCGTGTATGAGGTTCCATGCTCCTGTAAATTGTCTTACTATGGACAGACGGGTAGATCTGTTCATAAACGCATTTCTGAACATCAAGACCATATCCGTCTTCTTATCAAACCACAGAAATCTGGCCTCACACAACACAGAGTTGAAAACCCAAACCATAGGATCCATTGGAAAAAGATCAAACTTCTATATAGATCTTTATATAAACACGAACGTTTATATAAAGAAAGTGCTGAAGCCCTACTTCACAGACCAAATCTAAACCGTAATGACGTTCTTGCTATTCCTAAAGTATGGGAAATTGTCATACAAAATTGTATAAAATAATTTTTTTTATATATGTTATCTTATAATCTTTTCCCCCCCCCCTCCAGATATATTTTAATTTAATTCTATGACATGTTACTCCACGCATATTGGGATACCATTATAATCATGCATCCTAACTGTATGTTATTCCTAATATTGTTTGAATTAGTTGTACTGACAATGTCCTAAGATACTTAGGATGAAATATTTACTTATTAAAACTTATTACTGTGGTTATTACGTGTGTTTGTTTAGTCATGAATTCTCCACAGGTCTCATTGTACAATAAAGGTTTCTAAGATGCTACTAAGATGGCCATAGCAGGCCATTGAGCGTAACATGAATAGAATGTGTGTGTGTAAACAGGCTACCTGGTCATGACTGACTACTGAGCCGAACACCAATGGAATGTGTGTGTGTAATAAATCATTTGAAATATCCAATGGATATGACAGCTTACTTATCTCTATTTAAAAATGTACCCCAAAACTCTGAAGTACTTGCCTGAAAAGGTTTAAACTGTATGCATAATATATATACATGTCCACATGGTTAGCCTAGTGGCTATGTGCTTCGCAACCATATGCCTGGGAAAGGAATGTCCTAGGTTCGATTCCCGTCTGTGACATGAGGAGCTTAAGGATCTTCCTCAGCCATAGCCTAGTTAGCCAGTCTTGGGAGTGGACAGTAGAGTTTTTTTCCCCAGTTTATCTGGGGTTTTTCATCCTGCAAGCAGGCAAACCGGCCCCATGAACACACACAGACACAGTCATGAATATTGCCCTTTGGGTATGCAGCAGAAGAGTGATGAACCAGCTGCATTAACATGCCAGTAACCCCTCATTAGAAGGGGACTCAACCCGTCATAGACGGATGAGAAGGATAGGATATATACACATTTATTTGTACATGAGAATAAACATTAAATTTCTCACACATACACCTATGCACTGCATGCTAGAAAGCTGTCTATTAATGTTCACTCAAATATCTTTAAGAACTATGAGTGTCCTTTTCATATCCATCTTTTGTGACAGAAATAATTTTAATTAAGCACTACTTACTGATGACTTAAAAAAAAAAAGGAGCTCATTAATCTTTGAATCAAAGCTGCTAATTAATTATAGAAAGAAATATATCCAGGTTCCAAAATCAATCCCCACTAGATTACTATTACTATTATTACGGGCAACTCCAGGGAGTCATTAGACTCATCGAGGGAGGCCCCAAATCATATTCATCACAACTATTCGACATTCATACAGTATCTATCATACCTCGCCTTAAACTCATTCACTGTCACAGCATCCACCACAGACTCTGGGAGCGCATTCCACTCATTCACTACTCTAAAAGTAAAGAACCCAGCTCTAATACCTTTACTAACCACACTTTTTCCCAGTTTCCA
This sequence comes from Typopeltis vanoorti, assembly GCF_054136105.1. Taxonomy (NCBI): domain Eukaryota; kingdom Metazoa; phylum Arthropoda; class Arachnida; order Uropygi; family Thelyphonidae; genus Typopeltis; species Typopeltis vanoorti. The sequence goes on from NC_143559.1 coordinate 81,076,636, forward strand.
TGGATGTCCCCTAGTCCTCCCACAGCCAGCCCTGTTCTCAAAAATATCTTCTGAATTAATTTTATAGAAACCCTTCAGTAATTTGAATGTCTCAATCATATCTCCCTTCCTCCGCCTATCAACCAATTTTTGCAACCCACAAATCCTCAACCTGTTCTCATACGGTTCATTCCACAGACCTGCTATCATCTTGGTCACTCGCCTCTGGATCCTCTCCACCTCCTCCCCATCAAGAAGAAACCTAGGTGACCAAATCTGAGCACAGTAGTCGAGATGGGGTCTTATCAAGGCTCGATACAGAGGAACAATAACCTGCTTGTCAACGTATTCTTCAGCAACCAAGTGATTTGATGAGCTGATTTGGCCACTTTTGCAATGTGTCCCCTAAATTTCAATTCCTTATCCACCAACACTCCTAAATCTCGTGCCTCATCAATTTCCTGGAGCACGGTTCCACCAATGCAGTAAACTGCTGCCAATCTTTTCACCCCAAAATGCATAACCTTACATTTTGCCACATTAAATTGACATCCATTCTCCTTAGCCCAGACCTCCAATCTATCCAAATCATCCTGCAAAATTTTGACGTCATCTGCATTCACTATTGCCCTACCCAACTTCGCATCATCCGCAAACAAATGAACTGTTCCTTTCCTATATCATTTATGAACAAATTAAACAGCAGTGGTCCAAGAACAGATCCCTGTGGCACACCACTAGTCACAGGCTGTCTTGTGGACTCTACTCCTGAGTAAACTACTCTCTGATATCTCTCCGTCAACCACCCTCCTATCCATCTCACCAACCCTATGTCCATTCCCATATGCTGCAATTTACTGATTAGAATTCCATGTGGTATCCTGTCAAAGGCCTTAGCAAGGTCCAGTAGAATCACTGTAAACCCATTACCCTTATCCAATTCAGCCGTCAAATACTAATGCAGGCACCGGTGGGATTCGAACCCACAATCTCCTGTTTGCTAGACAGGCGCTTTAACCAACTAAGCCATGGCACTCTGCAAAAATGGAGATGCCGGGGATCAAACCCGGGACCGTTCACATGCAAAGCGAACGCTCTACCACTGAGCTACATCCCCAATTTTTAGCCTTTTCAACCTAGATTTTCAACCCTTTTTTTTTTTTTTAACCTAAATCAATTCCCACTAGATTTTCAACTTCTTTTAACCTACTTTATGTAAATATTATTAAATCCTTTTAATTATTCTCATAACTGGTTTAGCTATAATGACCAGTATGAGTATAATTAGCATCAATTATGCTAAAAAAAAAAAAAAAAATCAACACACCAGTGATCAGAAAGAACACCTGAATAATGAAAATGTTCCCCTGAGCTGCCACCAACCAAGATAAAAGCATCTTTTTTTTTTTTTTTTTTTAAGTTAATACTACCTAAACTAGGTACATATAACATGCAACTATTTAAAAGAGTTAATTAAATACTTCTAGAATACTGTAGAATATATCGTAATATATTCTATTACGTAGAATCGTACTTTAATAAAATTCGCACTTAAGTCATTTCCTGATGTGTTAATGTCACAATATTAAATTTGCAAACATGTTGATTAGTGAATGATTCTGATCAAAAGAATAAATAAATAAAATTGCACAACATATCTGCTAGAAAGTTATATGCTTGTTGTTGCCTAGACGACAATGTGGACGATAAAAGGGTGGGCTTAAGCAGTTTACAAATATAATGAAATCTTATAATGTACAGAAAATCAACGCAAGAAACAGCGAAGTCAAAGTAGCATGGATTGCTAAAATGATTATACAAAAAAGTCAACAACTGCACATGGTCATTTAAACTTACCACGCATTTTCCACCAAGTAGACTAAACACAAGTTCATTCTCCTCTTGGGACAATAAAGCAGACGGTTTATTTTGGGGCTGAGGTGATTTCGTTGGAGCTGAATTGGGAAGATGGGACATTCTGATTTCTAAACTTCCATCTACGCTTTCATGCCGAGTAGTAATTGTTTCTTTAATTTATGTACGGTGCTGTTTCAGAGCGTACATGATTCACTCACCTGTCCAAACTACGCGTCATCACAAACAGCAAATTCTACTCACATACACCCATACCACTTCCGGGTAATAATGTAAATTGACAGTAGATGGCTCTCATATACATCCTTGTATGTATGTGTGTATATGTTCCATAGTCACCAAACTCGAGCAAGCCAAAATAAACAAAAACTATTATAGGATCGACGGGTTGCGATTGCTAACTGTCTGCAACACACATTAAATGCATACATATCTGCGTGTCTGCAGTATAGTTTAGACACAGATACAAAAGCATTACGTTGGTATCAAACTAAAAAAAAACTATTTTTAGTAAGGGCTGTACCTCTATCAAAGCTAGGTAAAAAAAGAAGTATATAATAGGATTATATACTTCTTTTTTTACTATATAATATAATTTTAATATAATTTTTGTTCTTTTATTCTTTATTTTCAGTTCTTTTAAATTCATAGTTTGCTTACTTCATTTTTTCATTAATAGTTTTATTCACGTTTATGAGATAAGCATTTCTACTTATTGTTCAACGCTTCTAATTATATACCGTCTCAGCTGTGATCAAGTCCTGTACCAAATACCGTGCCTTCAAAAATGCATACAGATACGTGAAATTAATAATCTTTTCTTAATAAAAGTCAATCTTATTTAATTAAGATCTCATTTAGCCTAGTTAGAGGGACTGATCTATTACCAAAAATAGCTTTGCTCTTTTGATTTGATAATTGAACACCACGAACTTTTCAGATTCAGCGTCATGTTGGTTTGAGAACGGAGACGAAACTGCTGATTTTATATTGATATTAAAGCTGAACAGCTACAAAAGCACACAACTAAAACCTAGCCTCTATAATAAACCATACAAAATTTACTTTATTTGAAAGATAAGCCTTTTAGTGGCTACAAAATTATGGTTCATTTGTATGTCATTTTAAAATTATAAATGTGTTTTACACACACACACATTATGAAAGACAGCCATTATTATTATTATTATTATTATTATTATTATTATTATTATTATTATTATTATTATTATTATTATTACGGGCCTCCAAGGAGTCCTTAGACTCATCGAGGGAGGCCCAACATCATGTCAAGAATAACTATTCAACATCCACACAGTATCTATCATACTTTGCCTTGAACTCATTCAGTCATGGCACCCACAACAGACTCTTGCAACTTATTCCACTCATTCACCACTCTCCAAGTAAAAAACCTAGCTCTAACACCCTTGCTAACCACACTCTTGCCCAGTTTCCATGGATTCCCCTAGTCCTCCCACCACCAGTCCTGTTCTGAAAAATATCCTCTGAATTAATCTTATAGAAACCCTTCAGTAATTTGAATGTCTCAATCATATCACTCCTTTTCCGCCTATCAACCAATTTCTGCAACCCACAAATTTTCAACCTGTTCTCATAAGGTTCAATCTATAGACCTCCTGTCATCTTGGTAACTCACCTCTGGATCCTCTTCACCTCCTTCCCATCAAGGAGAAACCCTGGCGACCAGATCTGGACACAGTAGTCAAGATGGGGTCTTATAAAGGCTTGATACAGAGGAGCAACAACTTCCTTGTCTCTGCTCGTCAAAGAATTCTTCAGTAACCAAGTCATTTGATGAGCTGATTTAGCCACTTTTGCAATGTGCCCCCTAAACTTCAACTCCCTATCCACCAACACTCCCAAATCCCTGGCCTCATCAATCTCCTGGAGTACAGTTCCACCAATGAGGTATTCTGCTGCTAATCTTTTCACTCCAAAATGCATACCCTTACACTTTGCCACATTAAATTGACATCCAGTCTCCTTAGCCCAGTCCTCCAATCAATCCAAATCATCCTGCAAAATTTTGACATCATGTACATTCAGTATTGCTCTACTCAACTTTGCATCATCAGCAAACAAATGAACAGTTCCTCTCAGATCCTTTCCTATATCTTTAATGAACAAATTAAATAGTAGTGGTCCAAGAACAGAATCCTGCAGCACACCACTAGTCACAGGTCATCTTTTGGATCTACCCCTGAATAAACTACTCTCTGATATCTCTCCATCAACCACCCTCCTATCCATCTCACCAACCCTATATCCGTCCCCATATACTGCAGTTTACTGATTAGAATTCCATGTGGTATCATGTCAAAGGCCTTAGCAAGGTCCAACAGTATCATTGTATACCCATTAACCTTATTCAGTTCAGCCGTCACTGTGTTATAAAACGTAAGCAAGTTAGTGAGGCATGATCTACCCTTCCCAAAACCATGCTGTCCCCATACAGTAACTCATTTTCATCAATCCATACCTGTATTTTTCCCTTGACTACTTTCTCCAACAGCTTGACAAGGACTCCTGATATGCTGATCGGTCGGTAATTTGCAACAGTAGTCTTGGAACCTCCTTTATGCAGTGGAACTATTTTCCCCTCTTTCCATCCCTTCGTGGAAAGAGGGGAAACTAGTGGCTAAACCAGACCCGAGACTCAGATTAAACAACATGGTCAAGGGCACTGGCAATTCTTTAGCCGCTTCACGTAAGACCAGTGCTGGTATACGATCCAATCCCACAGATGTATTCACATTAATGTTTTGTAATATACTAGTGACCTCCATTTCTTTCACCACAATTCCCGTATAAGCTATTGGTTCCTTCATTCCTGCCATATCACCACCTGGATGATAAACTCTTGCAAAGTGCTAGCTCAGTAATTACACTATATCAACTGATTCAGTTACCTCCCTACTATCGGCATTCCTTAAAATCATTCTGCAATATACATTTTTTCTTTTACTTGCAGCATGTCGAAAAAATTGTTTGAGATTCTCTTTAGCTTGCATGGCTAATTTCCTTTCATAATCCGCTTTTGCTTTTCTTACGACACTCGCTACCCTTCTGGCCTGTGCTTTATACTGTTCCTGCACCTGCAGGCACCTTTCTCCTTAAATTCCCTCCACAGTTGTTTCTTTTTTCGCAGCTCAAGCTTAATGGTGTTATTCAACCATCTAACCCCTACTTGATTTACTATCTGGACTCTAGGTATACAGTCAGCCATTACCTCCTTCGAAAGCTCCTTTACCGCTTCCCATGCACTATCAACCTCCAGCCCTTGCAGTTTTACATGCCATGTCACTGATCCAAGCAATCTCCTAAGCTTGCCATACTTACCAACCGGGTAATTCCATATATACCTTTCTTAATCGAAAATTCCATACATTTAGCCACCTCCCATTATGATCACTATCACCAGTTGGTGGCAACGTGGTCATATTCATTACAGTCAAATTCTCAGATGCAATTACTAGGTCAAGCACTCTCAAACCCCTAGTATTTTCCATTACATGCTGTCGCAGATAGACCCCTTAATAACTGCATAAAATCCAATTCCTTCCACCCATGTGTCCTCTTCTCCTTCCAATCAATCTTACCATAGTTGAAATCCCCCATAATAAGTACCCTCCTTCCATTCATTGCGTATATTTGTCTATGTATACTATCTCCACCATCTATTCCATCACCTGGTCTATATAAGCAGCACCTAACTGTATATTTTGTTCCACTAGTCTAAATCTCATACCAAATAGCCTCAAATGGGCTCTCTTCACTATCCTGCAGTTCAACTTCAATTCTTCTTGGCTGCAGTACATCAGCTATCATCAATAACACTCCTCCCCCATTCTTTTCTCTCTGTCCCTCCTGAACACACTATACCCTTCACATTCTATCTCACTAGCTATATCATCTTCTGTCAGCCATGTCTCACTAATGCCAATAACCTGTGGCCAGGAAGAGCCAACCAAAGCCAAAAATTCTTCTTTCTTGTTCCAAATACTCCTGGCATTAGTCAACATGAAGTGCAGAAGCCTGTTAGTTCCATCCCTATCTTGATACCTTATACTGACTGTCCCATTCTGATTTGTTGTCCTTCGTACTAGCTCAGGCATATTATACACATTCTTACACTCAACTGCCTCCCTGATATCTGCATATCCACTTCCTCCTATCCCCCCCCTAATAGTTCTATGTTCCCTGATTCTGCACACCCACTTTCACTTCATTCAGCAACATTTTTCCAGTCTCAGCACCGCAAATCCATGGTACCCTATCCATCTTATATAAGTCCTTTCGCCCATCAAACTCACTTCATGCGTCCACAAACTCCACGCCACTCCTCCTGCATAACTTGTGCATAAAGTCATTTGAAATTATGGCCCTTCTTCTCAACTCTTCTCTGTCATACCGCTGCAGCAGATTTGGGATTAAATTAATCCCAAATTCACAGCGATTAATATCCTCAGTACCATTCACAGTTGACTCTATCACCTGCCTCCCTAGCAAATTCCGTTTCCCAGTTTTTTGACCATTTACTCTACCCTTTATCAATAAATGTTCTGAATGCCAAGCGCCTAATCCATTTAAGTGCAAACTATATCTCTTAAAATACTTCTTCCTTTTATCAAACTCATCCCAAACATTCATAAAATGAATATTCAGTTTCATTTCATTACAGAAGCTTTTACACAATCTTGACATCATTCCATTTACTATAATTGTCCTTCTGTTTAATTCATCACTATCAAATCTTGGTAGCATATTCATGATCTTTCCACTTTGAACTTTCCACATCTATAAATTAACTTGTAAACGTATTGCTGACATTTGAAGCCATTCTGGATGCCAAATATACTGTGTCAAATGTCATCAATACGTTTACAAGTATAACTCCCCCATGTAATGTATATATTTTTTGCATTTCTCTTTTCATATTATGCACCGGATGAAGTCTTGTAAGAAGGAAAAAGAAGCTAGTGGTGCTCTCAAATAATAAATAACATTGTTCTATTTCGGTATTTCTCGGCTTCTACTCATTAATTTTTTTTAATGATTAGACACCATTACAAATATAGAGATGTAAATCCATTGCATCAATGGATTATTATGTTATATTACATTAAGGATTGTGTAGCTCAGTGGAAGTGGTGCTTGTGTCCTCTGAGCTAAGTCGCCCAAAGATAGACTTAACTTCAAGACTAGTCCACCGACTGGTGGAACTTTTCTTAAGCCTTTCTTCGACCAGTTCGTCCCAAGTTAGTCGATCTCTGACATGGGCAAGAGAGATTTTTACCAGGAAACTGCGGTTTTTCATCCCGTAAACTCAAGAAACTCGACTGTAGAACCCACATTATTTCTGACAGTAACATATCCTGTTAGGGTTGGGTACCAAGAGATGGCAGCACTTGTTTACCAGTCTCTTCGTCGGTTGCCGCTTATGATTGGTAATAATCTTGGGTCAGCTATCTCTGATTATTTATTGCCCATTCAGTCTCCAAAAGCTAGATAGGGTTAAAAGGTCTTGCCTACTCCGTTATAAGGGATTAAAAGGCGTTAGCTGATTTTTTAATTTTATATTATATCATATCATATTATATTATATTATTATAAAGGCCTGTGTAGTTCAGTGGAAGTGATGCTTGCATCTGCTGTGCTTAGCCGCCTGAATATAGACTTAAATTCAAGTCTAGTCGCTAACTGGAGAAACTTATTCTATGCCTTTTCTTCGACTGGTTCCCGAGTTAGTCGATCTCTGGCATGGGCAAGTGAGAGTTTTCTCCTGGAAACTCAAGAAAATCCAACGCAGACCAACATTTTTCACACAAAAACATATCCTGTTAGGGTTAGGTACCAAGCAGCACTTGTTTACCAGTCTCTTCATCGGTTGCTGCTTATAATTAGTAATAATCTTGGGCCAGCTATCTCTGATTGGTTACTGGTAAAGATTGAACTGCCCACTCAGTCTCCAAAAGCTAGATAGGGTTAAAAGGCCTCACCTACTCCCTATAAGGGAATAAAAGTCATTAGCTGATTTCTTATTATATATAATTACACAAATATAAATAATTACAGCATGGAGTGTGTTCTAACTTGTAATTAACTATCGTTGCCACTGATGTATTTTTTACTAATTTTTTGACTAGTCTGAAAACACTGTTCTAAAGTCACTTCAGGTTTCTAATAAGGTTGAGGGGGGGTCTCACAGCAGCAGTCTACGACATAAAGACATTCACAAATATCCATTCCCATGCTGGATTTGAAACCACAGCTTATTGGTCGGAGAGCAGATACGCTAACAATTTGGACAACTATCATCCAAATAAGGGATGATTAGAAAATGTCTGAAAAACATCATCATGTTTTCTTACACCTGTGCCAAGTGAAAAGGTTAGAGTTGGAAAATCTAACGTTTTCTCTCCAACAGACCAATTCTTTATCCATGCATTATGGCTGCCTTTAATTTTCTAGATTACTTGCCAGTGACACCCTGTAGTAAAAAAAAAAAAAAAAAAAACATTAATGCTTTGCACATACAAAAAAAAAAAGCTAACGCCTTTTTGTTCCAATAAAGGGAGTAGGCGAGGTCGTTTTTTAGCCATATCTAACTTTCGGAGACTGAGTGGGCAGTTCAATCTCCATTGGTAGCTAGTCAGAGATATCTGGCCCAAGGCTATCAGTAATTAATCGGCACGTAGTGAAGAAGGCAGCTAGTAAGTGCCGCCAACTGGTGGTCCTTAACCCTAACAGAGTATTTTTAATGTTTGAAAATAATGTGGATTCGACGGCCGATTTTCTTGAGTTTATGGGACGAAAAACCCGAGTTTCCGGGAGGAAAAACGCGCTAGCCCGTGTCAGAGATCGACTGACTCTGGAACCGGGCGAGAAAAGGCTTAGAAAACGTTCCTCTAGTCGGCGACTAGATTCGAACGCCTTTCGTCGTGCGGTCAAGCACTGTAGAGTGCAAACGCCACTTCTACTGAGCTACACAGACTCTTCTTTGCACATACAATAAATAAATAAACCCTTTAAGAGCCTTTTATTCTCTAATGGAAGGTGGATGAGTTCCTTTAATCCCAGGTAACCATTTTGAAAACAAGTTTGCAGTCAGTATATAACATTTAAGCCTTCACTGAAGCTTAAATGTTATATACTGACTTAAGCTTAAATGTTATATACAGTTAAGGATGAAGGATAATGAAGGAGGTAGCAGGGTTTTTTCTCCCAGAAACTCGGATTTTTCATTCCGCATAACAGATAAATTGGCTTTGAGAACAAACTTGAGAACAGACAAAACTACTATTGGTGGTGGTGGTGAGCAGTAGATGGCATTGGTGTAAGTTATGATGGCAGCGCTGGTGGAGCTGGCAAGTTATAGAGTAGGTTCCCTCCCCCAGTTAGTCTTCATACTCCTTGGAGGTGTTACACAATAAATAAATAAATAATAATAATAATAATGAAATATTTACACAAATCAGTTTAGAAAATAAGAAGAGAATGATATTATAGATGTCTTAATTAAGAAAAAAAAAACGCTGACATCTTTCATTCCTCAAAGAGAGCATGTAACGCCATTTTGTTTAAAAATTACCATATCTGAAAGAAAATTTATGACAAATTTAGATCAGATTAAATTATAATTAGGAGATAATTCTATTGAAAGCGTCGACGGCTATATTTATTTCAAACAATCAGCTAGTTTTACGGAAAAATAAGATAAAAATATAACCAAAAGTATCACACAAGGAATCAAAGCGTTTTGGCAATATGAAGATAGCTTGTTAGGACAGTTAAGAATATACGATATTTATCCATATGTTTAAAAAGAAACCAGTTTAACGAGTGCGTTAACTTTACACTCTACCAATGGAAGTGAGGCATGGACAATCGCTAAAAAACTTAAAGATAAATTGCGAGTAGACCAAGGAGCATCGAACCTATAGAATCAGAATGGAATCAGAAATAGAAATAGAATGAGAAATAAAAGAATTACAGAAACAGCTAAAGTAGGGGGGGATATTTAATGTCTTGTAAACAGTATAAATGGAAATGAGCCCAGCATATTAGCAGAATAACAGAGAGACACGAGCAAAGTTAATTACTGAGGGAATAATTATCGAAAAGGAAACTGAGCAAATAAAAAGACAGAGGATGATCTATAGACGTTTGGCATAATTTCGTGGACATTAACTAAGGATAAAAACAAATGAAAATTAAAGAAAAACATATGAAAAGTGCTGAATAAAACCAAGTTCTATTTGTTTTTATTCCATCCACTGCTAGATATATAGCCAGTAGCGAATGAAAAGAGGATTAATAAGGAGAAAAATGACTGGACGATGCGCTGAAGTTTCCATTTTTCTTTCATTTAATGCCTGTGGATGGACAATGGGATAGAAATTTTTCAGGAATAATCTGAAGATCAAACAAGAACTTTTCAGGCCTCCAATAAATAGGGTGATTGTATCACACTGGATGGAGAAATCATATATTAACCAGTCTTTAAAAGTAGCCTTGCGAAAATGACATTTGCAACCATAGTACTAGACCGCCCAAAGAAAGAAGTTCTAAGTTCGATACTAGTCTCCAAATAGAGTAATATGTTATTTAACCCTTTCTTCTACCGGTTCACGAGTTAGTCGATGTCAGACACGGAGAAGCAATTTCTTCTTCGGGATACTAACGTTTTTCATCCTATAAATTGAAGAAAATCGACCGTATAACCCAAACTGTGTGTCACACAATAATATATTACGTTAGAGTCTGGGACAACGAGAGGAGCGTGTGCATAGCCAAAAATTGACCGGCAATATGTTAGCTTTCATCGATATTTAAAATGTTTTTTCCTTTTACAGAAATTCTCTTTGTGAATCATTTCCATTTCTTTAAAAATGCTATTTGCATTTGTAAACTGTAGCAGTCGTTGTTATTATGTAACATATTTAGTACAATACCTGATCAGAAACTTATAAAGTCTATCTCTTTGCATTAAACTTTAGGAGGCATGAAGAGAAGCAAAGGACACGAGGTTAATACAGTATATCTGTTAACTGTGTATTCTGTTCTCTAACAAAAAATTTTTCCTCTCTTCCACCTACAATGATCTTTATTCCCAGCTGGAGACTACGACGAGTGTTCCAATAATTCAAAGACACATGGTCAATTTTAGCAATAAAATTAGACTGATAACCTTGATGGAAGATGATCCTCCCTTCCTGAATTATGCTTACTCGTTGATCCACACTTCACCGTGTGCAGGTATTCGAAACTAAATCTGATCGAATGAGTTGGTTAATCATTACTTCCCAAATGTCGTATGTCTGTATATGTGTGTGTGTGTGTGTGTGTGTGTGTGTGTGTGTGTGTGTGTGTGTGTGTGTGTGTGTGTGTGTGTGTGTGTGTGTGTGTGTGTGTGTGTGTGTGTGTGTGTGTGTGTGTGTGTGTGTGTGTGTGTGTGTGTGTGTGTGTGTTTCTAGGAGAAAAACCATCAACCTCCATAAATCACCATTTGCTGGGCTGTATTTATGCACTGGCGCATGAGGCTCTATAGCTGGGGTTCCCGAAAATTTAGAGCCAATTTAATTGTCCCAAACAATTATTGAGGGGCCCAGGAGCACTCCAGCGCCTCGGGTTTCTCCCGCCTCGAAAAAAGTGTAAGCACGGCGCTGAACATTCCATTGAAAACACCGGATAAATATTCCTCATTTCATAGACAGGATTTGATTCCAGGTTTGTCCAACTAAAACAGTCGTCTAAACAACTGAGTTACAGAGACATCAAAAGATGATCCCATTATTTTTTTTATTAATTGTTTGAATTAATTGCATTTTAGTAGTATTGTTTATTTTTGATAGATCAGTGAAACTGCGTATTGTCTGTTAAATTTGAAATCATGCAGACAGGCCCTTCTGTAGAAAAAAATAAATTAATGAACATTAGTATTACACTGAATACGGGAATTATCAAAAGTCTGGTTTTGCACAACATAGTATTGACATTAAACATAGTATCCAGTGGGATAAAGCTCGTCTTCTCCACAGAAGCAATTTTAAATATGAACACCTTTTCAAAGGAAGTAGAGAAGCCCTTTTGCACTTGGAATTGGAACGATTCTCTCTCTCTCTCTCTCTCTCTCTCTCTCTCTCCTAAAAGCTTGGGAGACCATCATTTTATGTAACCATCAACAATACTTTTAATATTATTTACTAATATTAATGTATAACGCGGCAGCTTTTTTTAATTGCAAACTGATCGGTTTATGTACCTTGTATTTCTGTTCTTTGATTTGCTTCTTGTTTCTACACATTGATGATACATTGTTATTTTCAGTACGAAATATGTGTATTTTCATTAAAGTTTATCATAATCATTATCAATTTACTGATATGTACTCTGAAGGGGTGTTCAGGGTACTACGACAGCACTACCTGATTAAATTTATATTCTTATTCATCTTCTATCACAATTTTACTCCAGACTGGTCTATTGCTTAGCAGCACTTCAATATTGTCATGTCTAATATTTTGTGCTTCTAAAGCACTTCAGACTGAAACAATCCACCCAGACCTTGGACCCAAAGAAAAGGACCAAAAGGAAGACCCAAGAATCTTTCTTTGGGGCCTTTTCCTGCCATCTCTTGGCACCAAACACCCGTTTTGCTAAATTTTTTTCACTTTCATTCTATTTAAGTAACCACACCATACCCCACTTAGATTAGTTCTGCCTTTGCTTTGGTTTTACTTTGCATTGAGCCAAAGAAAAACTTTGCTTTGGCTCAATGCTTGTTTAAGGATTCTATGGATTTCTGCAGCAGCGTTTTTGCGGTTGAAGAAAAAATTAATGCAGATTCTTTGCTTCTTAAAATCCGTCATTTAATTTACAGGAGAAAATCGTCGAAAACACTAAGAGATGACGTTAAAAAAGCACATAACCCAAGAACGCAGGTTCTAAGATTGCTCACCCCTTATGCCAGCGGAAGGACGTAGAACAACCATCCACCACACACCACAGATTTCCTCGAACTTTTGGGTAGCACTACACTTTATTTAATTTCTGACCTCAGATATGTTATGATTGTATAGAATTATACAATCAGAACAGATTTTCGGACATGCAGAGTTATTCATTCTGCGTGTCCGATTTTCAACAAACAATATCTTCTGGTTAATACTTTTATTGTTATCATATTGCGAGTCTTAGAATATTAAAATTTTACTAATGATGTTTCCTGATTATCGTGTTTCTTCTTAGTTTTGATTATAACACAGATCAAATGATCAGTATGGTTTAGAGACTTTAGGAAATTAATTGGATCCATTTCATTAATTACTGTGATACAACGAAATTCGACTAAAATGGTAAACAGCAATGTGATTGTTGGTTTCTGAATTTGTCCAGTGATTTAGTCATCCATGATGTGTTGCATCACCATTGCAAAACACTAAATTTAATGCAGCTACCATGTTTCCTCCAAATCTCCTCTCTCTAATCTTCCACTTCCACTGTGTTCAAAACGTATTCCACACACTACAAATATTACTAACTATATCTCCACATATTCAACTCTTCATCATGGTTACAATCGCGGTGCTAAAGCCCTATAGAACCCCTCACCGTTCATAACAGCTGGCAAAATATCACCAGCACCAAAACACGCGGAAGTAGTTTAGTGTAATTGTAAACCCATGTGAATGGCTTTACAACCACATCGCACTACCTCTGCGACCACCTTCTTCTTCTCCGTCTACCAGGGCATAACCTCAAGTGTTATATTGTGCCTCTGATACAGTGTTTGTCAAATAACAAGTGCCAGAATACTGATGATTATCGTCGCATTTATTGGGCTTCATCACTATAACAATCCCGAAAAAAACAGCCCCAAATCGTTTGCTTCCTCATCTATCGGAAACGACGGAAAAAAAAGAAACGTTTGGGGACAAGCAGACAAAATCTGTGTTTGCTTGTAACAAGCAAAACACAGTTATGTATAGTTCTCACATTGTTTGTCTGGCTTACACCATCAAGGCAACCCAACGATCAAGATTCTTTCTTCATTATTGATCATATGATTGTAAAATGAAGAACCATGAAGAGTAACAAAGTAAATACCATGGTTCCTACTTATTCGCAGTTTCAATTATCCGCGGTCAACTCCAGTTCGAAAATATTAAATAGAAAATTCCAGAAATAAACAATTTATAATTACATCAGCAAAATAGATATTCGATCCAACATTATTTCAAAGCCGAATGTTTGTAGAAACTATGCAAGTTTCGTAAGTTGACCTGACAGCTTACGAGAATACAATCCTCAGCATCCCCGAGTTGCCTTTGCTACTTAGTCAAGTAGGTAATGCAACTAAGGGATGCCGGGGATTGTATTCTCGTAAGCTGTCAGGTCAACTTACAAAACTTTCATAGTTTCTACAAACATTCGACTTTGAAATAATGTTGGATCTAATATCCATTTAAAAAAAAAAAAAATTGGCTTCTCCATACACTACTTTTTCTGTTCATAAGAAACCCTTTTATCCATATCACCAGCTTATTATTATTATTATTATTATTATTATTATTATTATTAATATTCGGCTTTGAAATAATGTGGGATCTAATATCCACTTTGCCGATATACTTTTACATCGCCAAAATAAAGCCGTATGACTCTTTCTTTTAGTAATAGACAATTCGGCTTATCCCAGAAGTAGTCTAATACCAGGGCAACTCGTTGTAAAGGTGGAGAAAGCTACATTCACCTTGCAGCCTTTCGGAAATGGGGAATATCTGGAATTGCACCTGAATAGTTCTCGTTTATCAGATCAACTGTCGCGGTATCGCAATGCTTGTGTTCAAGTAACCCTTATTTTACTTAATAATGGCCCCCAAAGCGCAAGGGTAGTGGATGTTGGTAATTCGGATATGCCAGAGAGAAGTCGTAAAGTGCTTCCTTTTAAGTGAAAAAGGTGAAAGTTCTAGACTTCATAAAATAATAAATAAATAATAATAATAAAAACGTATACTGAGGTTGCTAAGATTCCATTCACATTCAGATAACTTTATTACAGTATGTTGTTATAATTATTCTTATTTAGTTATTGTTGTTAATCTCTTACTATGCCTAATTTATAAATTAAATTTTATCATAGGGATGTATGTAGAGAAAAAAAAAACATAGTATATATAGGGTTCGGTACTATCCGGAGTTTGTGGTATCTGCGGGGTGTCTTGGAACGTGATCCCCGTGGATAAGGGGGGGGGGAGGATCTGTATAACAATTTGATTATGTCATGTGTATGATGCTTGCCTCATGACATCACAGATATGACATAACATGAGCTCTTATCTTCACACAGTTTTCTGCAATTTTTTGGAATTTAACTAACAAGAGATTTAACAGGAATTGATAAGCGAATTAAGGTAATATACAGGATAGACAGAAGGATATTCAGTGTATGTGAGCTGGGTTGGTTTGGAAATGTGAAATGAGTCTATTGTATTATGTATGTTAATTGCGTGGTTAGCAGTCGCTATATATTTTTGTTGGATGAAAAGGAAATGATTATCCAGGAGGGAAAATGTTTGCCTTATAAAACCAAATAACATGCCTTCAGTTGAGAAATCCGCAAGCCTCCTTGTAAGAGTTGCTCAACTGAAGGGGATGGAAAGAACGTACTGTACTGTACTTCAAAGCAAGAATTAAAAATCATCTCTTGCTGGCTAGGTAGCCATTGTAAAGTGTCATCATTTGTCAGCGGTCGAACTTCCTGGATGGTGTCTGGCGGTGCGTGCATGTTGAACACTCATGATCATCATTCCCTAGTGTGCTAAACTACGCCGATCGTTTCCGAGGGCTCCACCAATTAAAGTCTTCAGGATTTAAGTGGTAACCTAGGAGATCTTGAAACTGGCAATCCATCTTTTAAGAAACCGACCTCTGATTACGATCCTACAGAGATTCACAATTGACGTGTGACGGAACTCTATCATCCATGAACCTTATGTTTTCTCTGCTTCTCCACGCCAAAGGAATGATATCGACCACTTCATGGAAAAGGTTTTGCAACAAGTTACAGTAAAAATTAACTGTGAGCCTATTTTGCAAAACAGGCAGTCCTGTTAATCTCTTCCCCATACATTGATTCAGAATTACTGTTGATCTTCCTTGAATGAAGAATTGCACTTGGATTTTGATGACCCACACTTGATTGTTGTGGTACTTGAAATTACGACCTCAATGGAGCACTGCTTCAGCTGTAAAAAGCACACAAGAGAGAAATCTTTGGTTCTGTGTACACTATTGAAGAAACCACTGACAAGATACAAATTGACAACGATTATCGTTTGGTAAAAGTCGTCTCCGTGTCCCTACATGCAGTATGTTTCAATATGTTATTGCACTCACAAAAGTGGTGATGATGACAACAACGGAATTTTCTATCTACAGAAATCTTGAAAAACAGTATGTGCTTCATGGGCATCTCTGTATGCACGTTCATACTAAATATACACATCAGAAAGTTCAGTAACAGTAAACTCATCCTCCATTGCAAATTGACGTATGGCTTAGAAAACTGAAACAGAGTTTAGCTTCTATGGTTTTTCAGCCATAGAATGTCTTTCAAGTTCATTACAAGAGGGTGGAATCATCCTCTTTAGCATTCTCTATTTCCTCTGAGGGAGATGAGAAACTATGAAAATGCATGTGAATTTACTCAAGCCAATGTACAGAATGTTAGACGATGATTTCAGTTATAAATAAACAAGAAAAAAAGCAGGTAAGAAGAAGGCATGCTACGAACATATGAATATGCAGAGCAGCAGATGTCATGAAATGTGGGTTTGATTATTAGCTTAAGTATGTCTTTGTCGTTTGATCAAAGAGCTGATTTGATCAAACGGAACAAATCAAAATTCATACAGAAATTATTGCCATCATAAATGACTTAGTATATTATAACTTTGGAAGGACAGATGACATATCATATCTTGCAATGGTGAAAGAGATGATATATCAACTGTATGGTATACATATAAATTCGATAGGAGACTATATGTATGGTCCAACTCTGGTTGAGAAGGAATTTTCTAAGAATGTCACAAGTTCATATATGAACATAGATAGGTAGGAGGTGGGCCATGCTTGAGTGGAAAGATTTACCTAATTACACAATACAAAAAGGGAAAATTACTAATATCAAAATTAATTGATAAATAAGTTTGGAGGTACGAATGTTGCATAATATCCTCAACAATCTAAAAAGATTGTTGGCTTGCTTAGAAAGAACAACATTCACAGGTTGTGGCTGTTCTTGGTATCCAGAATATTTTCTAGGGACTCTCATAGCAGACATCCTTCTGCTCTTTGCAACTGAATCTCAGTTAACTCTGGTCATTGATCACTGAATTATTTACGAATGCTTCCATTCTGATTTGTATACAATTGTTGCATTATATCCCAGAGCACCGTGCTTTCCCTACTCTTCCTTCTATACATTAATGAATTTCTATCATTAACTTCAAAATCTATCCATAATTTTGCTTTGTTTATTTATTTATTCGTATGGAGTGTCCTCCCTTTTCCCCCCCATTCTACTAGGCCGATTTGAGCCCCCATGAGGGGGCTCTGATTTGATGTGTTCACGGGGCTGGTTTGTCTGCTTGCGGGATGAAAAACCCAAGACTGGTGGGGACAACTCTGCTTTCCACGCCCAAGAACGGCTAACTTGGATATGGCTGAGGAAGATTCCTAAGCTCCTCTCATCATCAACGGGAATCGAACCTAGGACACTGCTTCGCCGCATATGGTTGTGAAGCACAAAGCCACTAGGCTACTGCACGGACCATAATTTTGCTAATAACAGTGTATTCTTCATTATAATTCATGGGGTACTCAAATGATTCAAAGTTACAAATGTTCAATAGCAATACCTTAGACTCTGATCTCCTTATCAATTTGAAGTGAGACCAGAATAATCTAAATTCTTTTACTGCTGATATGAAACATCTTTTTCACCTTCCTTTGAGATTGGGCGCTAACACGTTTTTCGTCTGTACAATTCCTAATATTGGAATCCTTACATACAGCAAACCCTAAAACACTGTTCAGAGAATTTTAATGGTGTACAAAAGACTTTCACTTTCGTCCTATCGAAACGAGGGCCATCTGGTTAATGATGCCTGTTCATTTTTAGGTATTTCCACCAATCACTTTGTGGTAGCAGTCAACCTGGAGTGCAATGTGTATAATTGTGAATGTGTATAATCCACCTGCAACTGTTTGGCCCAATGATGTTCTACAGACATACTCCCACCCAACAGTGTATCTAGGGACTTCAACAGTCATCATACTACTTGGAAATACGATCGAAATGATCAAAACGAAGAAATGTTAGTTGAT
The DNA here is from genome assembly GCF_054136105.1 of Typopeltis vanoorti. Classification (NCBI taxonomy): domain Eukaryota; kingdom Metazoa; phylum Arthropoda; class Arachnida; order Uropygi; family Thelyphonidae; genus Typopeltis; species Typopeltis vanoorti. The sequence continues at coordinate 81,094,909 of NC_143559.1, forward strand.
TGGACAGATCAATGCCGTCTCCACTTGGTTTTTGATGCTAAGGAAAAAGGCACCTTTTTCGCTCCATTTGACATTCGTCTCCACTGATAGTGAAAATCAACTTCTACAGACTGTCACACGTATTCTTGAGATTTTTCCAAATAGCCAGCACCGTCCCATATTTATGGAATTAGGAGCCCAAATGCCAGTGATGGCATCATTTCCTAGACCAAGATGGAATTTCCAAAAAGCTGACTGGGAAAACTTCACTGCGGATCTAGACGCACGCCTTAGAAGAATTCTCCCAACTTACAAAAACTATACACTGTTTACTGGAGTAGTTATAGCGGTCCCAAAAAATACACATTCCTCAAGGCTACCGAAAAGAGTACGTGCTGGATGGACCAATGAAAGTGAATCCCTGTATCGGAAATTCCTTGAAAGTAAGAATCCCGAGATAGGAGAAGAATTGCTCCATAGTCTCAACGCTGCTCGTTGTGAGAAAAGTGGATTCAAATAACTGAAAACATAGATTTCAAACACTCTAGCAGAAAAGCCTTGTCGTTATTTAAAAAGCTTGGTTCAAGCCCCTCTGCGTCAAAGAAATCTCGTTTTGTCGAATCCAAATCAGATAGCTGCTCGTATTGTTTTACTTTCTAGAGTTCCGATAGATAAAGAACAAACTAACGAGGTAAAATGCGAACTAAAAACTATGAAGTCTGTAACTCAAAAGAATCAACAATTCTTTTTGCCTTTTTCCTGCGAGGAAATATCCTCGGCGTTTCAAAATATCAAAATGGGGAGGCTCCTGGATTTGACAATATTCATAATGAATTCCTGATACACCGTGGGCCTTATGCATAATTGTGTCTGGCTAAGTTCTTTAACGATATACTTCAAAGTGACTGCGTTCCTAAAGAATGTAAAAGGACAAAAATCATTGCTGTGTTAAAAACAGGTAAGCCAGCAGACAGAACTGAAAGCTAAGCTATCGCCCCATAGCCCTTTTAAGTGCAACCTACAAACTTTTGGAGAGACTAATATTGAATAGGATAAATGAGAAAAATTTGGAAGGTGTTCCAATAGAACAAGCGGGGTTCAGAAGAGATCGCAGCTGCACAGATCAAGTTCTCAGCTTAACAACTTACATTGAAGGATGATTTCAAAGATGCCTGAAGACTACTGCAGTTTTTATTGACTTAACAGCTGCTTACTATACTGTTTGGAGGGAGAGACTCATATATAAATTTCTTAAGGTCATCCCATGTAAAATATTGGATCATCTCTTAAACAAATTACTATGTGATCGATATTTCAGGGTAGTCACCAGAGGAAGCATCAGTAAACAGAGAGTGCTTAAGAATGGATCAACTCAGGGCTTGGTGCTCACACCACTGCTTTTTAGTCTTTACATCGCAGATATTCCTGAAACAGCTAGCAGGAAGTTTGCTTATGCAGATGATCTAGCTTTGGCGATCAGCGACAAGTCTATAAAAAGAACTGAAGAAATATTGACAAATGATCTGTCTGCTTTATGGTAGTTCTATAAAAAATGCAGATTAACACCAAAATCTAGTAAAACCGAATGTTCTTGCTTCCACCTCAATAACAGACTTGTAAATCAAAAACCTGAGATATATGCTGAGGGAACATTAATTTCGTTTAATCCGACACCTAAATAGGCTGGGAATAACTCTGAATAGAGCTATGTCATATAAACAGAATATGATTAATATCGCTGCTAAAGTTCGCACCAGAAATAACATATTTCAGAAGCTTTGTGGTACTATATGAGGCTCAAGTGCCACAACTCTGCACCGCCATGGGTCTAGTTTATAGTGCAGAAGAGTATGGTGCTCCTGTCTGACTCAATAGTTACCATGTCAATAAACTAGATGCTCACTTTAACTCCACTCTGAGTTCAATGACTGGTTGCATTAGGAGTACACCCTTACAATGGTTCTCCACTTTGAGCCATATTGCTCCTCCGGAACTACGACGACAGGAAGCCTTGCTTCGTGAATATAAAAGAAATTTAAATAACCAAAACCTCCCAATACATGAATTTATTCCAGATGCTTTATCTAATGGACTAAAATCCAGAAGACCTACCATAAAAACCCGTAATATTCTTAACCAGAATGACAGTATGGTGAGTAGGTGGGATGTACTGTGGTCCCAAGCAGTATCACCTGAAGTTCGTAATTACATAAACATCTTCCAATTCCATCTGGATTTGACCTGCCCAGGAATATATGGACGGCGGCTAACAGGATTCGTACAGGCCATGGTGTATGTGTAGACTCCCTTTCAAAGTGGGGTAAGATACCAAATCCCCCACTGTCCCTGTGGAGCCGAGACCCAAACCATTCGCCATATAGTACGGGAATGTGAGCTGACGGCATATCCAGGTGACTTTAAGGATGTCTTTGACTTATCCCCCAGAGGCGATCGATTGGATTAAAAACCTAAATGTTAAAATTGATTAATCTTCTGTCTGATGCTTGTCATAAATTTCGTGTTTGTAATTGCCTGAATGATAATTATTTATATCATCATATATGTATATCTTATCTATATTCATGTGTATTTTATTTTATTGTCTTTTAACCATGTGTACATGCCATACGATAAATAAATAATAATCAGTCAACGTGGTGAAAATGTTATGAACCGATTCACTTTCTGATGAAGGAATACTATTACCAGCTGCGATGGATGTAGCTAGATGGAAATATGTAATTATTATTATTATTATTATTTCATTGTTGAATTAATTTGATTCACTATTTGAATTACTCGTAAGCTCCATGAAGTGTATATGAGTAATTAGGAAATAAGTGGTTAATTTTTGGACAAATTTTGCAATGGATTTCTGAAAAACCTACTAAATGGGACAGTGCTTCCAAATTACAAACGTATGAAATACTATCCTTGTTAATTTCGTGAATTCTATACACGGTATTTTATCTTGGTAAGAGAATTAAGAGCAAGAAAAAGAAATGCGATAATTAGGAAGCATCAGAGGTAAAATTTCAAGTATTCTAAGTCTAGGAATATAAAAACAAAAAAATAAAAATGCTTCACCTGCTTCCTATTATTCCATAATAGGAAGCAGGTGAAGCATTTTAGTCCTATCTAAATTTTGGAGACTCAGGGGGAAGTTCAATCTTCACCGATAGCCAATTAGAGATAGCTGGTCTAAGAATTTCACTAATTATACAGTGATCTACTTCTCTTCCAGTGAAGAGAAGTGGATGATGAGGGCCGCCACCTTGTGGTCCTTAATCCTAACGCTATGTTTACTGCCTGAAAATAGTGTGGGTTCTACGATAGATTTTCTTGAGTTAACAGGACGACAAACCCGAGTTTCAGGGAGAAAAAACTCGCTTGCATGTTCCAGAGAATGACTAACTCTGGAAATGGTAAAAATAAGGCTTAGTAAAAGTTCCTCTAGTCGGCGACTAGAATTGAACTTAACTTACGACGCTCTTTCTACAGACGGTCTATCACCATGGATGGTACATGCCACTTCCACTGAGCTGTACATTCTAGGAATATGATTCGAGAAAAAAAATAATGAAATAATGCTGGATATTAGAAATAATTTGAAATAATGCTGGATTTAATATCCAGCATTATTTCAAAGCCGAATGTAGAAACTATGAAAGTTTCGTAAAAATAAGTTGACCAGAGAGCTTATGGGAATGGCTAATATACTCATGGAATGGCTCTCTGGTCAACTTATTCTTACGAAACTTTCATAGTTTCTACATTCGGCTTTGAAATAATGCTGGATTTAATATCCACTTTACTTATATAATTTTGCCTTGCCGAACTGACTTTTAGTTCTTTAGTAATAAGAAATATTGTTTTGTTTTAGATATTTGAAATATTTTAGATACAATTAAGTAAAACACAGCCATATTTCATTAGGTTTCCCCGTTTTTTTTTCTTTGAAAATGATGCTGTAATTCAAATTAGAAATATTTGCATATAAATGCTAATATTATTGACAAAATATTAAATAAATCCTCCAAAGTTTGTTTAATGTGCTAATGCTAGTGTTTGTTTAATAGAAGTTGACTTTACGATGACTAAAACTAGAAAATTTTCCCACTAAATAATCTTCATTCCGTACACTAAAAGTTAACTGTCTGTGGAATGAGATTTAATTAAAAAACAAACAAACAGAAATGACTTTAGTATCATTGACGCGATTTGGAAATCTTTATATCTTGCTTCATGGTAGTTATACCGAAACTACGCAGCATGCAAAAGATCCTTCGGTATATCGAAAAGGTATCGATAAAAATACACACTAACAATGGCTCCCTAAATAATTTTGAATGATCCAGATCTAGAAAGTTTATAAGAATACTGGTACTGAGTATATAGATGTCTTTCACGTTTTTATGTGGAATTTCATAATATATCTGGAGTCGGTTGGCTTCATAACTAAGTGTTATCTGAGAAATATTTTGAAAAAAAATGCAGGAAGGGTCTGAGCATATATGCAATTAAGTACAATATGTACCTCAACAATCAGATTTTAATCGAAATGGTAATTTTTCTTTTCTTTTCTATGAATACCGTACACTTGTCGATAAATCTAAGGGCAAGAAGCAACTGACTGTGACACAGAGTGAACAGCCAACGAGAAACCAATCCAGTTAGAGAGTGCAGAAAGGACTTCTATGACAAACTCGATTAAATGCTATAGAAATAGCAAAGCGACCACCTGTGTTTATGGGTTGTTGTTTTGGATTTACGGCTGAAACAATTCAGTCGATGTATATATGTTAATTGAGGATATTTTTATGACCACTTTGTCTATTTCGAGAGATAAAAAACCCGAGTTTCCGGTATAAAAAAACCTGTTACTTCAGTAAGACCTGTTAACTCACAGGGGGTTGGAAAATCCTTGATAAAGGTCCTTCGCGTTGTGGATGGACGGAATGTGAATCCGTATGTCTATGGGTTTCTTCTAAGTAAGCTACACTCCTCTTTGGATTTATTTGTAAATACCTGGAAACTTTTAAATGACCAGTTGTAAGATATCATCTTCTTGTATTAAATCATTAGGTGAATCCTGTCTCTTGAATTTTTTTTTTCACTTTTATTTTACGAATTATTAACTATTACTAACCGTCATAAAAATAAATGACAAATAAAAATAATAAATAACAATATTGAAAAGAGAAAAAAAGAATCAGGAGGAAATGTTTGTATTAGTATTGATTACCAAATCATACAGGAAAATCATAGATTTATTATTTATGAAAATTACACAGATATCAAAATTATGAGAAAAATATAAATGAAATAATCACAAGTCATTTCTTTATGACAAATCGATGAATATGTGGATGAAAATCATGTATTATTTTGAAGTCCAAATTACTTAAGATGATTTCTGATTACAGATTTACAATGATGGTAGTAAAAATAAATAAATTACTTTTTATTTCCTTTCCTTGTAATATGATGACTTTTAAATTTATACTCAGAAAGATATTAAAATGATTAGGGTTAACTACATTTGTATTTAATGCTAAAGTGACTACGAACAATATTAGAATATTTAGATAATGTTTCTTTTAGTGCAAATATTTAATTGTTTTGAATTATAAATGTAATCATAAATATCTCATTGATTCACAGTGTTTAATATAATGCTCGTTGTAATGAAAAATGGACAAATAGGAAATAAATCATATGTGTTATTTATGTAACTTCTTAATGCCTGAAGCCATGTCCCGGTGTGAGCTCCCTTTTACAGAACAACTTTAACAACAATATGAGGAAGTCGGAGACTGCTTTTATTTCACTGATTTCTGTAGATGTCTGATCATAACACGATTCAGAAACTAATCGACAGCAGTCCCAATTGTTAAATGTCAGCAAAACGTTTTTCGTTAATGGACAATGATCATCTTCCTGATTGGTTCGCTACCCATAAATGGATGCTTAGATTTCATTCTCATTTACTTTATTTTTTAATTGAAATACTCGTACATTTCACGACTTCATGCATGACCATAAAGAGGTGAACTCATCCACAATACTACTGACCAAGCTTATTCTATTTATTTATGATGAGTTCTTGGATCTTGTACACCAAATATGTATTGTTATTATTGTTATTGTATATCTAAATAGTACTCCTCATGCAATTGGAGTCTTCATTGGCTTCTATGTTACATCGAGCAGTTAATTCTTTCAGACACTAAGAATTAACAAAGTTTATCCAACTTTGGCAAATGTAGATAACGTGAATTTAAACGACATCTAGTTACGTTGAACGTGATTTGAAGTCTAGTATTCTTTCGGTACAAGTTATTATTTTTTTTAAATGGAGATTGCAAGCATAAGAAAGTGTTTATTTTCAAGTGTACCGTACACCAAAAACCATGACAGAGCAGAAAGAGTTAATGTTATATACGAAAACCTGCAGATAATGTCTTTTAAGAAATGCATGCAAAGGAGATTGTTCTGTAGAACAGCAGTAGAAAGAATAAACGAAGAAGATGAAAAGAATGATCTGTAAGTTTAGAGGTCAACTACACTAGCCGTTGCATTTTTGGGAGAGTCTGAATTAACGGTTACAGAAGCTGAACGTCTGTGTTGAAACGAGTTGAGTAAGAGCTAAGAAATAAGTCATTGATCAATTCAATTATTACTGTTGTACTCAATTGAGTACAACGTAATCAATAACTGGACGGATTTGTGATTTGCCTAGAATTACATGTCTATAGTTTGTGTGTCTATAGAGGTAAACATTTCATTAGATTATGGTACACGATCACTCCGTCAATTACCTAGATATAGAAGTGTCCATTTTTCATAAACAATCCTTATATTTATATTGAAAGAAATGAATTTTCATATTTTTCTGTGATAATTAGTTTCGTTTTTCCCCCTATAGAGTTTGGTATTTGATTAACTTCCTGTCGATTTTAATTATTACATAAAACTAATAAAAACAAAGCAAAAGCAGTCTATCAATCGATATTCATCATTGTACTTTGATAAGTATGAAATTTTATGCAGAATACTGGACATGAAATCCAACAACGGATATTCTTTCAATCGTATCTCAATATAGTTTACTGCGAGTTCTTTAACATGAAAGTTATATATAATATGCATTTCATTTTAATTACGCTATTTACAGTTGGTTTTTTTTTCTTGACTAGAGATTTCATAAGAATATTTACCATATTGGATCTTTAAAAAGATTTAGAATACGATCGTACATTCTCTCAGAGGTGGCTTTTCCCTCATCTTAATCTTACAAGCTGATGAGTGATGTTATACTATGAAAATAATATGGTATACATTTTATGATAAATGCAATATTTCCAACGTAACCTTTTACTCTTAAACAGTAGTTAGTTTTCGTCTATTTAAAGAATAGCTTGATGAAAATTATACGTTTACAAAACTGTTTGCAAAAAAATAAAAAAATAAAATAATAACAACGCCAATAAGTAATATGGTCGATAAAAATGAACCATTTATCGAATGATTAGAAAACAGAATTTCTGCAAGATAGCACTTGTAAAAATGGACATATGAAAATAAGAAATAGAATACAAAGTAATTGGTTAAATGAAAACAATAAAAATGTAGGAGATTGTTAAACCCAAGTTAAACAACAGATGGACCAAGTATCCCTTTGATCAAGCTAAATTTTTGAATAAATTACTTCTCATCCTTTGATCAGATTTAGATGATTTCACTGCGAGTCATTTTGCAAAACTTTGCACCTTAAGACAAGTCCATTTTAAGTTAAATACTATAAAGTATCTGGTTGGTATTTTATTCATTCTTCATGTTGTTTAGGTGGACTAAAATTGAATATCATTGTACTTTTTTTTTATGATTTTAACGTGTTTCTTTACTGACTGCTTTATAAACCCTTTTCCTTCGGACCATCATCACCACTACTACGACAAGAAGTATGCTAATAACAATTATACATCCAATAGCTAAAGCTAAAGGCCACCATTTAAGAGTGTTTCTGGAAGGCATAGTGTAAACACCAAAAATACCAAAGTTGGCTGCTGCGATGTTGTGACCAGAGGAATAGTTATCATTTTCATCACCTGCTTTGATGGAGAAATATAAAGTTTGTGAAGTGTCTGTGAAGTTGTAAAAATGAGGGGGTAAACTAACTGTCACCATTTGGATCTCCCCTGCTGCTAGAGGAAACAATCCACCATCGGTGATCATTGTTTCTTCAAAGTGAAAAGCGGCATGGAATTGGTGAAGAAGCTCTTCTGCATTCAAACTGGCTCGAAGATCGTAGGATGTGACTGAAAGATAGAAATGAAAGAACGATATTATTATGAAATTGTTTTAATTTTTTAAAAATTATTATTAAAGCTAAATCGCTGCCCTTATGATGAAAACAGATGCGGCTGCATAGTTTCTAATTCTAAAGAATGTTAAATTCTAATTCTAAACACTTTCTAATTCTAATTTTAAAAAGAAATCTTCGTCTCTTTTTATCTTCTTTTCTTGTACATCAGCCTAATGCAACTCGTAATATAAATTTTATCATTCGTTCTTTTGACATGTCCACACCATTCCCATCTATTCTCTGCCCAATCTTTGATGACATTTTTTTCTCATTCATTTCTCAATCATATCATTTTATTTGTTAGCTGATTCATGTCAAATTTATTTTCACTGTTAACCATTTCTTGTTCTGCCTTGCTTTCAGTGTACACGTTTTCCACTCATAAATCATGACGATCTGCAAGTCATCCTGGAATTTCTTCATGATGTACTGTTATTGTTCGACGAGATGACAAGAAACATTCCTATCACCCTTTTCCCCTTCACATTCTCTTCTGTCTATCTCGAAATCGGACGAACTAGAGAACCCAAATATACAAAAAACTTCCTACACATGTACTTCCTACTCTGTAGGTGCCTTGCCATTAATTACGATCGCCTACTCATCACCAAAAGAACAACTTCAAGTTCACATACCTTGAGGTTATATTTTTAGTTATTTCATTTTCGATTCTTTATAATATAAAACATGAATTCCCTAGTCCAACAACAACAACAACAACAACAATAATAATAATAATAATAATGATATTTTTTTAAAATAATAATAATTTTTATTGATCTCTAAAATATTTACACATATACAATGATCATCTTGAGTGACATTCCAACTTATAATTTTCATAATAATAATAATAGTAGTGCTTTTTTTGACAGTGACAAGGTTTATCATACAGAGTATTTACGTATATACATGAGACTATTTTTTGTACATTACAAGGATTCAGTGCAACATAGAGTGCTTGAGTGATTATACAAACAAATTTTTGCATTTGCTTATAAGGATTACATGTAGATGAGTGAGGCAAGTTAATCCCGCCTACTTCGAAGCTTGGGTTAGCTTTTATGAAGAGAGTGGGATTTAGCCTTCACTATTTATGTTGTTGCTACTGTTAATGTATGGGATGTTGGCATTGGATGCTGGTGATTTGTGATGTGTATATTAGTGTTAATGGTTTCTTAACTTTGTTGGTATATTTTCCAGAGTTCGTTTTTTAATGTTCAGTAGTTATCTACGTGTTTTAAATTTCTTGGTGGGTTGTTGAGTTGCATGGGTATCTGATGTGATCTCACAAAAGATCCGTATGAGTTGTTGAAGGGTACAGTGTTGTAGAGTACAGTGATTTTTTTAAATGTAAATGTATATAATTTTTTGTTTCAATATCAATATCATAACTTATTATTATACAGCCTATTTACATATACACATTTTTTTATATCAGTATCTTCATTATTATTATACACCTTACTGACTGTTTTGTTACATAATTTACAGTCTTTGGTTATGAGGATTACGTGTAGTTGAATGAGGCGGTTTAATCCTACCTACTTCGAAGCTTGGATTAGCTTTTATGAAGAGAGTGGGATTAGCCTTCACTATTGATGTTGCTGTTACTGTTTATGGATGGGATGTAGGCATTGGATGCTGGTGATTTGTGATGTGTATATTAGTGTAAAATGGTATATTAACTTTGTTGGTATATTTTCCAGAGTTTGTGTTTTAATGTTCTGTAGTTGTCTATGTGTTTTAAATTTCTTGGTAGGTTGTTGAGTGGCGTGGGTATCTGATGTGATCTCACAAAGGAACTGTATGAGTTGTTAAAGGGTGTAGGGATGTAGAGAGTTGTTGTGGGTTGTGTTATACGATATGTATCTCTGTTGTTTCGATAGGTGATCTTGAAGTAATTCATTAGTAATATTATGTAGTGTTTCAGATTTTTAATGAAATTTCAGGATTCTGTGTATCGCCATGTGCTGATCGGATATTGGCTGTTGTGTATAAGGTGTCCAAATCACTGTTGACACAATTTTCCTATGTAATGTTTCTAATTTTGTTAGGTGGCTGTTTGATGTGGTTGCATAGACTGTCATATTATATCTGAGTAGGGTTTCGCAGATACCGTGATATAGGAGTTTTTTGTGTTAGATGGAATAATGTCTTTTACTTGGAAGAGTTTTGCTGCGATGATGCGAAGTTTAGTGTGTAGTTAATCTATATGTTTTGTCCATTTAAGGTGGCAATCTATGTGAAGAGCAAGGTATTTTGCATGTGTTACAGGTTTGATTTTGGGACATTGGCAGGTTTTTTTGTTGTCAATGCAGCGGTATGTGTGCAGTGTATCGATAGTGATACAGGGCGCATGATTCTCGAATTGTGCATTATTAACATTTGTGTTTTGGTGCCGTTGATTACAATTGCGTTTTGGTAGAAGTATATTGTGATTTCATTTAGGTCTTGTTGTGCTTTGGAGAGAGTCGTGTTGATGTCTGTGTGAATTGCTAGTAGTGCGGTGTCATCTGCGTACTGAAATATTTGACTTCTTTTGGCCAGGTTATGAACATCGTTAATGTATATGTTGAATAAAGTGGGTGATAATATGACGCCTTGAGGGACACCGTGTTTTATTTCTATACCCCGGCTGTGACATGTACCTATTTTTGTTACTTGTGTTCTGTTTGAGAGATAGTTCCTGAATAAGGTATCCAGTGCTCCTCTTATACCTATTGAGTATAGTTTGGTGAGTAGTATGTCATGATCAAGTGTATCAAATGCTTTGGTTAAGTCAAGCAGTATAAGAACGGCGTACTTGTTTTATCGAGAGCTTTGTTTATTGCGACGGCGATGTCTTCTAATAAAGTGATGGTGCGTTTTGTTTTCTGAAAGCCGTATTGGTTTCGTGAGATGATGTTGTGCTTCTGTAAATAGTTCTGTAGTCTGTGTGTGTTATTTTTTATAGAGTTTTTGAAATGACTGGTAGGGTAGCTATTGGTCTGTAATTCTGAGTATCGTTTCTTTTACCTTGTTTGTAAATTGGCATAATTATTGCAGTTTTTAGTTGTTGTGGAATAATGCCAGTGTCGAATATTATGTTCACGAGTCTCAAAAGTATTGGATTTATTTGTTCAAAGTGCGTTAAAAGGTCTGTGAGTCTTATTTTGTCTATTCCTGGAGTGGTCTTTGGTTTTAGCTGTAAAAGTGCTTCTTTCAGTTCCTCTTTTGTTATAGGTGGAAAATGCATAGCTTGTTGTCGACTTTGTGCTGGTAGCTTTTTGTTGATCGTTGGTAGATTATCTTTTATGAGTTGTGTGATATTTTTTGTGAAGGCATGGTTGAATGAGTCTGCTAGTTCCTCTTGGTTTGTGTCCTGACCGAAACTTTTTGCAATAAAATCTTGTGCTGAAGTTTTCTTTTTTCGAGTTACTAATTCGTTGAGTGTAGCCTATGTTTGCTTCATGTTGTCGTTATATTCCATGAAGTTTGCAAGTAGTAGTGTCTTTTTGCCTTTTGAATATTTGTTGTTAGTTGATTTCTTGTGTTTTTGTATAAGGTTTGTAAATGTGTGTTACTGAGCGACTTTTTTATTTTTTTCCATAGATTTTCTTTTACAGTAATTTTACGAATAATAATAATAATAATAATAACAGCAACAACAACAACAATAATAATAATGTTAATAATAATAATAAAAAAAAATCAACTAAACGCCTTTTATTCCCTAATAGGGAGTAGCCTTAGATATAGTTTCTTTCAATTTAAGCTTCGCTTCTATTTTTCTGAACAGAAAATTATTTAATTTATTTTCGTTCGATATGGACGACAAAGTAATGAGATTAATGTATTTTGTACAACATGTAGCAGCAACAGCTGTAGCAGTAGTAGTAGTAGGTGCTGATAAGTGGAGATGTTAAAAGATCTGATAACTACGAGTCCAAAGTATTATGATATACAATTATTTGGATTATTTTTGCCTTGAAATTGCATTTTACATAATATTTTCAATAACGTTTCTGGGAAAGGAGAATCGGTAAAATGTGTATATTAATTCTACAGAAGAATACGTTGCAGGTGACAACATATACTGTCGACAACCGATAGGCTAATTTTCAAACGTATTCTGATTACTTTGTCATAAGACTTATCTATCGTTTTGATACTCGTAACGTTTAGATTAAACTATATTTGGGACATGAAATTTAAATCTACATCCATCCCGACTGTGTAGTATTTTAAACAAGGATCAGACGGCCTCCATAGTAACTATTTAAATAATGCGAATGCTATATAAAATTACAAAAGAGATTCTAATGCAACTTACCATTCCCATCAAACAAATCATCACCAGGGGCTGTCCACCGTAACGTCACTGATTTCATTGTTGGACTCTCTATCGATGCTATTACTTCCAAGTCGGTAATGTTTCCAGGTGGAATCACATCTCCGACGTCGGGACTCCAGTCTTCCAATCGAAATGCACCACCATCAGAGGTGCGTTCGAATTCTTCTGCTGACACTGCATCGATTTCTTTTTCGGTGATATTTTTCTTAACAATGAGGAAATCTTCGGACGGAAAAGAATCAGCGGAGTCTTTTGACAGCGTATCTAAAATATAAAATATATCACTTCGCAAATCATTGGAAAAGATGATTAATAAAATCAGAGTTCTATGTTCTAGTTTTATTTGAGCGAAATATTAGCTTGAAATAAATTATTCCATTAAAAATAACACTTCGGAAATTAAACCTGCTTTTATTTTATTTATTTATTTCGATGATTACAAGTGCAATTTTCAATTAATTAATTTACTGTTTCTTCAGTTTTTTTTTTTTTTTTTAAGTAACTGGAATTGTATTTTAATGTAGACATTTTTTTTTTTTTTTTTTAGATTCTCTCAGTAGCCGGTGACTATTTAAAGGTTAATATAAATATAATGACCGTTGTGTATATAGTTAGTTCCCGAGTTAGTCGACCTTTAGTGCAGGGAAGTAGCGTTTCTCGAAAGAAAACAAAATCAATGGCAGAGAAAATAATATATTACCATACAATAATATACTACTTAGGATTAAGAAATATACTGCTTAGGATTAGGATTAAAATTCTTGTATCTCTTTTGTCTATTCAAGCAGGTTAGAGAACTCACTAATCCTCTGGACTATGAGAAAGCAGTTTCTAAAAAAATAAAAAGTTAAAGAGCGCCATCTACGCCCTTCGGAAAATGCAAATGCATTTTAATAAAAAATACATAAATAAAAAAAAAACTTAACCTACTACAGAGGATTTTAACTAACCAGTTTATTTATTTATAAATTAATTTTATTTTATTTATTAATATTTTATTTATTTTTAATGAAAAACCTGAATTTCCATGAAGAAAAAGTCTGCCATCTCTGAGTCGGACTGGCTGTCACCTTACAGATATAATTTATTACCTGAATGGAAAATATAAGTGAAAAAAAATAAGCAATAACCTTCATTGTGAGGCTTTGGCATGGGATTGGTAGCAGATGAACTAGCACCATTTTTTATCTTGGCATTTCCATCGTTAATGACTCGAGCGATAACAGCGTAACGACCATTACCATTGAAATGGGTGAAGTATCCTGTGTATATGCCGTCATTCTCGGTAACATCAGCACCTACCAAAAAAAAAAAAAAAGAAAAAAAAAAAAGATTATAAATAATGGTTTGTGTGCACGCCATTATTATTATTATTATTATTATTATTATTATTATTATTATTATTATTATTATTATTATTATTATTATTAATTACTATTTAGACACTCCCAGAAAGGCAGGGACTCACCGAAAGAGAGCCCTGGAAGGTATAATTCCTTGGTACCTATCATATTTCCTTAAAAACATTCACCGCCATTTTGTCCACTGACAAGCATATTACATGCACGCCATACTGCGAAAAACTTGGACCTTACATCTTCCCGAGTATGCATTTACTCAGCTTGCAGAGGATAATCCCAAATTCTTCTATCTGTACTGTAAAATCGCTTATCACCTTGTATGTTTCTATTATATCACATATATTCATTATGATCAGCCGGCACTACACCTTTTTCGACTGTTTTCTTATCTCAATGGAATTCAGGCGTCATATCTGAACACATCGATTGGCGTATGGTCTTGTGAATACCTTGTAAAGTGGGAGAATAACTTCCTTATTCCTACCATACAGTGTTATTTTCATTGCATTTTATATTGCAGTCATCCGATATGATATCTTAACCATCTTGCTAATGTGCCCTCCAATCTTCAACTCAATAACTACCATTGTTCCTATGTCTCTAGCTTCTACCCACTTTCAGCAAATTCCCATAAAATAATGTTAAGTCCACAATGCCTTCAGCTCAGAATGCACAACCTTGCGTTTAGCAACATTAAACTGACAATTATTGAACACCCTATAGAATCAGTCTACAAGGATTCTGTATCAGAAATACCCAATATCATTTGACCCAGCTTAGCATAATGCGGATAGGATTGAATTTCCCCACCTCTAGACCATCCCAGTGCCACCCTTATTCTTTTAGTTATTATTATTATTATAAAATATTATTAATATTGCCATTGGATGTTTTGATTGCAAGCAGTGTGAATGAATTCAAGAATAAGTATGATAGCTGGTGTGTGTAGTATGTTTTTATGGTGTCCCTCGTTGAGTCTCTGACTCCGTGGAGGTCTCTCTTAATAATAATAATAATAATAATAATAATAATAATAATAATAATAATAATAATAATAATAATAATAATAATAATAATAATGGTGTCTCTATGGAGTCAAAAGACTCATCGCGGGAGACCCTACATTGACATACCAGCCATTATTCACACAATACCTGTCATACTTCTCCTTAAATTGATTCACAGACGAAGCATTCACAACCACCTCTTGCAACGCATTGCATCCATTCACAACCCTCCAAGCAAAAAATCTAGCCCTAACACCCTTGTTAACTACACTCTTATACAATCTCCAGGGGTTGCCCCTCGTTCTCTCCTTTCCTGCACTGGTCTTAAAAAAAGTCATCAGTGTCAATCCTATAATATCCTTTTAATAATTTATATGTCTGTATCATATCTCCTCTCCTATGTCTATCAACTAGTTTTTGGAGCCTACAGATCATTAATCTATCCTCGTAAGAAACATCCCATAGACTTGCAACAATCTTTGTAACTCTGCTCTGAATCCTCTCCATCATTTCTTCTTCACCAAGAAATCCAGGTGACCAGATCTGTGTGTAATAGTCCAAATGCGGTCTTATTAATGCTTTATAAAGTGGGATAATTTTATCCCTGCTTGTCAGTGTGTTCTTCAACAACCATGCAATTTGATGAAATATTTTGGCAACCTTTGCAATATGCCTTTAAACTTAAGTTCTCTGTACACAATAACTCCCAAGTCCCTTGCCTCGTCAAATTCTTGCAGTTAAGTTCCTTTAATATAGTAAACAACATGTGATCTCACCCTCCCGAAGTGCATCACCTTACACTTAGCCATGTTAAACTGACAGCTATTTACCTTAGCCCATACTGTCAGCCCATTTAAGCTATTCCTGCAAGATATCTACATAATTTGAATTGACTATCGCTCTTCCTAATTTTGTATCATCACCAAACAAGTGGACAGTTCCTTTCAAATTATTTCCAATATCATTAATGTACAAATTAAACAATAGAGGACCAAGCACTGAGCACTGAGGTACACCACTAGTCACTTGCCTTCTCCTGGACTCAGCTCCTCCATAAACCACTCTTTGATATCTATCCACCAGCCACCTTCTAATCCAAATCACCAGCTTCGGGTCCATACCCATTTGCTCTAATTTATGTAACAGAGTTCCATGTGGAATCCTATCAAAAGCCTTTGCAAAGTCAAGCAGTATCACTGAGTAAGGATATCCTTTATCCAACTCTACAACAGTATAGAAAGTAAGCAAATTACTTAGGCAAGACCTACCCTTCACAAAACCATGTTGCCCCCCCAATAAAGTATCATATTGCTGTCCGCCCAGTCCTGAATTCGAATTTTTACAAATTTCTCCAAAATATTAACCACCACTCCAGATATATTGATTGGTCTATAATTTGCAACCTCAGTCTTAGAGCCTCCCTTGTACAATGGAATTATTTTCCCTTCTTTCCACTCTATTGGCACTTTACCAAAACTGAGGCTTAATATTCCTATTTGATTTCTTCTCCTGGTTAGAGGAGTTGCTAATTCTCTTGCACATTTTCGTAACACATGGGCCGATATGCCATCTAACCCAATGGCAGTGTTAGCATTAAGGTTCGGTAATATACTAAGCACCTCTATTTCGTCTATTTCTAAACTCTCATCGGTCAATGACACGTTCGGCATTTCAATATCACAATCAAGATGGTCCAAGTTTGCAAAATGATCACTGAGTAACTCAACTATTTGATTTCCCTATGGTTATTCTTCCTTCTACTTGCCACTCAACGAAAGAACTTGTTAGGATTTCTTTTGGGCTCATCACCTAGTTTCCTCTCATAATTAGCTTTGGCTTTCCTTACCATACAGGTTACTCTCTTTGCCTCGCTCATCACCTTTTTCTTTATAGTTCCACCAAAACCTTTTCTTCATTTGCAACTCCTGCTTAATAATAATATTCATCCATCTTACTCCTATTTGATTTCTTCTCCTGACTCTGGGAATACAGTCTGATACAGCTTTCCTGAAATGCTCCTTGACAATCTCCCATGCACCATCAACATATTGCCTTCAAATTCTCATGCCATAGCACTTTTGAAAGCTGACTTCTCAGCTTGTCATAATCACCAGCCTTGTAATTCCACATATAACCCTTCTTAACAGAATAATCAGCACGTGTTACAATCTCCCAGGTCAAGACCACATGATCGCTTTCACCAAGTGGAGACACTGTATATAAATTACTTATTGATATGTTCTCCAATGCTGTGACGAGATATAAAACTCTCAAATCTCTTGTGTCTTCCATTATATGCTGTCTCAGGTAGTTAAGTTTTAATAACTGTATAAACTCCATTTTCTTTTTTCCTTGTGATCATTCCTTCTCCCAATTTATTCCCCAAAGTTAAAATCTCCCATAATAATTACTCGATTTTCACTCATCATGCTAATTTTCCAATACATACTATCTACATTCTCCCTTATATCCCTTGGATTATAGCAACAACCAATTACAACCAATAGATATCAACAGGGCAAATTACATTTTGCCCTGTTGATCTCTATCTCACACCAAATAGTCTCAAATGAACTACCCTTTACGCACCTGTCATCTTGAGGCACTTCTACCTTTTTTTGACTTTAATGCTTCGTCCATCATTAGTAAATTCCCACTCCCCTATTCTGTCCTCTCTCTCTATCCCGCCTGAAAATGCTGTATCCCTTATATTGAATCCCTATAACTATATCATTCTTAGTTAACCAAGTCTCACTAATTCCTATAATTTTTGGCCAAGTTGTATTATTACCCTCATTCTCTTAGATACAAAGCTCCTCAGTACATCACTCTTTGATACCTATCAGATAACCACGCTTCAATCCATGCTAAATGCCTATTTTGCATATCATTCCTTTGGAATTGTAAAATAACATTCTGGATGGAATTCTGTCAAATGTTTTGGCAAAATCTAAAAGAAGCATTGCATATCCGTTCCTCTCATCCAACTATGCTGCCATCTCTTTGTAAAACGTTGAGTACATTGGTAAAAGAAGACCTACTTTTAACCAGGCAAGGCAGGTTTTGATAAAAGATCAATGTTATCTACCCACCTCTGGATGTGATTTCACACCAGCCTCTCCAATACCTTGAAAACTATTCCAGAGATACAAATAGGTCCATAATTGGCTGCATCAATTCTAGCTTTACCCTTGTATAATGGCATTATCTTGCTCTCCTCATTCTCTCATTCTTGCTTTTACTCGTTACATAGCAAAAGAATTATCTCGTTCTTTGTTCAGCTAACTTCTTTTCCTAGTTTTTCACTTTTCTCACTATCGTTGTCATTCGCCTGACTTGTTCTTTGTACAGTCATTATGACTGCTCATTACCTAGTTGCTTTTTATACGATGAAGAGTCCATAATATCTGTCTCTAGCTCATGTTTTATGGCTTTATTCATCCATTTCACATCTCTGCGATTAATTCGCCTGATGGGAATGAACTCAGTTATACAGTATCACTGTCATTCCCAATCTCTATTCTAATTGGCTGCAATGCACCATTGGCAACACTTCCTCTCCCTCCTTTTTTATCCTGCCTATCATTCCTGAATTCACTGTATCCATTGCATTCTATCTTTGTAACGATATCCTCTTCTGTCAACTAGAAGAGGTTTTGTAATTTTGTATTTGCATTTACTTAATGAAAGAATTCCTTGCTTTTATTCCTAATCCATCTGATATTAGAGAACATGCACGATAATTATTAAACATATATCCATTTAAGTACCTTTTAAACGAATGTAATTAGGTGTAGAAATGAGATATTTAAATAAATAGTTATTTAAAAAAATGATAGAAATTCTGTATAATAGATTTAATGGAAGCGTGTTTGTCAGCATTCCTCAGAAGCAATGCAATTTAGCACATAGAATAATCGAACATTCTTATTCACTTGTACAAATGAAGTTTATATTTTCAAATAATAGTTTCGTATTAGAAATTCTGTCTAGCAAAATACAGTATTATTTTAGTGAGCAACTCTCAACTTATTGAATGACGCCCCCTATATTAAATATAGAAGCAATGTATTATGGGTGAACCGAACTAACTACTTATAGCCGAGGTAAGGAAGCATTGTGCTTTGCTTATCACTTAATTTACTTAACTTTAGTTTTTGGGAAGAAAAAAAAAGAGAGAGAGAGAGAGAGAGACTAGTATGCAATGATTCTCTACACAACTTTCAAATAAATTATAAAAAAGTAAATAGAAAAGGTAGTCAGTGTAATTTCCTGTATAAAGGAAATGACTATATTGTGGCCTTCGATGTGCGTCAGTATCAGAACTTCCAGGTTGCTCCCACTTTTAGCGAAAACTTTACAAATAACTTATGTACTGGCAATGACGTCAGTCAAAGGAAATGTGCATCTCTGGATAAGCAGACGAATAATGAACACTACTGCATTATAAAGGAATCAAAGAATTTTCTTTAAAACTTTTCAGGAGGAAAAAAATAGAAATATAGCAACGTAACTCATTTTCAAAAGCTGGAAAATTAAAATTTTTGTTTTTTATTTCTTTATTGATTTAAATTCTAATCGTAATACATTTAACAAAGTAGGTTATTTGTGAAGTTTTTACGACATTTTTACTACAGATACCGCATAAGGTGCAATATAATCTTTGCTGTCCTTGCACCATTGATTTGATTGATATCTGGTTTATTGGCGCAAGGACAGCAAAGATCATATTGCGCCATACGCGGTTTCTAAATTTCTGTGATGACATTAAATGAAAGAGGAAATAGACAAAAAGTTCCCCCAAAAAAAGTTTGTGTGTCATTTAAGGATAATATCATAAGACGACATGGGAAAATACAAATTTAGATGAGAATTAGCATTACAATATGAAAACATGTGCTTGGTCTGAGGTTAACTGATTTAAAAAAAAAAAAAAAATGAAATCTTTTCGTTTCGACTGATTTGATAACATACAAAATAAAATAATTATTTTCGTTTTTCTTTTTCTTTTTTCTTTTTATTTTTTCTCTTTTATTTTCGTTTTTATTTTTCTCTCCAGATAAACTGGAGAGAAAAACCTTGCTGTTCACGTCCAAGACCGGCTAACTTGGCTATGTCTTAGAAAGATCCTTAAGCTCTTCACGTCGGCGACGGAATCGAGCCCAGGACACTCCTTTCCTAGGCATATGGTTGCGAATAATGTACAGATTGAATAACAATGTGCCAATGTCCTTGTGGTACAAAACTGGTCACCTTAAATCTTGCTGGTCACCTTAAGTTTGCCTTATATACAATATCTCCATAGAAACTGAAGTATGGTATTTAGTAGACAATGTTTTGGCACAAACCTCTACGTCTGTGTGCATCCATCGTGAACTAGTAGATGATAGAATCTACTGATGCTTGACTGGATAAAGGGTTATTCTTTTATGTGGCCTACCTCACCATTTCTTCTGATTATTTTCATTATTACATTTCTATCTCTTAGTGACATTGGCAGAGTTGATTTCTTTAAATATTCTTAAAGAAATGGGTTATTTTTGATGCACATTTGGGGTCGAGAGCAGCACAATCCAATTGTTCAACAAAGTAGGTTTATTTTAGATTAGCTCAACAGCAACTCAAAATATGATACACCATAAACTGTTAAGACTAGTCTTATTATACCAATTTTTAAGTATATCATGCTCACAAAAAACTTATTTATAACTGAAGAAATCAAAACAAACACAAACAATCAAGCAAACAAAAAAAGACAATGAAGCATTTTTCGATTCAGCTTACCAATACCGTCATCCCTAAGAGTTACGTCAACTGTTTTTCCCATTGGACGATCCACAGTAGCCACTACAGTAGCACCAATCACAGCCTGGTAACCCTTCTTCACTTCAGCATACACTTTAGCATAAGCCGGAAACTTAAGTTGCATTTCATTTAGCCATGAGCGGACCCGGATAGGCTGATGATGGGGATCCTTAGCTTCTGACGTCAATGAAAAAGAAACACTAAGTGGATGATAGCTTCTCTTCTGGAAGATTATGCTCCACATTCCAGTCTATAATATATTTTTTAAAATTTAATTAAATTTTAATTTTAACTGTTAATTTTTATCTTAAAAGTTTTTTAATTGATTTAAATTTTTTTAATTAATTTTTTTTAAATTTTAAGTAAAACTTTCAATTTTTAAAATGATTATTTTTTAATTTTACTTTTTTATTTTTTAGTCTGTAATTTAAACTCTAAGTTTTGATAAATTGGCGGACCATTCATGAGCTCAGAAAGGGTTCTGAATGATATTTTAATTTAGACATCTAACGATACATATTACACTCACATGCCATTCGCCATAAAAAGAATGCAGATCTCATATTCTTTCTAGACATAACCTTAGCCAGTTTTCAGGGATAACCGCAATTTCTGCCTACACCAAACATAAGCTGCAAACATGTCACCTGTATCTATCTCTAAATCCTCCCTGCATCTCTTATCTGTCTACAACTCTAACTTAGAGACGACATTCTCTGGTACTGTCGCCCTTCTATGCACAATTCCACTGTCCAGTTATTATCCTGCTCGCCAGCCTCTGCTTGTTTTCAACTGCCTCTCCATCTCCTCAGAACCAGGTAACCATTTACTGTATGTAGCACACTATAGTATAGTGCACAAACTGATTATTACTGACTGCTTTTCATATCATATTTAAAACAAATCTATTAAGCATGAAGATTTCTGTTTATTGAACAAAAGGCGACCTCCTCTATTGGTCATATTGCATGATTTAAATTTCATGAAAATGAAAGGAGATAATCGAAAGTGAAACGAAAAAGACCATCACGAAATTTTTTCTAATAAATCCCCCCTCATAATTATTCAAGGTAATTAATTCTATTTGAGGATCTGCATTTGTAAACACTCAATATAAATGTGTAGCCAAGCTCGGGTTATGCAACACTATCGTTCAGAGGGAATCGCATAGTGGACTATTGAATTGTGAAGTGTTTACTTTTAATCTCACAGTCTGTGGCGGCCACAATCATCTTGATCTAAGTAACTTACTTTTTCTGTCAAAAAACGAAATAAGAATAAAAAAAACTGAAGCTAAGTTAAAGGAAAATACTTGGTGAATTCTACTGAAGATTGCATGTATGAAGAAAATTTTCTTGCATTTAAGGTAAGAGAAATAAATTAAGAAAAGTGGCAAAGCCTGTGGATAGTTGGTCAAGAAATCAACCGGTCCATTTAATCGTATGATTACACTCCCCTCAGTTTTGTATCTTGTACAGGTCAGTTATTATTTAATCTGCACAAGAATAAACAGTCATATTATTCTGAACTTTTCCTACACATTCTTGATTATTCAGCTAAAAGAAAATGATAAAGGTTACTTACCTCTGCTTCGGCAAACTTGAATTGAATTCTTTGGCTTACGCCGTCATCTTTGCTGTACTCCCGACTTCTTTCATCGTACACTTTCCCACTGGGACTTCTTAAAACGACTCTTACTTCATTGATGTTAACTTGGACATCAGGACTAGTGATGGTGAAGATAGTATTTCTACCAAGATCGCTGTCAACGAGAGCTGTTTTATCTGTTTGGTCTTTTTTGAGCGGGAACATCTCATCTTTTATCTGTGTATATAACAGAGTGAGTGAGAGAGAGAGAAAGAGAGGGATTGTGTTGTTATATTGAATTGTTTACTACATTTTAAATAGTACAGTATTTTATTTTAGAATAGATTTTAGAATATATATACAGCATATGTGTGTGTGTGTTTTTCCCTAACAGAAATTTATCATAATTTTCTGATGAAACAAATTGTACCACATTCTATTCAAAGAATTTATCTTGTAATAAAATAAGATTAATGGCTCAGTAAAACAACAGGGCATTGCCAGTAATAAGATCGAATTATAGTGTACAACAGTTGACTAGAAATAAATGATAAACTGATATTTTAACCCGCAATAGTGCTCTGGTGTCTTTAAGCCAAACGTGTCACAAATCTGAAAGTGTGAGTGTTTGATTATGCAGTACCAAAACAATGTGGTACGTAGTGCTGCATTATCTTAGGTATCGCAGTATGACTGTACCGTTCACTATATTCAGTGGGCCAATACCACATACTATTAAACAAATTCTCCCCATTCCAGCACAATCGGCTGGAACAGTGTGGTCGGTCCTATTGCGAACTTTCAGTGGACAGCCATCAGCCCTGGACTTCAAATGAAAATAGAAGATAGCTGGAGCCTCCATTACAAATTCACAACTGTGCATTGACATTCGATTATGAGTTAGTAGGACACATCTGGTCCATGCAATCCAAGATGAAATAATATTTGCGTAAGATACGTGTACTTGTCTTCTATTCTGAGAGATGAATATGCCTTCTGCTTCTGCACTTCTGAAACTCAAGAAGGCAACATTCACCTTTGAGTGTCTCTGGATGCAATTTCGTTTTTCAATACGTCTGATGGTTCTTAGACTTATTTCTCTGAAATTAAGATAACTATTCTTTCAAATTTAAAATAACTGGTGCATGAAAAGCATTTTACATTCAATTCAAATAAAAAATTTAGGAAGATCCAATCATGTTAAGGGAGAGATCCCGTGGAATTTGGTTCAGATCTTTACCATAGAGGCGACCTTACAAATAATAAGATCCTGTTTACTTAACACCTTTGATTTAAGTAGTCACTTTGATGACCTCAAGAGATAGACGTTCTTCATAAATGCCATTATTTCACCAGGAAATTAATTTTTCATTCCAGTTGTGTGGAGTTATACATTTTTCCATTCCAAAGCTGTCAGGTCAAAATCCTTAATCCACGGCACCAATTAAAAGACCAACATATGGATAGACTCGGTGTCTTTTAGGCTAAAATCTCAGAAATTTATGCTCGGAAGGCTCATATTTTTGCAAGGTTCGATTACATTCGAAACTTAATACTTCCGTAGCGCGAGTGAAAGACCTCGTCGACTGGAAATGACGTGATTTTTTTCTCGTCAAAACGAGACGAATCTTACATGGATTTTTAATTGTGAGTTAGACGATCTTATAGTGGTTATATTTTTCTTGTATTTGTATTGTTGCGATAAATAATATACTACCGGTCATTTATAGATCATGGGGTAGGTACTAATTATGTACATTTACTGGTGGACTAGAAGAAGTTACTAGGTTCTTATTATGTATAGTTTTTTCCCACATCAAATAATGAAATAAAAATAAACAAGTTCGAGTTAATGCCTTTTCCTCCAAGACAAGAAAAAGAGCTTTATTTAGCCCTCAGTAACTGTTTTAAGATCAATGGGCATTAGATCTCTATCCAGCAATCAATGCAAGTTAAAGTCAACGCTATTAATGATCGTAGAGGAATTTGGGACAGTACTACCGCAAAAATTGCTATTACTTTAACACACATCAGACAATATTCGCTCGCGCCCTCGGTATTGTCTGATGTTCAACTAATGAGTGCTGCCCATTTTGCTATAAGCTATGAACCTGGTATATTGCAAGATGAAGCTTACTGTTACAGCTTCACTAGAGGAAGATACTTAGGTTTATGAAAAGGAGGAGGTACAAGGGTTGCACAAACTCAAAAAAAAATTGACAATAGGGACTGATGGGATATCGGTACTAATGCTAAAAAAAGTATTCAGTTAAACGGACTATTTTTTTGAGCCTCAGAACAGAGAAGATTCTACAGGAGTGAAAAGAATGTTTGATGATCCTATTGCACAAGGGTGGGGCAAAGACGGATGTATCTAACTCGCCCTATCGGTATTCTTTTCATTCCTGGAATCTTCTCTGTTCTGAGACTCAAATTATACAGCCTTGTGAAAGAAACAGCCAGTTCAGCTGAATAGTTTTTACCATCCATGCTAATATCCCATCGATCCCTGTTGACAATTCTTTTTTCGGTTTGTGTACCCCTTGTTGTTCCTCCTCGTGACCTAAATTGACAGAGAATCATACTTTCATACTTTGTAATGAAGAGCATGGATGTATTAAGGGAAGACCATGTATGAGCAACTTGCTCACATTCTATAATAACGTTATTGTTGAGTTAGACAAGGGGAATAAATATGCCATGATACTCTTGGATTTCGCTAAAGCTTTTGGCAGAATATAGCACGGAAGGCTGTTGCATAAATTGAAGAATATGGGATTAGATTAAAAAATATTAGCTTGGATAAGAGGATGGCTGACTGACAGATACCAGAAAGTAGTATATGGGGGAAGTGAGTCAGCAAGATTTAAGGTGACCAGTTTTGTACCACAAGGACATTGGCACATTGTTATTCAATCTGTACATTAATGATATTGGAAAGGATTTGACAAGCGACATTCAGCTATTTGCTGATGATGCAAAGATAGGTAAGGTAATCAGGAATGTTGCTAATATGTACTTGCAGAATGATTTAAGTAGGCTGGAATTGTGGGCATGGGAAAACGGATATCAGTAAATGTAAAGTCATTCATTTTGGCGTGATTAGATATCCAATGTCGTATTTGCTGGGATTATGCTAGGAGAAACTGGGGAAGCTAGTGATCTTGGAGTTTTAGTAGATAGATAATTGAAGGAGAGCCTCCGTTGCTCAGGGTTTCATACGGAGGTGAAAGGGTTTTCCTCCCAGGAAACTCGTGTTTCGTCCCCAACTAGACAAACCGACCAGTAGGACGCACGCAATTTACAGACAAAGAATATTTATAGGTATAAAGCTGCCCACCTTATTCTGGAGTTATGGTTACGAATTCCAAGAATGCTTTGGAAGGTCGTAAGCGTTTAAGTATCTACTACAGCCAATGATGATGATGATGAAATAATTGAAGTTTCAAGGACTGTATAGCAAATACAACTCAGAGTATAATTGCAGTGCTGAAACGAAACTCCAAATGTAAGGAAAAGGTAGCCATTTTGCCTCTTTATAAGACCTTGATAAGACATCACCCGGGCTATTGTGTGTGTGTGTGCAAGTCAGGTCTCCTGGTTTCCTTGATAATTCTGATACAGTGGAGAGAGAGAAAGTGCAAAGAACAGTGCTAAATTCTATCGGGATTGTTGAATACTGATTATAAAGAGAGATTGAGAATTTGTAGACTGCAAACAGGAGATAGAGAGAGAGAGAGAGAGAGAGAGAGGAGTGATATGATTGAGACTTACAGACTTCTGAAAGGATCATACAGGATTTCAGTTGATGGAATTTTCAATTTCATTTCTCTAAGAAGGGGTGAGGGCTAGATTTTTTTCTCATAGGGTGGTGCGTAATTGGAATGGATTGTCTTTGTAGGTGGTAAGTACAGAGAGTGTGATGTGTGGCCTCCATTGATGAGCCCCTGACTACCTGAAGGTCTCTCTTAATAATAATAATAATAATAACAACAACAAATTTCATTTTCTTGTTTTGAAAAAAGTGATTTTCCTTTCAACCAAATAACGTTTTCAACTATTTAATCCAGTTCAATTAAACTTTGAATGTATTTTCCAACATAACAGTTCCCTTACGTTGTTATATTTATTTGATCTGTTTCTTCTTGGTTAAATATATATACAGTATAACTTTATTTTTATTAATTCATAAAAGCTGCAATTGTCTCACCATAATCGTATGATGGTTGAAAGTTCGATGCTTCTGTTTGAGGATGTAAAAATATGGGAAGATTACGTGGAAAAAAAAGAAGATACTCTTGCAAAAAACAAACCAAAAAAAACGAAGGTTATCGTAATTTAAAGAAATTAAAATATGCCATGTTTTTTATATTATGAACTTTTAACAACAAATTTAGCGTATTGAACAGACTTCAAAATGCTCCATACCTGGACTGGTTGAAAATTGATATCTGCTTGTGATGTAACCGATTCCAAAAATGCCGAATCTAATGCTGAGGACGGTCTAGTTCCATCAATGTTAGCGAAGAAGTATCCTTTTCCACCAGTCGCTAAAGTAACATTTTCTAGTTTGTCGCTGGCATTCCACCCAAAGGCTATTGTGTTTATGAGCACCTTTTCGCCAATCACATCAGGCATGACCTCATGCAGGAAAGGTGGGATATTTTCCTCGCCGTCCGTAATGAGAAGAATCAGTCCTCCCTCGACAGGAAAGTTACTTTCTTTCAGAACCTGCATGTAAGAGGGGGGAAAAAAGATAGGTGGGAGAAATTTCTGTCCACAAGCATGTGAGTGATATAAAACACAAGAAAAGGAAGAAATCAGGACATGTCACAAAAATCATTACACAACTCAATTAATTGCTGTTAACACTCATGTGTTTAATTGGAGAATAATAATACTAATAATATCATGTTATTATCAATTATTCTACAGTAAATAAAATAAAATGGAACTATCTCCAATTCCAAGTAATGCTATTAACATTTTTAGATATAATTTTGATATACTTACTTGAATTCCTTTCATTAATCCTCCACCAATTGCTGTTTTACCACCATCATCAGTATTCGGTAAGCTTTTGCTAAGTTCCATCCGTGTTTTGTTGGTAACCTTGGTGAGGCCATGCAGTATAGAAGCTCTTGTGCTAAACTGAACAATACCAAGATAAGCACCATCTGGAATTCTATCTTCCACAAGTCTTGTTGCAGCTCGGTGAAGAAGTTTCATGGGTCGGCCCTAAAGTAACAAGCATTTTTTTTAAAAAAAAATCAGCAAACCTTAAAAAATATGCCATTTAAATATTTTGTCTAAACCAGCTTTGAATGGCTGAATTAAATAATAACATTTATCTTATTGTTAAGGTAAGTTTTGCATGTTGGTATTTAAGATGTTAAGTGAAAGTTGCGGTGAAACTTACATTCATGCTTCCTGATACGTCAAGAACTAAGACATAGCGACCCTCTTCTGTTAAAGGTGGTTGGATGATGCGAAATTCTGGATCTGTTACAATAGGAGCATCTCTGGTTACTCTCCTAGAAAAACAGTTTTAGTAAATGTTCAGTAGATTTATACAAGCGAAACTTGAGTTTCTTATCGCTCCCTCCAAAGTTACTCTTTGAACTGTCCAACTTCCTGACTGGACCGCTATGTAAGGAGAGGGTGTTTCTCTTGAGAGTAGATTAAACGTCGTATATGAAATTTATTATTTTTTTTTGCAGCTGTCTAAAATACCGACATTGAAATATGAAAATCAAAATGTTTGTATTCACATTAATAGCAGAGAAGGTCATCAATTTGCTTTGGTTTTGGGTGGCCTTCATCTTTAGAATAGTGGAAATATTCGAAAACTTGCGTAGCTTGTTGCTTCAAGTCTTGTTTCTAATTCTCAGGTGACACAGAAGAAGTACAATGATAAACCCATTTTCAATCGACCAAAAAACTACACTGACCAGGAACTTATCTAGACACATCGAGGTGAAAACTATGTCACTGGAAGCAAAAGTGTGTGCCACTGCAGAGAAGCAAACTGGCATAGTTTATGTAGTTTTTGCTAGATGGCAATGGAAGATTTTTAAATTATGAAATCAACTGAATTATTCTACTGTAACTGCATACTGTAAACAAATAACTAATATTTCATATTTTAAAAAATCAGATTTATATTTTAAATGCTAAATAATTAGTCATGATGGTCAGCACGGATTTGTAAAAAGTACTCTTAGTTTTAGCGATTTACTCGCATTTTATGATAAGGTAACGAGTGTGTTATATAAGAGAGGATCGTATACTGTACAAGGATATTCTTGGACTATTCAAAAGCATTTGACAGATTACCACATGATAAGTTGGTGTACAAGCCGCAGGAGAACGACACCAGCAAGTTGTGTATGATGAAACATTGTCTCAAAAAAGAAGGTTACTTTTAATTTTTTTCCCTAACGGTTTCTCTAATTTAAAAATCCTAGAAGTTAAGTGAATATGCTAAAATAAAAACAATTCATAATATTTTACTTAAAAGGCATCCCTGTAGTAATTTACTGGCCTAATTGCTATTTGGTTTCTTATACGACTAAGATTTCCTTACATACAAGATACACCAAAAGAATAACATAATTCATGAGTAATTCCGATAATAAAGTTACATTATTATTGACCAACTAAATATTCTATTACCTCTTTTGTGCAAAATCAGGATGCTTAGATATGATGCTCCATGTGCTTTCATAATTGCATAACATATTCTGTTTCGTTGGAGCATGAACATTATGAAGTTTCTTCAATTCGTCACTGTCGCAGAATCCTTCCATCTGAAATGGAAAACATTAAACGTCATTTCTTATCAGCAAATCGGCAAATAAAACAAGATTATTTTGTTAATCAGTGATCTTACAAATTATGCACTTGCATGACGTTGAAACATAATGCTTAAAATAAATACTCAGTATATGCAAAAAGCAGAAGTCGTAAACTTTTAACCATAATTGCAATTTAAAACCTTCCATTCTCATCATATTATCAACAGAAAGGGACATCAAACATATTAAGTTGCTAAAATGGTTTTATAGAATGGATGTAGGGGAAATTATGGCAGGAGGGGAAAGAAGAAGAAGTCATCATTTGAAGTTGAATAAAAGCGTAGTTAGTATGGATTTGAGGTTCAGATTATTTACAAGAGTGGTGAATGAGTGGAATGGGTTGTCTGAGGTTGTTGTCAGTGTTTTGTCACTGAATCTGTTTAAGCAAGGTATTATGTGAATAATGGTAAAGTTTCCATTGTCCAGAGAAGATTCTTTGGACAATCTGATGCGGAAATATCGCATTAGCTTGTCCTAAGAATCTTCTCTGTCCCCAAAGAAATTCTGAAGTGTTTTCTAAAAGTTTTTTTTTTCATCGTTCTTTCTGCATTGTTTATATTAAGCTAATACTCCTGCAGATTCAACAATAGTTTATTGCATCCAATTAATTTATAAAATCAGTAGAAAATGCAAGGAAATAATTGGCATATTTGATAGCTACTTACCGATGGAATGAATGGCATATACATAATGGATGCCTTGGCTACGTCGCTATGCATATCAGGAATGAAAATACAATCACTGCTCACATATCCTCCTTCCACTATTCTGCATGGACCACCATCTCGAGACTCGATCCATCCTTTGATGTTACGGATGCAGCTAGTTGGCCTTATCTGAAGAAAAAAATAATAATTACAAAGAATTTTTTTTTGAAATATTTGTATTTCATTGCTTGAGTTTCCTACCATCGTAAAACAATAATATATTTTGTGGGGGTTTTAAGGGATAGAATATTCTGTATGCTACGTATCCCTCATTGCCTTCAAAGTACGTTTCCCCAGTTGCTGGTATACTCTCTCTCTCTCTCTCTCTCTCTCTCTCTCTCACACACACACACACACACACACACACACACACACACACACACACACACACACACACACACACACACACACACACACACACACACACACACACACACACACACACACACACACACACGCACGCACGCACGCACGCATTTTAATTGGCTATTAAAACTGTATATGAATTAATGTGTCATTTTAAATCGAACTGTAACATATTTATCTAAAAAAAATTCCAATTCTTACCCTTCCATTTTCTTGATAAAACATTGGGTACCTTCGGTCTCCAGGATCACCATATTCGTCAAATACACCGTAACGTAAATGGGCCCACTCGTGAACTAGCTGACGTTCTACATGCGGGATATAAAAAATAATGCGGCAGTTAATATAAATGTTCAAAATCAAGTAGATAGTGGCAAAAACCCCTCCTCCCTTATCTACACATTATATTTGCAAAATAATAATAATAATAATAATAATAACAATTGTCTAAGGCGGTATTAATTACGTCTGTAAAATCTTCCAAGAGAGATGTTGTTCCCTTATTTTTCTGATCCACCATATTGTGTTTTGGGGATAATATGAAAGATCTCAGTGTATGCTGTGAGTTTCTTCAGTATGATCCGCTCCATAATTTGAATGATAATTGGTAATGTTGCTATGGGTCTGTAATTGCTGATTAAATTTCTTTTTCCATGTTTATATATGGGTGTAATTATGGCGGTATTTAGCATACTTGGTATCTGTCCTGTTTTAAATATTTTATTTATTAATTTTAGTAGGATAAGACTTAAACTAGTTGCATGTTGCTTTATATCTTTAGGTCTAATACCATCAATTCCTGGTCCTTTGTTTGGTTTGATTTGATGTATTGCAGAGAGAAGTTCTGCTTCTTTTATGGTTGGGAACCATAATGTCTGTTTTGATTGTGGTTCAAGTGGAGGGTCACGTCGTGATTAGGGGAATATTTCTGTGCAGTTCTTGGATGGAGTCTGCAAAGTATTGGTTAAAGTCATTTGCTAGTTGTGGGATAGGTTTTGCGTCTTTCATGAAGCTGTGTTTTATGGTTTCGGAGGCAGTGGTGTTGGGAACAGAATCTAGCATCTCATTGATCAGATGCCAGGTTTGTTTCATGTTGTTTTGTGCAGAGTGTTTGTCTCTGTAGTAGCTTCTTTTTGCATTTCTGAGTAGTGTTAAGGCGATATCTTGTTATCTTATATTCAGTTTTTAAAGCTGTGTTATTTGGATATCTCTTTAATTCTTTCCATAAAGCGTCCTTTCTGTGCATTTCTAGAATTAAGTTTTGTGTTGTCCAAGGATTTTGCGTTGTTTTTGAACGAATTCTGACTTTCTTTGTAGCTTTCTTATATATTTCCTCCAGTGTGAGTTTAATGTTGTTGTATAAGATATCTGCTGAATCTGATGCCAGGTGTTCTCAGTCTGTTTTTCTTATTTCGTGGTTGACTATTTCTTCGTCTATTATTGTTTTCTGTCGCTTTTCTTCTATAATAATAAATAAATAAATAAAATAAATAAACAAACTCGTATTTCTCAATGTCCTAATCTTCTTTATTCATTTGAAATATTTTTAAGTTCTTGTTGTTGTTGTTTTTTTCTCTTTATTTTTTTACCCGGGTAAGGTTATGCTTAGAAGTGAGAAATTTAAAACAGCGGCATGAGTTTTAGTGAAAAAACACATCAATGGAAATGTTACATAAAATTTTATGATGTCATTTCTTGTTTACGAATTTTTTTTAATTCTTTCCTCAATCCGCATATAATGATATCCTCCCAGCGGACGAATTGTGATGAAATTTAGAATCGGGATATTTACTAAAAATCATAGAGCCTCCGTAGCTCAGTCGGAATAGACGTAGAAAGACCTTTGGTCAGAAAGACTTGGGTTCGATTTCCGTCTATGACGTGAATGAGACCTTTATCTGGTCTCTTTCGACTAAAGGTGAGTTAGCCGGATCATAGGGAGGTAGAGGGGTTTTTCTTCCGGAAACTCGGGTTTTTCGTCCCCCAGAACAGACAAACCAACCCGTGAACACACATGGATCTGCAGTCAAAAATACATACTTAGAAGTCTCTCATTGGAGGGTACAACCTCAACCGGTCCTAAGGGACGGATGAGAAAAATTGGGGGAAAACCCCACACGACAATAACAACAACAACTAAAAAAAAACCCATTATCGACCGAGCGCGCGCACACATACACACTCGTGTTCCTTGGCGAAACCGTATATATCGTTCCTCACATCCTCTACGATTTCTAAATAACGCGAACGCGCGCGCGCGTGCACACACACACACACACACACACACACATACACACACACATACACATACACACACACACACATCAATAGGAGAAGGCCTGAAACGGAATACAACATATCTGTCTCCTCGAGGCAGCCCCTGTATTATCGAAACTTCGGTCCGCCACTGTATTTAAATACGTAGGTTTCTAATTTTTCACGGTTGTGAGTGACTTAAAAAATTGCGAGTGTGAGGAATCGTCGCAGATGGATTAGCAGATTAAGACTTTCATTAATATCGTCATATGAAATAAAAACAATCGCTCTAACGCCTTTTCATTTCTCGATGGAAGTAGGCACCGCCCTTTTTTTAGCCCTAACTTTTTGAAAATCTGTAGGCGTCCATTCTTTGCCTTTTGCCATAGTCGATGTTCAGTGCATTTCAGTAGTATGCAAGAGGCAATGCCTCGATTTTGAGGCATTTAAAAGCCTAGTTTTACCGAAGGAAGAAGTGTGTGTGTGTGGGGGGGGGGGGAAGTAACCTGTTTATCTACGTGAAAGATCGACTAACTTGAATTGAGTAATTACTACGAGGCGCGCCAGTGGTGTCCGGCGCCTGTGTGCAAAACTTTAGTCGGCGCCCCTATACCCCCCCCTCCCAATAATAAACACTTTATAAAAATGTTATTTTTAATATTTGATGCCAATAAAGTATTGGCATCAAATATTAGATATATGAAATACACCAATAGAGTATTTCATTTTGAATTTTATTTCCTAAATAGGGCATATTTTTAAAGTCAGGATCATTAGCTACACGTCGCGTGTGTTCCGATATAAAAGATCAAACTTTTCTAACATCTTAATGCATTTTAAAAAATTTGCCGTTGTTGCGATCGTCAAGTTTATTACTTTTACCACGAAGAGCTAGATTTTGTTTGCCAAAAACTGTACTACAAAAATTATTCTTTTTATAACTTCATACCAATGTTTCCTTTCGTTATCTAAAACTGTTTGTTGCAAATGATAAATATAAGTTTTATTTTTTTAAGGATGTAATTAATTCTGTCCATTTTTCGTAATTGTTCAAGTGATTTATATTTTTCTCATGACGATTCAGATACATTGCAAGATGTTGTCTATATTCTGCTGATAACAGCAGAATACAGAATAGAGTTAAAAACTGCAGCAGATTTTCTTATATATGTTTAGAGCAAATGCGAGTGTGAACAAGATTAAACAAATTCAAACGCGCGTCGTCTAAACAGTAAACTCACGCAAGTTCAAGTTTTTACTTGTTTACGCTGAACTAGTTGTTAGAAGAACTAGGATCACACAGAAAGTGTGGTAATTGTGTAAATTGACTGTTCAATTTTTTTTTTTCTTGAAAATGTCTTAATTAATACTTTGTTCGCGATAAACATTACCTGGAAGATGTAGTGAATAAACTGCATACCGCTACCATCACGTGTTGTGCTGCCCTACAGCGGTTCCATCCATCCCCGTCTATGTTAGGAACAGTATAGTAGCAAAACCTGTTGATGTTACAGGTCTGTGTTATTCAAACTATTTCCATAGTATATTGTATTTAGTTGATGCTATGTTCGTAGTTCGTAGCTACAAACCCACCAATGCATTAATTACTGAAACCTGTCCAGTTAGTACGACTACTCGGGCTTCGCTTGTTCGCGATGCTCTTTTTCTTGTGCCCCAGAATATACCAGAGATGACATAACGAAATTCTGTCACCTGTTTTCTCGAAAATTATTTCTCAAATATAAAACCGTCTGCCAGTATTCTCAATTATCATTTGTATCCAGCCAGTATAAGACTTATAATAGATGTAATCATGAATATATTGTCCAAAAAAGGACAGGATTCCTTTCATCTTCACAAATATGAGCTTTTTTTCTTAATTTACATTTCATTTACATTATTAAATTAATTATATAAAACTGTATAATTTTTCAAGGGTAGTTTAGATTTACAAATGCTGCTACCATCGAAAAAATCAAACGATAGTACAATTTCTTTATGTAATATAGTGGTCTTTTATTAGTTGCATTGTAGGGCAATCTTCACAGCTCTAAAAATGCTTCTCACTTTCCAAAGTAATTATCATAATTTTTGCTGCTAAAAAAAGCCAGAACCTGAAATAAAGATAAATTATTGATGTAATATTCATATTTTAGCGCTTGGCTTACGCAGACGAATCTAGTGAGTCAGTGCATCAGCCACTAGCTGTGACTGCTCTGCCACCTTTATACTAATTTAAATAATTGCCAATATTAAATATTTTATTTAACGTAGCATGAGAATTTCACACAGGAATATTTTCAGTACTAGGTATATGTTGTAGGCTTAACACACAAACACACGTGAAGGTAAAAATGATAATAAAAAACAGCACTGGCACATTCTTTAATAAAGAATGCCAATATTATTTATTAAACGTAATATGTAGACGTGTTTGTTTTACTTTATAATAAAATGTATTATTAATTTTATTTACATTAATGTTTTGAAAAATTTCTCTACAATAAATAAAATTTTTTTTTTTCTTATTTTTAGGTTTATCTTGAGGTGAGAGTAACCGTAAAAGTGGTAATTTTTTTCCCCATTTATTAAGCTAATGACAAATATTATTTCAGTATGAATTAACATGAATCAATTATTTTCGCTTGTTCATATTTACTTTTTTATACGAACAAGAAGGAAGTGATAAACACGTTTATAATTAAAATCTTCAATGGAAAGCATATTTAATTAACTCGTTACTAAGTATTATTATTTATAAGCCTAATTTTATTAAAACTTTTAACCTGGAGCTCCGAAGGTATCTGTGGTATTCCCTCTCAATTCTTTGATAAACCAGGGTGTCAAATGAATGTATTGGCCAGCTTCTCCACAACCGCCAGGCTGAAGTGTGTAAGGAGCGTTCCCATGTGCTGGATTTGCTTCATCTATGCGGATATGAGCTTTAGAAAAGAAATTCCCTGACAATTTCTCAAAATAAGGTTTTGTTGTCCACGTAGGTGGAACAGCAATTGTTATATTTTTAAAATACGCTTGACCTTTAGTAGAAGCGTGCAGAAATCTGGAAGCCTTGGTCATCAGTTCCTGAAATAAAAATTAAAAGGGAATGTCACAAAAGCAAAAAAAAAAATAAAAATAAATAAATAAAATAAAATAAAATAAATAAATAAATAAATAAATAATAAAGTAAATAAAATAAACAAAAACAAGAAATACATTATTTCAGTTTTCCTTTGATTTTTATTATTTATTTATTTATTTATTTATTTATTTGACCTTTTCAATGTACTGAAGAAATAAACATTATTTTATAAATTATGAACAAAAATAATTGAATACAGAAAAAAAAAAAGAAAGAATGTTTATAAATAATAGATAAATAAATTCTCTTCTGATGCCTTTCCATTCTTCCAAGGAGCTGGAGGCAGTCTTTTAGCCTTACTTCTTGGAAATGGTTAGGCACCCAGTCTTCGACTCTTATCGCAGAGATACAGTTTTTTTCCCAGTGAGGAAAAAAAACTCTACTTACCGTCATTAAACATTGACTAACTGTAGACCAGGCTGAAAGATGTGTGCAAGAAGCTCCTGTACCCAGTGACTTGAACCTCATTGGTCTTTCTTTTGCAAACCGGATGTCATAAAAGTGACCACAAGGCTATTCTAAGCCTCCAGAGAGTGAAGAGGGAAGGATATTTATTTAAAAGTAAATGTTTATTCAAAAATATCTCATCATTTTTGACATATTCTCTGTTGTCTTTAAATGATCATCGTTTTGAGCTTCTTTCCCTTATGGAATACGCCAGCAAGTTTCCTTTTTAAACATCAACAATATCATCACGTTGACGTTCCAGTTTAGCGTACATGCTATCACCTTTCTATCTCTTTTGTATACAGTTGATCATTAAACAACGTGGGGGTTAGGGGCGCTGATCCCCTCGTTCTTCGAAAATCCGCGTATAACTTTTGACTCCCCAAAAACTTAACTACTAATAGCCTACTATTCACCTGAAGCCTTACGGATAACATAAACATAAAGTAAGCTAGAGAAAATAAAATGTTATTAAGAAAATCATATGGAAGCAAAATACAGTACATATTTATCAATATCGTAAGTTTACGTCATCTGTTCAGAAGATGAATCGTGTCTGTCAGTATACCCACGTCAATATTGTTTTATATGATTAAAAAAAAATGTAGATGTTATACGTATTACTAACACCAGACATCAGAAATGAAAAGATAACGTGAAAAAGAAATTCATAGTTATTTACAGGTATAACGATTCATGCATTGATAACGAAGAAGCATCAATAGGATTGTTTTATGGTAGCCTAGTACAATCGTCAGGATTGCTTCGCGGTAGTAAACCCTAGTCTATACACTAATGAATGAATCGTTATACAATTATTTTTCTAATTAATTAAGTAAATTTAACTAATAAATAACAGTTATTAAGTTATTTTTATGCAGTTATGATTTCATACTGCATCTTTACGTTTGTTTACAATTCTCTCAACTGCAAATGGCCATGTACGATCTGTAAGTGTTTGTGTGCGTAAGTCTTGATAAATTTTAGTTTCTTATAATAGATTTGTGTGTATTTTATGTCCTATCCTATTCCCTCAACCATACGGTTGGTGGGGGTAGAAATATGCTATCAAAAAAGGGAGATGATTAGGAGCAAGGTGGTTTCTGGTTGCCTTCATTGCCGTAGTATATTTTATGACTGTAGCCGTGTGTGTTCACGGGACCGGTTTGCTTGTTTTGAGGGATGACAAACCCAAACCCCCTACTTCCGTATGAGACCGGTTAACTCACCTTTAGTCGAAAGAGACCAGATAAAGGTTCCTCGCATCACTGACGGGAATCGAATATCCAAGTCTTTCTAACCAAAGGGCTTCGTGTATACTGCCTGAACTACGGAGGCTCCTGTACCTCATGGTAGTAAAAATGATAAAAGAGATGAGTACCTACATATACGTTATGCATTAATGACATAACTAACTTTTTTTTTTTTTTTTGATATTTTAGGCTACGCGGTTCGTCTCGAGTGTTTTAAATTGTCGCAAATCTCCAAAAAATTTCCAATATATTTATTCAAAAAAAAAAAAAAAAAAGCGTATAAGTGGAACAGCGCAGTCCAAACCCGCATTCTTCAAGGGTCAGCTGTACTGAGTAATCGCTTTATCAAACTCTTTTACTAATAGGAAGTGGTGGTAAGTAAATTTTATTTGGATCCGTTAAATTTTTACCGGAGAATAATTTTTGAAGATCTGTCTATTTGATCAACTGATTTTCCTTTATATTTCAACTTTTTGACAAACACCAAAGAGTTCACGATTTTCATAAATCCCGTAAGTGAAAATTATTTTTTATTACCTTGTAGCAGAGCACCTTTCGATCTCTTTTAAATGAAGTCAGTGACCGCTCTTTAGTCATATATTTCCGTCCCAAATTAGCAATGCTCAGAAATATCGGTAGTATTCTAGCGAATCTTCCTCTATAAGTATGGTGTAATTTTATTCTCAGTTTCGATCCCGGGATCTGTGCAAAATCCTTTTGTAGAACTAAATTATCTCAGTAGATTGTTTAATTCGCTTTTGTGTGAATTACTGCGGTTCACTCAGACTTTTCGACTGACAAGAGCCAATTTATCATCTGCATTGGCATCTCGTTACAAATCGGATGAAATATTTGCATCAAACAAGTCTGCTGGTGAAGGCGTAGAGAGACAAGGTTCATAAAACAGAAGTCTTGTGGCTGAGGAAGATTTGGATGGGAAAATGTTATCCGGGCTATTATTAACGTGGATTTACTAGGAGTTGAGGTTAGCAGAATAGCAACCTTTAGAGTGGCTTTTTTTTGTTCTGGCCACACCATCGGAATAACAAAAAGAAGAGAATTGTTATGTCGAGTTTAATTCTGGAAGTGAAGTCAACAACAACGTGTGTTGCAATTTTTATGCGCCCACCTTTTATCTTGATCGTAAACTTTCAGGCAAAAGTATGCACAACATGAATTTCTTGACAAACTCTGTAAAGTGTTTTCCACTTCGCTTCCATTACTATAGACCTAACAATGTAGCTGGAATATTTACATCATCTGCGTGATATAATACGAAGAAATGAAAAGGAACACACACACACACACACACACACACACACACACACACACACACACACACACACACACACACACACACACACACACACACACACACACACACACACACACACACACACACACAAAGGCGATGTCTTAAACAGAAAAACAACACTCACAACTTACATATATTAGCGATGATTTGACTACGTATATTTCAAGAAAACAGCGATTTTTTTTTTTTTTTTGGAATATATAAAAATCTTATCTGACCAAGCAAAATAGTTATAATTTTTGTGCTCATACATAAATTCCTAAAGGTCGGTTAAGCATTATTACGATATTCTTTATTTGTGTTCACTAATTGCAAAGAAATCAATGGACCCCCCCCCCCCCCCCCAACGAGCAAGGTACAGCGTTCCATTTAATAAGTCACGTGTTTGTAGCCGGCATAAATTGGAGGAATATGTTGCTCCCAAGTCAGTGAAACTGCGTTCGAGTGAAATGGTTGCGAGGAGCGAACTGACGGAATTTGAAAGAGGCGTTGACAAATTGGGCCATTCCAGGTCAACAACTGAAAACATCTGAAAGTGACCGTAGAGTGCTACGAAGGATATGTGTAAAAACCGTCATTCGTCTGCCGACAAATTGAATGTGGAGTTCCGGGCATCAATTGGAACACAAATCTGTACAAAAGCATTCCCAACCGAGGCTCTCAACATGGGTTTCGATGGAAGGATCGCAACATGCAAGCCTCACATTACCCGAATCAACACGCAGCGTCTTCAGTGGTGCAAAGAGCGCGTACAGTGGCATGTGGAAGCTCGGAGGGCTGTGTTATGAAGCGACGAATCATGCTACACCCACTACCGAGCAGATGAACATGTGTGGATGGCACGAATGCCCAGTGAACGTCTCTTACGATAGTGCGTAACCCCAACTATGAATTTCGGAAGTGGCGGTGTGATGATATGGTCGTTTTTCTTAGCTTGACCTCTGTTTCTGATGCCACGAACATTGAACTCCGACAGGTATCTGAATATTATAGACAATGCAATGCTTCCTGCTTTGTGGCGTTTCTACGGTAGTGACCATTGTCTCTTTTAGCAAGACAATGCACAGTGTCATAAGGTTGTTGCTGTAACTGTGAGTTTTGTAGACATGAACGTTAGCACACTTGAGTAGACGCAGCAGAGCCCTGATCTCAATCCTATTGAACAACTGTGGTGCAAACTGGAATGCTGCCGAGCTCAATGGAGGTCCTTCCATAAACAGTCCAAGACCTACGGTATGAATGGTCCAAAATTCCCATTGATCGCTTTCGTACTCTTATGGAAGGTATGCCCCGTAGGATTGTTGCAATAGTTGCAGCGAAAGGAGGTCCATCTTATTAAGATGGGCGCCACGGATTTTTGTTCCTCACATTATGGTGTTCATTGACTTTATTCCAAGCAGTTTATATTATCTTTTATGATGTTTTTACTTAAATCCTTGTAGATTACCGGCTTCATACAATCTAGAGCTAAGCCCTTTAATGTATGTCGTTCCTTGTTGGTATTCAGAGTTTATTTTATAGGTCTATTCCTATTTCATTCAGAATTGAGACAAAATGCAAGTTAGAGTGTTATATTCGCGTGTATGATTGGCGGCCGTTTAATAACTTGAGCGTCAGCAAGGAAAACAGATCGTTTGTTTATATGATGCTTAGTTCGGTGTTGTATCTGTAAGAATTAGAATTTTATTATCTTTCAATTAGGATTTATTTCATATTTTACTGTAGTCAGTAGGATTTGTTACGCATAATTTATTATTTACACATAAATTTCATGTAGTTTATTTTGAAGATACTTTTGAATATTATCACATTACCAAAGGAAAAATGAGATCACTTTCAATTGTTGAGATCAACAATGAAAATAGTAACAATTCACAGTTTTTAGCAAGAAAAAAGCGATTACTTTGGAGCAAGTAACGATCTTATTATTATGATATTATTACGTCACAATGAAACTGTTCTATAAATACCTTCGATCAGATAACTTTTCAGGTTGTTTCAGAGACTGAAATTTCAAATCGAGATGAATTGAGACTAGTAGGAGAGGTGAGGTGAGGGTCTCAAACGAAAAACAGGATGTTTTGTTGTCAACTTTTATTATCGGATTCGATCGGTCCGTGCTCTGTCAAACGCAGCGTGGTTGTCATCTTATTTATCGCCTCATGTGATGTATGATGTATCCAAATCTATTATGTCGGGTACTCACGTCTCCGAATATGGTGACGATCGCATGTGAAAACGCGATGCCATTCTGAGTTCGGTGAATTAAGATGAAGGGACCGGAACTGTGTATGGCGAAGTGAAAGTCTAGACGAGCAGTACCTTTTCGTTGTGTTAGAAGGAGGGTTGAAGGTGAGGGCAGCACGGAAGTTTATCCCTGCTCAAATAAGTGGAGAGAGGAGTGGTGGGCAAAAGATGAACCAGTAAATTGAAAATGTTAAATAAAGCCTGATTAAGTTAATCATTTATTATTTTTTTGCAGTCTTCAATAAGCAAACTTGTGTGAAATTTCACAATAGGTTTGCACACGCTAAGGATTTTTTTTTTTTTTTTTTTATGGTACAGAAAAAAGCATAGCTTATCATTTCGTCAACAGATGGCGGCTTCAAACTAACCTTTTTCGTATTGTATTACGCGAACGATAATTAATGAAACAATTTTTATTTATATAATTGTGTATTTTTTTTTTTTTTTTTTTTTTTTTTTTTTTTTTTGCTACAGAAACTGTTTTTATTCTCTAACAGTTTTCCACTGTTGTGTTCCCCAAGGAATGCAATATGCAATCTTTTAAATCAATGTAAAAAGTTCCAACCGATCAACCTATAGTACATTAGTACCATATACCATATATAGTACATTAGTACCATATATGGGTAGTGGTACTAATGTACTATAGGGTGATCAAAGTAAGCTCTCGTGTATGGGCTCAAATTAATAAAATTAAAAAAAAAAAAAAAAAAAAAAAAAAACATTGCCAGCAAAGGTTAGTCGATTGGTAGATCCTCTGCTACTAATAGCTCAGTTAAGTAAGTTTGAGCGCGATTAGTAGTTGGAAGGGAACCAATCGTTCGATGCTGTTGGCACACTCTCCCTCGATGAGTCTTTGGACTCCCTGGAGGTGTCAAATAATAATAATAATCACACACACAAACAGTGATACGTACGTAACCTACACGTAATGACTATGCTATTACAAACCTCCATGTAGATGTATAGGTAGACCTCACTTAAGCTGCGTATATGCAAAATACTTGGAAGTGTGCGTCACCACGCGTTTTAGGCAACTATTTAAGAATGTTGCTGGCCAGGAAATATTGTTTAATGTTTACATTGTAATTAGTGTTTACTACAATGTAAACATTATGGGATATTTCGCAGTTTTATAAAGGGTTTATTGTGGGTGTCCATCAGGTTGGAGCAATGAACCTAGCTTGCCTTTTGAACACGATTTAAGGTTCTGAAGGTGGTATTTGTATCATGGCGTAGAGGAATGTCCGTTGGTTCCGTAGAGGAATGGCCCCTGATATTGCTGGAATCCAAAAGTGTGTCCTTCTATGAATATCCGAACATTGCTGTCGATCAAGTCCATCCTTCAATGTTGACTTTTTATCCAGCAGGTGACGGTTGTTTCATGGAAGATAACGCTACTGTCCATCGTGCAAGAATCAGCGAGCATGACAGCAACTTCCTCCCTGGCCACCACAAAGCTCTGAACCCCATTGAGAATACATGGAATATTTTAGAAACACACTTCTTAGGAAAAAGTCCTCCTCCGTAAAACCCAAGTCAGTTCAAGTCCTGTCTGGCAAACTTTTATGTTTTAAACATAAAATCAACTGAAACACTTGTGGAGAAAAACTGTAATAAACTTTCACATTCAGTGACTGGTAGGTATGTACAGTTTCGCTAAGAACAGCTTGGGAGAAATAATGAGAATTTTAATATTTTTTGATGAATTTATTGAATGTATTTGATCCATTCAATAAATTTTTCGAGTTGCAGTCTCTTAAAAGGTCGAAGTATTTAGCAATTATTATGTACAAGGTTACTGTACAATAGCAGCTGCGATCGCTGTTAAACTGGGATATGCATGGCTATACAATGTAACTAATGCTGGGCATGTGAATTGTTCGTTTCTAATAACTACCATTTAGATTTTATAATAATAATAATAATCAGGATAAAGATGAATTTCCTTGGATATATTTTTCAAATATTAGATTATCACCCATACTGGTCGGGTATTTGACTCATGTCTAGCTCCCAATGAAGAGACTCCATTGAGGAATGGACGACAATGGAAGAACATTTCTTATTGTGAAACAGAAAGGAAAAAGAGCTGCTCAAGAAATCTGGTCCACGCAAGTGACTTGAAAAAACATTTAAGTTAATTTTTCGAGATCGACCAAAAATGCTAGCATGCTGGCGGAGTGGTTAGCGGACCCCCCCCCCCTCACAGATCGCGTATTCGAATCGCATTCCTGACATTAATGTTTGGGATTGTCTTTAGGTTGGAGATGAATGGCGTCTCATAGAGAAATGGCTTGAAAAAAAGTTCCATATATATATAAATATATATATGTAATTAATTTTTTAACTTGGGGATACTGTATATTAGAGTTACCAAGTCATTTTATAAGCTTGGTTATTTAACTCCTAATCCCAAGTATGCGAAAAATTAAGTTTGCGCCTGAAACAAAGTTCAAGTCTAAAGATGGTACAACACCAGGGCAACTCATTGTAAAGGTAGGTAAAGCTCTGATTATTTTATTAAAAATAAAAACACCTTGCAGCAACTTCTATAGGTAAAGTTGATAAGGCGCTGTATTACTAAAACCTTGGTATTTAGGGTTTTAGTAATACCAAGTGTGTACTCACTGAGGAGACCTCAAAAAAGGTTGAAACCGGTCTGGGTAGTGACCCCACCCATAATGCATTGCAGTATACATCTTTTAGTGTGATGTGCTTTACATTATGGGAAAATACTAAGAATAGTGATCAGA
This sequence comes from Typopeltis vanoorti, assembly GCF_054136105.1. Classification (NCBI taxonomy): domain Eukaryota; kingdom Metazoa; phylum Arthropoda; class Arachnida; order Uropygi; family Thelyphonidae; genus Typopeltis; species Typopeltis vanoorti. The sequence goes on from NC_143559.1 coordinate 81,138,698, forward strand.
TCTTTACCCACCTTTACAATGAGTTGCCCTGGTGTTGTACCATCTTTTGACTTGAACTTTGTTTCAGGCGCAAACTTAATTGTTTGCATACTTGGGATTAGGAGTTAAAATAACCAAGTTTATACTTGGTAACCCTAATTATATATATATAATACGTAATTTTATAGAGCGAGAGAGAGAGAGAGAGAGAGTATTTTCAGAAAGTATTTCCACAACTCATAGGGGAAGGAGTGTCCTAGGTTCGATTCTCGTCGACGACGTGAGGAGCTTAAGGATCTCCCTCAGCCATAGCCAAGTTAGCCGGCCTTGGGCGTGGACAGCAGGGTTTTTTCTCCAGTTTATCTGGGGTTTTTCATCCAGTAAATAGGCAAACCGGCCCCGTGAACACGCACTGCTACAGTCAAAAAATGCATTTCCCCCTCAGCGGCAGGCCGGCGGGGGTTTGTAGTAACAAACATCGTATCTACGTAACACGCGGACCCTGCAATGGAAGCGGGAAAAACTCCAGAGGAAGAAGATTTTCACAACTCATAGGCTCTTGGGTAAATATATATATACTAGGGGGGAGGCTCTGCCCCCGTGGCGCCTACGGTGCCCAAGCCCCCGAGTTCCGGGTTGGCAAGCCGGTAAGAAGGAGACAAAAGACGTGACATAAAAACGTTTCAAATTTCGGCTTATCTTTTTATATATAGAGAGTAAATATATGTATATAAAATAGAACAAATCCTTAGCCCACGCAAGATCGAAATGTGATATGCGTCTGTTAAGAACCTTCGTAGATGGGAACCACATGAAAAAAATATTTGCGAAATCTCCAAAGGAAAGAATGAGCGACTAGCGATTTAAGAAAGGTGTACGAGTCATCCTCTCAAATGTATAAAATATTTTTAACATTTAAAAAATAATTATGAAATGCTTTCACAGTTGCAATCTGATTTTAAATGAATAACTCGCATTTTTTTCAGCAATTACGAGTAAAGCACTTTAACACTGCAATCTCATATTTTTTACGTTTTACATCTTTTAGAAATTTAAGAAGCTGAAGTGGTTGTGTTTAATTTGTCTCGGTTGTGATGTCCTAGCTTGTTAGTGCATGCAGGAGAATACACTACTTGGAAAGAAGTCAACGGACGCCCTCTTAGCCAAGTAACATTCATAACGTAACGAATCCTGTGTTCGTAGCCTGTGTACATTGGAGGAATACTGCCATGTTACAGGCCTATCCTTTCAGCAAGGTTGTTGAAATATTGGGCCATCTCAGGTCAACAATCAGTGATGCCATACTGAGATGGAAGCGCAGGGTGTCCACTGCAAGTGCTACCCGCAGCGGACACTCCACGACACTCATCGAATGTGAGTGTGGTGGACGCCTTGAATGCAGAATTCTGGGCATCGATTGGAACACGAATCTGCACCAAAGCATTCAGAACTGAGGCGCACAACATGGATTTCCATGATAGGATCGCAATATGCAAGCCCCACATTACCCGAATGAACACGTAGCGTCGTCTTCAGTGGTACAAAGAGCATCTACGCTGGAACGTGGAAGCATGGAAAACTGTGCTGTGGAGCGATGAATCGCGCAACCGAGCAGATGGACGGGTCTGGGTGTTTGTGGATGCCCGGTAAACGTCTCTTACCATAGTGCGGAACCACAACTATGAAATTCGGAGGTGGCAGTGTGATCGTATCATCCTGGTTTTCTTGATTGGGTCTCGAACCATTGTTTGTGGTGCCGGGAACATTGAACTCAGGAAAATATCTGAACATACTGAACAATGAAATGCCTCCTACTTTGTGGCCACTGAGCACAGATCTCAACCCTACTGAACATCTGTGGGATGAACTGGAGCGTCGGATGGGATCAAGGGACGTCCACTCCATGACAATCCAGGACTTCATGACATACCTACGGCAAGAATGGTCCAAATTTCCAATGATCGCTGTCCCACGCTTCCGGAAAATGTGTTCCGTAGGATTGTTGCAATAGTCGCAGCTAAAAGAATTGCAAACATACATCTTAAGTCACACATCTCATTAAGGTGGGCGCAATGGCTGTTAATTCCTCACACTATGGTGTTCGTTGACTTCTTTCCAAGCAGTGTATAAGTATTACAGTAAAGATAAATGCAGAATAAAAAAATACAGATAAATACAAGTAACAGAGATAAGGATAAAGAACCGCATCTTAATTAGGTTATTTTTTTCTTTTCTCGTTGACACTCCCAAAAGCAACTGAGGGTCAGTCCATAGCTTTACAACATATAGGTAAAAATAATTTTATTCCTTTATTATTATCATTATTATTTTGTAAGTCGTCATCTCCTTTGACCAAATTTGTATAAATCAGTTCGGGTTTAATTCTGCATGTATAATGGCTTCTCCACTACTTGCTTCTGTTCTGAATTACTGGCGCTTGCTTGGTTTTATTATTAGCAGCAAGAGGTTGGCATGTTGCTCGATTTAATCATATTGCAGCGAATTAAAAAAATGCTCTTCTGGAAGTAGTTATATATAAATTGGAAGCAGATTCATAAGCAAAGTCAACTTTTCCATAGTAAAGAATGAAAGTCCCGAATTCTGCAGTCATCATCTCCAGGACACATCATCATCATCATCTCCAACATCCCGAATATAAAAGTAACCAGTAATTAAGCTCTCTTTTTATTTCAGATTAATCCCGTTTTTGAGATTACTATAAAAATATAAAAAGAGCAAATATTGAGAATAGGCACGTGATATTTTTTTTATTTCCTCATTCTTGAAGGTCTGAGGAAGCGCCAAACACCTATCGATTTAAAAGGGAAGTTCAACTTCCCCTCTTACGACTTCTAAGAAAGTTCAATGCCATACATTATGTCCCGTCCGGTGTAGTGTGGTAACTTCCTTAAGAAGTTGGAGGAAAACATTGCGTGAGTGAAGAAGGCTGTACTTGAGATTCTGTTCAACTTTTCCATTGGAAGATGTCGGAAATCTACTTTACACGTCCTTTTTTGTAAGAATTAATCTTTCCTTCAGAAATATTTTGGAAATTACATGACATGGAAATAAAAGCTTTACACGCTTTCTATGCAAAATTCACTACAATTTTTGAAGGGTATGGTATTCCCACTCTATGGATTTACCCAACTAACAAGCAATGGCAAATAGTATATTTTCTGCATACTGCAAAAAATATTTTAAAATAATTTTAGAGTAATATAATTTTTATATTATTTTAAAAATATGAATAATTTTAAAATAACTTTATGGAAGCTCCAGAACATTTTTGTGTACTTTGGGCATCTCAAAACATATTTCTGCTAGTTATCATTCCTAATAAACATTATATCAATCATATAATATTTAAATACACGTCATGTTTTATTTTTAAATAATAATAATAATAATAATAATAATAATAATAATCAGCATTAAACGTGGAATTTTCCAAGGTGATTCCTTGTCACCATTGCTCTTCAACATTTATTTGATACCTTTGTCTATGATTCTGACGAAAACAAAACTTGGATATGAAATTCCTAAATGTAATATTAAAATTTCACATCTGTTGTATATGGATGACTTGAAACTATATGAAAAATCGGCCCAGCAAATAGATTCTTTATTGAACACAGTTCGTATTTTCAGTCAGGACACCAAAATGGAATTTGGTTTAGATAAATGCGCAATTTTATCTATTAAACGAGGAAAAATTAATGACACATAGCAATTTTAATTTTGATCAAGAGAAATATATAAAAGCAATTTCAGCTGACGAACAAACACTATAAATACCTAGGAATATTAGAAGCCAATGACATTTTCCACTAAAAAGTTAAACAACAGGCAGCATTAGAATACTTTAAAAGAGTTAGAAATATTATGAAAACAAAACTAAATGGATTAAACACAATTAGAGCAATGAATTCTTGGGCTATACCAGTGATCCGATACACAGCTGGCATAATAAATTGGACAAAAGAAGACCTGGACAAACTAGACCGCAAAACTAGAAAACTAATGACTATGTATCGTGCATTGCATCCACGAAGTGATGTTGACCGGTTGTACCTACCGAGAAGAATAGGTGGACGGGGTCTGCTGCAAGTGAGACAGACTGTGGAAGAAGAAGAAATTGGTTTAAGAAATTACATCGACAACAGCTCTGAGCCAATGCTTCAAGCAATTACACAAGAGGGCCTTCTAAAAGCAACAGGAAACAAATCCGATTACAAAAAAGAACAACAAAATATCCGATATGTGCGCTGGAAAATAAACCCTTGCATGGCCAATTTCTTCGAGATACTGAGGACAAAACTGACGTGAACAAAACATGGCAATGGCTTCAACACGGATATATTAAAAAAGAAACAGAAGGATTTATTCTAGCAGCTCAAGAACAGGCATTACGAACTAATGCAATCAAAGCAAAAATTTTCAACACCAATAATAACAGCAAATGCAGATTATGCGATCAGAAAGATGAGACTGTACAACATCTAATCAGTGCCTGCAGCAAAATAGCTCAAATTGATTATAAATACCGCCATGATCAAGTGGCCAAAATAGTTCATTAGCATGTATGCAAAAAATATGGCTTTCCTACATCAGAAAACTGGTGGCAGCATAAGATGGAGACAGTACTGGAAAACGAAACAGCAAAAATTCTCTGGGACTTTAGAACACAAAGTGATCGGTATTTGGAACACAATAGACCTGACATCACAATTATCGAACATCGACAGGTTTGGATTATCGATATTGCAGTACCCAGTGATAACAACATTAACAACAAAGAACTGGAAAAAATTACTAAAAATGGAGATCTGGCAATCGAAGTTGGCCGACTGTGGCTTAAACACACCAAAGTCATCCCAATAGTTATCGGTGCATTTGGTGCAACTTCAAAGAAGCTGTCCAACTATTTACAGCAATTAAAAATTAATGAAGTAACCCCCCCCCCCCATATGACCTACAAAAAACAGCATTACTTGGAACAGTCCATATTTTACGACGCTACCTGACGGACTATTCTTATATTCTTGGTTGGAATCTGAATTGTTCTGAATCACCAGTCAAATTTTTATTTATATGATATCTTGTTTCGACTGTGTATCAATTATGTTGATAATAATAATAATACATGCTTTCAACTGTTCGAAAATAATATCTGCTTATTTTTTACCTTAAGTATACTTAAATAAAAAAGAAACTCTCTGATTCCAATCTTTGAGTTTCTTATTCGGTTTTAAAACAATGTAGTATCTAATATCCTCTTAATTTAATTAATCTTAAGTATATTTTGTAATAAGCATTGTCGACGTCGTATGGTAAGTTTTACTATTAAAACTCCGCCTACAGATGCCGCTGTCAAAAGTTAGAATAATCTAGTTATTGCGGTAAAGGTAGCGGAAGTCGTTTATGAATTAATTTTTCGAAATTTGGGTGTAACCTAATTGCTACGCCAGATACTTGCTGCCTGACTTATTTGCTAAAACCCACTCATCACATGATAACAAAAGTGAAGCAATTTAAATATACAAATACTCTTTGGTAGCTATTAATTCTTTTGAACAATAAGCGAAAATAGTATCGGATTTGTTTTATTACATAGTGTGAGTTTTAAACATAATTAAACACGGTTACGTGTGATATAATTAATTTATTCTGTCAAATATAAATGAATTTAGTTTAAACCATTGTTTACTTGAAAAGTGCTTATGTTTAAAATTTCACACTGTAAGTTTTTGGTCGTGAAATGATGTTTAAAATGTTTGCATAAACTGCCTTTTGAGATAGTGATGTCAAATGACCACATTTCCGAAAAAAAGAGTTTGATACTGTATTCCGACATGTGCACGAACCAAATTCTTATAATCATACCAAGTTATTATAAGTAGTAAAATTTCACGGAGAGTATTTAATAAAATAAAAACTTAGAACGATCACTTAATGCTCAAAATTCATGTAACCATTCATCACTAGAAATGAACAGTAAATAAAACGCACAAAACACCGAATCACATGTCTGGTTTCCTTGGAAACTTGTGTTTCCTAGGAAACACCAGTTAATACATTCTTTCTCCATTAATGTTGGAATAAAGAAGTATTTATATTTTCATGATAGGTGTCGCTCACATATGCAACTGTCACTATCAATTTTTAGCGTTAGTAACTATAGTAATTTTAGAGATCGCCAATTCGCTGTACCATCTATTTTCTCTACTTTTCGAAAGCATTTCTTGCCCTGTATATCAGAAAGAGTGCAACCAATTGTTATTCAGTTTTTCTTTTTCTTATTATCAATAATATGCTATACTAGATCAGTCTTAGTTCATTATTTTTATGCTAGGTGTAACAATACTTAATAAATAGGTCCTAGAAACGCTTTGTACTACATTGGTGGGAGGCAATTATTTTCTTTGCTTGTTAGTGACTATATATAACGGGTCCCATCTAAAATGCAATATCAAGAGTATTTTTAAGCATGCGAGACAGCAGAGATTGGTGAACTAGTGTAAAAATGTACTTCAAGTACCAAGCATAACGTAATTGAAAAATTTACTTGCTTGTTTCATTAACAATATTTCGCGTAATACTTGCTCGAAATTTCCTTTTAGTATTTTTTATTCAATATCGGATTCCGAAGTAAAAAAACCAAAACGATTCATTCGAATTACGGAATATATGATGAATTTCTGAAATAATCGCCAGATGGCGCCAGTTGAAAACATCCTCTAATTATGTTTATAACACATAAATAAAGCATTAAAAACATATATACAGAACATAAAAACCATACACAGATATTTAAAATATAAAAATAAAAATATATATAAATATTTAAAATAAATATTGTGGAAATTGAATGATTTTTTTTTCTGTTCTACTAAGAGTATTTTTCAAATGCAGTTCACATGACCGTATTTTGTTTAATATTTAATTTTTTAAAATTAATTATTATTAACTCTTGCGATTCCTCTTAGGTTGGAGAGGAGACGTCTCCACATTTTGAAAACATAGAACTTAAATTACTTCAAGTAGTGACTGGCTTTGTTTGAAATATTACTTTCATATACTTCGGATATTGGACTGTTCAATCCCCATGTAATCACATCAGTGAACGTTTGTGAAATTCATTAAAAATTAGAAACACTTCCTGCATCTTTCGTTCCATTCCTATCATTTCATTTGTAACTCAAATTCATAATAATATAAAATTTAGTAAAATTTTTCTCTGGTAATATGTTGGGCGATAAATATAATAAACTGCTAGACTACTTTACTGAGTCAGAGTTAATATTGCCATATTTGTTTCATTTGAAAGGAAACTGCGAATCACAGATTGGAGTGGTGGGAGGCACTTGTCCTATGACTCAACTAAGAACTGGTTCTGTTGATACATGAAAGCGTCGCGTAGAGTGAATAACATTACATTATCTCAATGGGTGAATGTGATTCAAAAACAGATTAGACACAGGAAATTCCTGTCAACTTATTATCATGTTCCACACTTCCTAGTTATTTCTTTTTCTTTTCTTTTTTTCTTCCCCTTCTTGTTTTCTGCAGAAACACTTGTGTAAAGGTCGTGATTTGACTTCATAGATTATCGTGGCACATTTGGTTTAAATACTCTTCAATATGCAGTTGATGATAATAAAATTAGCTGACACAATACCTCTCTTTCACCGATTGGGCTCTACTCAGTATCACACAACCATTCAGATATTTGGTCCATGCGCATCTCGAATCTGAATGCTTATCTCTTTTCTGGTCATTCATTACAATGTAAGGGTAGTCAGCTGTTTACTAGAAACTCCACTAATTTTGGAGTAGCTCGTAGTTTTATCTGTTCATTTTAGCCTTCTTTTCGTATTGAAAAAAAAAAAAAAAAAAAAAAACGTTTATTGTAGATAAGGTTAGCAGAATAGGTAGATGAATAACAGGGATGACCATGTATTTGAAAAGGCATCTTGGAAAGGCTAAAATAATTATATCTGAAGTGTTAGATAAATGTTAATACTTCAGTAGGTAGGACACTATCGATAGGAATAATTGTGCAAAAATAGCAAACTGATGAAGAGAAAAAGAAACGGATTTGTTGCACAATCAAACACGAAGTCTAAAATGCAGTTTTATCTGGAGAAAAATGTCAAGAAAATTTTATGAATGATATCAGAAAATTTCACATCGTGACAGTAAAAATAATACTTTTATTTATAAATCCTTGGTGTGATCGTATTGGTAGTAATATGTACAGGTTGAAGGTATTATTACAGGACGGAGAATGATTTGCTCGCTAGGGTCCAAAGGGTAGCGATAACTGCCGTCATAGGCACTGACTGCATGATTTATGATGAAAAGCTCATTGTACAGGTAGCGGTTATTAGAAATGATTTTCTTGGAAATGTGATGCTAATACATGAATTTAAATAAATGAATAATACCAAAGCTAGAATGTTTTTCATCGTTTTAGTTTTGAAATAAAGGATAAATGAACATTCATTTATTTCGTTTGCTTGTTTTAATTTAAATCAAGCAACAGAATAATGAACAGGACTGACTATGGTACTCGAAAAATGTATGTTTCAATGTCATGGAAGTTTTCCACTTCAATGAACAGCTTAAACCATATTAGACTCCTTTCAGCAGGGCTAATCTGTAGCCTATCACATAAATCTTCATCTTCTGTTCTTGTGTCTATATTCGACATTATTCTTTGTATGTGCTGGGATCTATACTCGTCTAAATCGGTTAGAATATATATGTAAGAACAATCTTTCTACAGTTCCGGAAATTCAGGTTTTTCATCCAACAAAGAGATGCAAATTAGCCAGAAACACGCACGCAATTAGCTGTGTGTTAAGTCTAAATATTGCATGTGTTTCTGGCCAATTTGCATCTCTTTGTTGGATGTAAAAACTGAATTTCCAGAACTATAGGAAGATTGTTCTTACATATATATTCTAACCGATTTAAAAGCGCATAGATCACTTTGACCGTAATTACAAAGCAAAGGAACTGACCTCGTCCCACATAAAATCGAATGTCAATGTCAATTAAACTGCTCTCCTCATTTGTTTGTCTTCAAACGGTCTATTATTAAAACTAGTTTTTTAATTGCACATGAATAGCCACTTAGGTATTAATTAGTGTAATTAAAGACGAATGACGGGTGTGTTTCTATAATTCAGAAAATTTTGCCATAAAATAAAATAATAAAATGATCGGATTTTAACCATTTACTAATTACCGTTTTCGTTTTTGTTGTTACACGTATTTCTGTTATCCTCTTAACACAGTTAATATGTTAATATTTTGGAAATTAAAAAAAAATGTAAAATTAATATTTTAGAGATTTTTTTAAAGCCCCCATGTAATGATACATGAATTGTTTCCCAGATAAAGTAACTTAAAATTCATTTAAAAATAAATAATATTTCACGCGAGCAAATCCACTTTTATTATGCAGACGAACAAACCACTGCGCGTGCGTTGCCTAAAAATGCAGCCGATAAGTTAAAAGCAAGTCTAACGAACAGATCAGATTCCAGCGATAATTTTCATCATTCACTTTAAAGAAATTTCTTGAAGTTTGCGCCGTTTTAAGTTTCCAGGGATTATTTATATTAAACCACGTGATTTCTTGCTACATAAAGTCGTTACTTCAGGCGCTGATGGATATCTAAACAACTGTCAAGAACAAGGGCGGAAATTCAAGATGACTGTGGGAGGCCAGAGACCAGCTTATCAGGTCATGTCGGTCTTAATTCATTTTAGAACAGTTTTATTTTTATTTTTTAATATTATCAGTTAGGAATTACAACTACGAAAATTAAATAAACAAAATAATAAGAAAGGAAAAAATTATAATACATTTCGACTGCAAACAACTTGAATATTTTTATCAAACGATGAGTTGAAATGATAACCCAACCTAACTCACTACACAGGGGGAAATGAAAATACTTCAAAATAAAACAACAAAAAATATAACTTATAAAAAATACCTCGATGCTGTTGAGTAAGAAATGATGGAAGACAGGTGGTGTATTTAAATAAAATAAAATAAAAAATAAAAAAAAAACCTGAGACAAAGAATTTCCCGACAGTTAACAATGTAATACATTTAACCAGTAACATCATGTTACGCAGTATAATATGCTTTCATTTGATTATAAGCTCTGATATAAGCTGTAGAATTTTTGTTAGATTTACTATTCGAATATGTATAACATGTGGCGATAAATGATACAACACTGCATTAACTGTACATGGATAAGATCATGGAAAAGAACGTAGAATGATTTTTTGCTTCCTGGAACATTTTGCGATGCTTTAAGAAACATGAGGGTCGTTTTGTACTTTTATTATGTTGCCTATAGAAGCCGTGTCAGAATTTAAAATTTTATAATTTAATTTTTAAATTGAATTTGTAAAATCATTAAGGAAAATTTATAAAATCATGAACGCACGTATAGGATGTTATATCATTGTAATCCAATAAATGAATTAATTTTTGGTTACAGAAAGAAATTTAACTGATTACAAAAATAATCGAAATGTTTTTACTAAACAGTCCCTATAATTCACAGTTAAATGTCAATGCTATTACTGGCACAGTTTCATATTGAAATTTCTGTAGTTGTTAGAAACCTTCATGTCAAAGCTTTCTTTAACATAGTAAATAAACGAACGTTAGGCGTAATTCCTTTTAATTAATTAAACTAAATAATTAAAGAGACCGCTTTTAGATAGTTTAAGCTACCATTATCTAGGCAATTTAAAGATATTCAACGAAGACGCTTACAAAGAAAATATACTAAGAACTAAGAATGTAAAGAAAATCATGTACTGGTGTAAAGGTTCCACATATATATAACATTATTATTATTATTATTATTATTATTATTATTATTATTATTATTATTATTATTATTATTATTATTATTATTATTATTATTATTATAAGATAATTCCAAAAGCAGGCCACCCGAGATTTTGGCTACATTATTTATTTTTTTATTTTTATTTCCATGTTGTTAACGACTTCCTAAGGTCCACAAACCCAGTTTCCCTACATTCTACTTGTAGCTATTTTTTTCCCACTTAGTAATAAAATTATTTAAATACTTGATATCTGAATTTACATAGACAATATGTCGTCTTAAAGAGAAACTCTAGTTATTTTGATGGTTAAGTCAGCTTTAATGTCCAGTTTTTTAAAAAGTAGCTTTGACAACAAATTTGAACTCGTATCCAAAATCTTTTCCCCCAGACATTTGTTGACTCTGTAAGAATGTTTTAAATCAGGCTACTTTACCCGAGACAAGCAGCTTCACAAGAACTCGATGGACAAAAGGGAATGGCAGTAAATAGCGAAAACTGCATGAGACACCAACGGACATTAGACCCATGGACATTCATGATGATGATGACTAGATAAATTATATTATCTTCTGAAACGTCACAAAATCAGAACAGTCTACAAACAACTGGATAAAGTTTCCGTCCAAGAGAGATTAAAAACTGCCAATGTCCTTGAATCTTTCTGGAAATTTATAGCATTTTCTTGTGTAAAAAACTGTCACTAGAAAATGCAGCACACATCGGCCTGAAAGACTAGAGTTCGACTCTTTTTTAAGAGCTTTTGTCAGCTGAAGTAAATTAACCGGTCTCATATGGAGGTAGACGGGTACCCACTCTCTGAACGTCAGGTATTTCATGTGCAGAACAAACTGCACATGCCGTTCACAGACATTATACAATAATCTTATAACTTTTGTTGATTCTATTGTAATTCAAAACCATACCAATCACTTACTGGGTTGTTACAAATGGACATCTATGCAATTTTGTACATCAACATCACTGCAATTGCACGCTCAACATTTTATAGAGTTCGGAATAATACAATAGCCTGCAGTTTTCTTTAATCAGTTGAATTCGTTGGCATTTTAATGTCATTTCTATATTAGCAATCGAGTCGATTCATACAACAAACTGATTTGCTTTGTTATTGGTTCCTGATCGAACAATTTAAAGACAGTGAATGGTTTAACCTCTAGTACCTGTCATTTCTTAACAGTAACAGGCTGAGCTCCTTTGATACCTACTGACTTTTCGAAGACAAGTGGCCAGCCATCCACCCTTTAGTGATAGTGATATCCAACCTCACTGATAGTGAACTCCTGCTTTCCATGAACCAAAGCTTTCTGGAGAGAGTGCGACAGACAACTATCGCCATCTCGTGGTCCTAATTTGTAAACACTGGAATTATAATCTGTCAGAGTTCAAGTTCTACAGTCGATTTTTCAGATGAAGGGTTAAAGGAAAAATCTCTCTAGTTGGCGACTAGAATCAAACCTATAACGGATTTTCTTTGGGAAGTCTGGCACTATGCACCATTTCACCAAGACTACACAAGCACCCAGTGATGATTTAATTGATTTAGTTCACTGAGAACTGAGTAAGAATGAATAACATCCACTATAAAAGGCAGAAATTAGAATAAAGTGGAAAAAGCAGATCAAGAAATATCTGACTCAAATATATGAAGAAATAACTATTAGTATAATGGGGCTCAAAATAAATCCAGAAAATGTTTTCAATGATTAAAATAATATGATATTAGGAAAAATAATGCATTTTCTGAGAGAAATAGCAAAAAAAATGTTTTTTATCATATCATTTAGATACATCGATTTCCTCATCATAAATAGGATGATAGTATGTTAGTAGCTAAAATAATATATATATATATATATATAAATATATAAGCTAATGCCTTTTATCCCACCTTATAGGGAGTAGGCGAGGCCTTTTAACGCTATCTAGCTTTCAAAGATTGATCGGGCAGTTCAATCTCCACCGGTAGCTATTCAGAGATAACTGGCCCATGATTATCACTAATTATATGCAGCCACCGACGAAGAGACAGGAAGACAAGTGCTGCCATCTCTTGGTACTACCTAACCCTAACAGGACATGTTACTGTCTGAAATAATGTGGGTTTACGGCCGATTTTCTTGAGTTTACTGGATGAAAAACCCGAATTTCGTGGAGAAAAAACTCGCTTGTCCGTGTCAGAGATCGACTAACTCCGGAACCGGTCGAAGATAGGCTTAGAAAAAGTTCCTCCAGTTAGCGACTAGACTCGAACTATAAGTCCAACTCTAAGCGCAGAGGACGCAAGCGCCGCTTCCACTGAGATACACAGGCCTCATTAAAATAATTTAAAATTCATTAAAACTATTAGCATGTTATCAGCTAACCTTATTTTAGAATTGTTATTTAGAAAGCCAGACCCAATAGTAAATACCTATTTAAGGTATATACATTTTAATAAATGGAGGAAAGAGTGCTGTAAAAGGAGTCAGAGATGATAAAGGTGATTTGATGAAAACAGGAGAAAAATATATCCTTGAAGTATGGAGTAATTACTTTGAAAAACTTCTAAATGAAACAAGCAGTGATGACAGCACAGTGGCAAAAAACACTGACCAGACATGCAGTCAGGAATACATATCCATACTTGAAGTAGAAAAAGCCATCAAAGGCTTGAAATGTGGAAAGGCAGCAGGAGTAGATGATATTCGACCAGAAATGCTCAAATATGGTGGTATAAGAGTCTTATAGAGGCTGTACTGCATAGTTCAGAATGCCTGGACAGAGGGACGAATTCCAGACGATTGGAGTAGAGCTCTCATAGTACCCATATATAAAAAGGGAAATAAAACTGAATGTGAGAATTACAGAGGTATTTCCTTACTGAGTGTTCCTGGTAAGATATATGTAGGTATACTTGAGAAATGGTTTAGAAAAATTGTGGAAGAAAAGCTTGGTGAAGAACAAGCTGGATTCAGGTCAAATAGAGGCTGTCAGGATCAGATCTTCACTTTACGACAAATAGTCGAGAAAGCATGGGAATATAACAAAGATCTGTATTTAAGTTTTCTCGGTTTGGAAAAGGCATATGACAAGGTGCCAAGAGAGAAGCTATTCAATACGCTGCAGTTATATGGTCTCAATGGGGCATTATATCAAGCAATACTTAGTATTTATTTAAGTTGCAAGTCAGCAGTTAGAATTGAAGGAAGTACAAGAAGATGGTTTAATGTTAAATCTGGTGTGAGACAAGGATGTATATTATCCCCTGTGTTATTCATTATCTATATGGATCACATTATGAAGGATAGTGGTATTAAACATGATATCATAATTGGAGATGTTAATGTCAGCCCTTTGCTTTATGCGGACGATGTTATACTTCTAAATAAATCCACTACAAATCTGAAAGATTCTCTGACTAAATTGAATAGCTGTTGCAATAGATATGGTATAAAAGTCAGCATTAAAAAGACAAAGACAATGAAAATAAGCAGAATCGTTGAAAATGCTAACTGCGTTGTGAACGGAGAACCTGTGGAACAAGTAAAACATTTCAGCTACTTAGGCACGATTTTTACTGAAGATGGTAAATTAAATATAGAAATAGACAACAGAATCAGCAAAGTTGGTATGGTGGGAAGTCAACTGAATAAATTCATATGAAATAAGAGAGAAATTAGTCGGAACACTAAATTAGCTGTATACAAGACAGTGTTCAAACCAATTTTAACTCATGGAGCTGAGAGCTGGGTCAGAAGTAAAACACTTGACCAAAGACTAGAGACCACAGATATGAGAGTCCTGAGAAAGATTAGAGGCGTGAACAGATGGCATCAATGGCCGTATCATATTAAAAACGAGGATATTAGGAAAGAACTTGACATTGTCAGCACCCAGGAATGCGTTAGCAGAGCTAATCTCAGGTGGTATGGTCACTTAAACAGAATGGGCAAGGCAAAATTAGCAAACAAGTGTTCTCTGCCAGGTTGGCAGGAAAAAGACCCAGAGGAAGACCAAGAAGTGGATTGTTACGGTACAAAGTGCTTTAGATGATAGAAATATAAGATCTGATAATGTTGGAGTCTTGAGAAGTAACAGACTGATTTGGAGGAAAATTGTAGATAGGAAGTTAATAATGATGTAAATTTTTCATGTAGTATTATCATATCCTGTAAACCACCTTGAGGGTACAAGGCAGGAATTTGATGATGATGATGACATTTTATTAAATTATAAATTTACGAATATTTTTTAAGATGAAGTAACAAATGGTTTAGTTACCTTTATGTTGTGGATCAACATCTCGTCTTCGGGGATGGTGTTCCGGATGGCTATGACAATTCCTTCGTATCCTTTATCGCTTTCATCCATGACTACTACCGAGGCTCTTCCTGTATGTCCGAGACACGATATTAGAATGAGTGGGAATAAATTGCAGAAACCCATTCTGGAATACAAAACAGGAAGAGTAATATCAAATAGCAGTTTTTCTGCATACCAAATATCCTTTTCTGCATATCAAATATGCAGAAAAAGAAAATCGATATGAAATTAAATCCCCCCCCCCCAGAAAACTGAAATTTCGATAATGCAAGAGAAAAGTAAGCAGAATATGTTAGCACAAATAAACAAAAAAGATTTTATATCAGTTGTATTCTTAAGACCTAACGTTATTATGTTTATGCAAATTTGTTTACTTCCGTAATTGTAAACCAAATTTAATAAATAAAATAAATAAATAATCGATTATTTATTTTATAATAAATAACAGGTGATTATTAAATAATTCTAGCCCTTTATTTTCCAAAGGGAGTTCCTTTAGCCCTAATTTCTACAAAATATAGCTTCATCTTGAATTATACATTGCAGTCAAATATTTAGTTATGAACATTCATGACGTAGTCATAAATATTATGACTAAGCTCGTGCTTAGTCATAATATTCTTTTTCAAGGAAGCGTTTCAAGGATATTCGTTTCTTTTCATGTTTAAGATTTCAACCTTCATTATGTTTTCCTTTATTATTATTATTAAGTAGGAAATGGGTATTCACCAGAGGCGCACCCAGGGAGAGGGAAAAGGGGCCCTGTCCCCTAAAAAGAAAAAGGAAATAAACACTAGAAAATTTTCCAAAAATCTTTTCCTAATTAAAATTCATTTTTTTATTTATGTTGTGTCTTCTATTTTTATACTACTTATCATGTATTGGCGATCACTGCAGATGCTCAGTCATAGGTCGTATGCAATGC
This sequence comes from Typopeltis vanoorti, assembly GCF_054136105.1. Taxonomy (NCBI): domain Eukaryota; kingdom Metazoa; phylum Arthropoda; class Arachnida; order Uropygi; family Thelyphonidae; genus Typopeltis; species Typopeltis vanoorti. Next base: position 81,154,818 of record NC_143559.1, read on the forward strand.
GTGGTGTGTATTCGTAAATCGTCTACTCAACTCCCCCCCCCCCCCCCCCAAGATTAAATCCTGAGTGCACCACTGGTAACGATATCAACTCAATTTCCTACTTTCTGCATGTAAACCATGAGACTCTCGAAATTGGCTTATTGTTTGCAAGGGGAAGAACGGAAAACTTGAGTGGAAACCAAGCACTAGAGAACCAATTAACTTAGTACTGAAACAAAAATTGACCAACAGGTGAGCCATGAATTAAATAATCAGAATTGAGCCAACGCAAGATTTTTCACCTGACCCACGATAAAAGCTAATTCTCTTCAATTTCTCGCCAATGTTTTTATTAGTTACGTTTCATGGAATGATTCATTTAATGTCTTTCATTAAAATGACTAATCAACTATTAAATTAGTTTTCTTTTATTTTTTTTTTCCAAATGTTCCTGTGCTCTGGCTAGACGGATTTTAATGAAACTGGTATTTACTAAGCTTTGTCGAGGCCAGATCCATTTGCATTTTAATCGGACCCTTTTTTAATAGCAGAAATGAGCAAATATTCGAACCATGAAAAGTAATATTGCCAAAATGGAATTTAATGATATTTGGTATTTTGGATGTGTACTCATCTTTATCAGAGTAACTCATTTTTGCTTTCGATGATCATTTTTAGTGGCAAAATTTGCCAAACTGATGATTAATGAAAAAGATTGTGTCCCTAAATATCATTAACTGCACAGTGTACACAAAATTGGTTAAATGTACAACGAATCTTTTAAGGTACGCTTCTCAAGATGCATTACCGCCTGTTCATATACATCTGTTTTTTGTTGAATAATAACTGCTTTTTGGATGAACACAGTTTATTGCGTATATAAAATCTTTACCAAATTTTATCAAGTGACTGACATTACAATACAATTAATGTTATTATAAGACGCACCTTTTATGAATTGTTTTGAATCATCTTCATATTTTCTATTTATTTTTTTATGTTATGTATATAATATAGGGTTAGATGCCATTGGGTTAGATGTGTTACAAGAATGTGAAAGAAAATCAGCAACTCCTCTAACCAGGATGTTTAATTTAAGCCTCAGTTCTGGTAAAGTGCCAATAGAGTGGAAAATAGTTCCATTGTACAATGGAGACTCTAAGACTGAGGTTGCAAATTATAGACCAATCAATATATCTGGAGTGGTGGTTAAGATTTTGGAGAAATTGGTAAAAATTAGAATTCAGGACTGGGTGAACAGCAATATGATACTTTATGAGGGGCAACATGGTTTTGTGAAGGGTAGGTCTTGCCTAAGTAATTTGCTTACTTTCTATAATAAAGTAACAGTGGAGTTGGATAAAGGATATCCTTACTCACTTTGCAAAGGCTTTTGACAGGATTCCACATGGAACTGCTACATAAATTAGAGCAAATGGGTATGGATCCGAAGATGGTGATTTAGATTAAAGGATGGCTGGTGGACAGATATCAAAGAGTGGTCTACGGAGGAGTTGAGTCCAGGAAAAGGCAAGTGACTAGTGGTGTACCTCAGGGCTCAGTTCTTGGTCCTCTATTGTTTAATTTGTACATCAATGATATTGGAAATACCTTGAATGGAAATATCCACTTGTTTGCTGATGATGCAAAATTGGGAAGAGCGATAATCAATTCAAATGATGTGGATATTTTACAGGATGACTTAAATAGGCTGACGGTATGGACTGAGGTAAATGGCTGTCACTTCAACGTGGCTAAGTGTAAGGTGATGCACTTCGGGAGGATGACATCGCATGCTGTTTACTATATTAACGGAATTGAACTGCAGGAAGTTGATGAGACAAGAGACTTGGGAGTTATTGCGGACAGAGAACTTAAGTTTAAAGGGCATATTGCAAAGATTGCCAAAACATCACATCACATCAAATTACATGGTTGTTGAGGAACACACTAACAAGCAGGGATAGCGAAGTTATTGTTCCACTCTATAAGGCATTAATAAGGCCGCATTTGGACTATTGTGCACAGATCTGGTCTCCAGGATTTTTTGGTGTTGTGGAAGTGGTGTGGGATTCAGAGGTGGGTTACATAGATTGTTGCAGATCTGTGGGATGTTCCCTATGATGATAGATTGATGATCTGTGGGCTCCAAAAACTAGCTGATAGACGTAGGAGAGGAGATATGATAACGGTATTTAAATTGTTAAAGAGATTTTACATGTTTGATACTGATGATATTTTTGAGACCAGTGCAGGGAGTGAGAGAACGAGGGGCCATCCCTGGAGATTGTGTAAGAGTGTGGTTAACAAGGGTGTTAGGACTAGATTTTTTACTTGGAGGGTTGTGAATGGGTGGAATGCTTTGCCAGAGGTGGTTGTGAATGCTTCAACTGTGAATGAATTTAAGGAGAGGTATGACAGGTATTGTGTAAATAATGGTTAGTGTGTCAATGTCGGGTCTCCCGCGATGAGTCTTTTGACTCCATGGAGACACCGTTAAAATAAATAATAATAATAATAGCCCTCAGCATTGTAGGGGTCACTCTACAAAATATATTTAACTCAATCTACTCATCCATAATAATCATTTCATTATAATTTTTTCTCAAAGCTAAGTTCACTGCTTATACAACTTGTTGCCGAAGATTATTATTCCATATTTAGTTTTGCATCTGAAGTAAAAAAAATGCCTCACAACGAAGCATAGTAATATTTAAATATTATACTTTTTTTCGCATATAACTACAAATGGAAAAGGTGGCGCTTGCCTCGCACTTTGTGTATTTCACTTTTGGCATAATGCTAGCAGCCAGAGAACGAATGTAATAACTGCAACTACAGTAAATAGATTTTCGTATAATCGGATATTAATAGGAATTTGAAATATATATTTCAGTTAGAAACTCTAATGCCTTATTTATTTCAAAACCTATCAAACAGTTTAAAAGGCGTAAATAAAAGTAAAATATATGGCTTCGCTGATAAACAATGTTCAATAAATAATCAGATCTATTCACCTTTTTTCATTTAATTCGCAAATAAAATGGGTGTGCGATTGCATAAGAAGTTACCTTGTATTGCGACACGTCCGCATTTATTTTCATCATCATCATCATCATCATGCGTATCAAGGATTTAGGCCTAGCATGGCCTGTTCCTGCCTTACAAGTCATCGTTGAAGAGGACGTCCTGGTTTTTTTTCCCCTAATGATTTGCAATTTAAGGCTTGTTTTGGTAATCTTTCAGTTTTTATTCTTTGAACGTGTTCCATCCAATTATGTTTATATTTTTTAATTTTTTCTATCACTGGTTCTTGGTTTAATTCTTTCATAATATCTTCGTTTCTTTTGTGATCAAATAGGGTATACTTTGCAGTTTTTCTCATAAACTTCATTTCTGCTGTTGTTAATCTTTGTTTGTCTTTTTGTTTTATTGTCCAGATTTCGCTTCCACTTTTAGCCTGGTTTGTTTTTGAACTAGGTTTGGTTTAAATATAGAGTTAATTACGCCTGTTATTTTTAAATATTTTGCAATTTTTACGTTTATATCTTTTTCATTTTCATATGTGATCATACATCCTAGGTAGTTAAATGAATTCACCTGTTCTAAGATCTTGTTATCTATTACTATTTTAGTTCTTGCTGGATCTTGTCCTTTAAAGGCCATAGTTTTTGATTTTTCTGTTGATATGATCATACCATAATCTTTGGATATCTCATTTAGATCTAAAATAGCTTTCTGTAAGTTATCTTCAGAATTTGTAATTATTATTTGGTCGTCAGCAGAGAGGAGAGTGTTTAAGTTTACTGTAGGAGAAAGTTTAATTCCTTGATGTAAATTTTTATTCCATTTTGTTATTATTTCATTTAAGTAGATATTAAAAAGAGTTGCTGAGAGGGGACATTCCTGTCGGACCCCTTGGTTTATCTCTGTCGTATATGATAGCTCGTGATTTAATCTTATTTGTATTTGCATTTATTTTATATATGATTAATATTATTTTTTAATCTTCTGTTTTCCCAAAGTAAGCCAATGCAATATCGCCATTTTAAACTTGAAAAAGGATTACTTAATTTTCCATACCATCTATACCTTCCCAAAAATCGCAGTGTGTTTTATTCTGGTGATCCTCCCTGTCCTTGTATCATACCGCCTTTCTTCGCCAACTTTGATCTCTTGACATAGACACACGTGTGCAACCTTCTGACGAATGACAGACGACTAAATATACCTCCCAGTGTAGTAGCAGCTGCACTGGCAGATTGCCGTTTTGATTACCAAACCTACTCACGTGCTGCGTAAAACTTGAACAGTGATGCACGTGAAAGACTAAAATAGGTCACTAGTCCATCTGTCTACTTCCGTTTGGAAATTATGTTTTCCAAAATAAAAATAATAACAAAAAAAAAAAAAAACCCGTAATTATTAATAGGCAACATTTTTAAATCTGAAAATACGAATTTTTTAAACTGTATAAAAGAAGGCCTAGCAAGACTAAACCTGATCTTGGAAGAGCAAAGAAATTAGATGATATTTTGCTACTGATTACTAATATTCTTTAAAAGTGATTTTGTATCAGAAATGATAAAAGCAGTAGAAGTTTTGCCACCAGTATCACAGACATTTGTTAATTCAGTAGGTACACTGGTTAACATTACAATTATATTAACACACACACACACGCACACGCCTGATATGGATCTTTAAATTAAAGAGTTAAAAATATTCAAATATTTTTAATTCTACCCAGCTATTTTCAGCACAAGTATTTTATTGCTGTATATTTAAGAAAAGTGTACACCAGCCTATGGATAGCTATTAAAAATTTTGTCGCGAAAAGATTTGTGGGAATTGAATTGACTAAAGCGGGGGTGAGAAACCTTTTTTAGTATCAAGGGCGAAAATTGCTAATTTAAAAACTTCCGCGGGCGACTAGCAAATTTTAACTTTTATATATAGTGTATGTGATGTGCAATATATATCTCAATAAGTAAATGTGCAACATTCTCATCCGATATGGCATCTTTTAATTACGATTGTGTAGATATATAATTATAACAATCACGCAAAGGCTATATTTAATTTATTTAAAACATGATATTTATTTTAACGGAGAACTTTATTAAAGCAATAACAGCATATAAACATTTCATCAAAGTTAATGAAACTTACCTTTAATCTTAAACTTTTTAGTGAGAAGGCTGAAACTACTTTTGTTTTGTGAAAGCGTAGAAATATTAGCTGCCCTTGATGAGACGGCTACTCGTAGTTCATTGACGAGATTTTCTTTCATATTTTATGTAATATAGTTATTTTTGATTTTATATATTTAATTATTTAATATATAAAATAATTAAATAATTAAATTTAAATAATAATTTTAATTTACTATATTTAAATAAATTTAATTATAGTAAATTTAAATTATTATAAAATTTTATTTACATGTACATACCAGTACATCAGTAAAGGGGCGAATTGAAATAGACTCGCGGGCGAGGGGTTCCCCACTTGGACTACAGCAGTGGTCGCCAAAGGGGTCGATATCGACCCCCTGGGGTCGATATGACATTGTTAGGGGTAGATTCGGGCTCAGGGGTCGATTGGGGGTCGACATAAAAATATAAGACATCATTGTATGGGTAATATTTAATTCGGTTAACTTGGATTACCTCCGTGACAAAAGACACGGAGGTTATGACAACGCAATTAAGAGTGAATCGTGGGATCAGTACCACCATCTTACAGGTCCATGAATAGGACCTGCAAGATAGAGTAAGGTCATGAAAATAGTTACTGAGGCCAATCAAGTAGGCCAAAATGACGTATTTATCAATAAACGGATGTTGGTGGTTCCTGCCGGCCGGAGCAGTGGGAGCGAGATTGCAACACGTGCGTGGTTCTTATTTACTGATACTTACAAGTATTCGATCCCAGTTTCATTTTTGCGCATCGACATACAAGTGAGCGTTAATGTTCTAAAATTCATCAACATACATATTATAATTCAATCGTTATTCATTCACGAACTAAACTTCTCTATGGTGAAGAGTTGAGCAGCGCTGGTAGTAATACCAATGATATTAATACCAGTAGTTTATTAATATTACTAGTAATATCAGTGATATTACTAGTGATAGTAATAGTAGTAGTAATAGTAATATAATAATATATACTATATTATACATACAATAAACACTGTAACTATAAAATAAACAATCTAAAAACTCACATAAGCGTCTTTTTTTGCTTGTCCTATTATAATTACGTAATAGTAAAATATAGGGGGTCGATAACAAGTCAAGAAACTCTTGAAGGGGTCGACGGGCAAATAAATTTGGCGACCCCTGGTCTACAGCAATAACGTTTGCAAAGTTCTTTCAAAACATTAAAAAAAAAAAAATGTTTGCTGCGTTGTTTATGATGACTCCATAATACTTGCATGGAAGACTTGAGGGACTTTTTTTATTATATTATTAATTTAATTTATTTTAAATGTGAAGACAAGAGTTTCGGACCTCCCTGGGAGAGACAGAAAGTTTTCAAATGAGAGTTGGTTTCCATCAAGGGTCAGCATTAAGTCCATTCCTGTTTAATATTGTGATGGAGGTGGCGAGAGAAAACGCCTTGGACAATGTTTTATGCGGATGACATCGTGCTGTGTGCAGAATCAAGAGAAGTGGCAAATAAACTGGAAAGATGGAGGAAAGTACTGGAAGAGAGAAGTATGAGACTGAGCAGAAGTAAGACAGAGTATTGTGTTGCAAAGTGGATGGCAGCCAGGAGACAGATCTGGAACTGGAAGGAAATGTCATCAGGAAGGTTAGGGACTTCAGATGCTTATGTTCAACAGTGAAAGAGGATGGAGAGGCTGAGAAGGAAGTGGGATTCAGGATACAAGCTGGATGGAGGAACTGGAGAGAGATGGCTGGAGTGCTATGCGATAAGAGGATGCAGAAGGCAAAATCTACAGGACAGTATGAGATCAGCTGAAGTATGCTATGGAAACTGTAGCCCTGAGGAAAAATAACATCAGCAGGATGGAGGTAGTGGAGATGAGAATGCTTAAGTGGATGTGCGGTGTGACCAGAACGGATCGTCTGAGAAATGATTATGTAAGGGGAACGGTGAAAGTTACAAACTTAGGAGCGAAGATACAGGAGGCAAGGTTGAGATGGTTTGGTCATGTGATGAGGAGAGAGGACGGGGAAAAAGGTCATGCAGATGGAGGTGCAAGGAAGACGGAGTCGTGGGCGACCAAAGAAGAGATGGAGGGAGCTGGTAGAAGAGGACTTGAGGATGAAGAACTTGGATGTGGTGACAACCCAAGACAGGAGGATATGGAGGAGACTCATCATTAACAGCGACTTTACCTAAGTGGGATAAGCTGCAGAAGAAGAAGATTAATTTAATTTATTTTAACTGATTCTCGGATTTTTGAGGCAGCATTCAGAAACCATCCAGAACCGAGGCTCACAACATGGATTTTTGGCTAAGGTTTAAGATTTTCGAAAGGAAAAATACTGAAATTTTAATGCCTTAACTCAGAAAAACACCCGTAGTAGACACACAATGTTCAAACAATAATACTCGCTAGGAACAGGAGATGGCAGCAGTTGTCTGTCATATTTTAGTATCGCTTTCTCCTGTGCATCCCCACTAAAGACTGTACTAATCTTATGGTGAGGGCAAGAGAGGTTGGCAATTTCTGTCCAAAAATTAGGGTGAATTAAGGTGTGTTACTTACTCGTAGAAGATTTATTTATTTTAAAATTTAAATTTAAGATGACTTTCTAAAAATGTGCAGTGATTGAAAAAGAATTTATGTGTCAAAACATAATGTAACTACTTTTGTAAATACACTGCTTGGAAAGAAGTCAACGTGCACCTCCATGGTCAAAGTCCATCGTGCCATGTAAGAAATCACGTGTTTGTAATCGATATATATTTGAGGAATGTGATACTAGCAAGTCAGCGTCTCCCTCTATGCAGAAGACACAGCAATACTAGCCAGATCTCTTCAACCACATCTCTTCACCAAAAAACTACAAGATAATCTGCAAAATCTAGAACACAGGTTCTCCAATTGGAGATTGCAAGTAAACCCTCAAAAGGGTATCAATGTTTTTAACTGAAAAATGAACATCTCCTAAAGGAGACATCTTCCTATTCAATACCAAAATTTTCTGGAAATCAGAAACCAAATATCTCGGTGTACTACTGGACCGAAGATTAACATTCAGCCATCATATCAAAGCCTTATGCACGAATGCAGCTAAAATCATCGCGCAGCTCTATCCCCCTAATTAACAGGAACAGCAAATTAGACACCAAAATGAAATTGCTCATTTACCAGCTGATGATTCGTCCTATAATGACTTATGCGTCTCCAGCCTGGAGCCACACTTCCAACACTAATATTCTCAAAGTGCAAAACAGATGTTTACGCATGATCCTAAATGCGCCATGGGTTATCAGAGAAGTACAAATTCATCGGGAGACAGGGATTCCTTACATCTACTCTTTCCTGCAATCTTTAGCAGTAAGGTTCTTTTCAAAATCGTTCCACACATCCTAATGAACTAGTTCAGCAAGCAGCTAACTACGATGAAACAGACTCCTTTAGACACAGAAGACCAAAGGCCATCTTTGTGTCAAACAATGATCCATAACTTTCAACCGCTCAAAACAGATGCTTACGCAAGATCCTAAATGCTCCATGGTTTATCAGAGACGTACAAATTCATTGGGAGACAGGAATTTCTTACATCTACTCTTTTCTGCAATCAATTAGCTCATAAGTTTCTTCCTCTCACAGTATCCTTCATAGATAGCAGGGATCTAAAAGCATTTTGCTTCACCTTTATAGCCAGTAATGTTAAGCGTTAAACGTTAGCAAGTCAGCGCAACTGTGTCCGTGTGAAATAGCTGTGAGAAGAAGACTGACAGAGTTTGAAAGAGGCGTTGTGAGAGGATGCCCTGTTGCAGGCCAATCTGTTCAGGAAATTGTTGACAAATTGGGCCATTCCAGATCAGCAGTCAGATGGAAGCACAGAGGGTCAACTGCAAGTGCTACCCGCAGAGGCAACCCACCTAACTCACCGAATGAGACTGTAGGGTGCAATGAAGTATAATATGTAAAAACTGCTATTCGTAGGCTGACGCGTTGAACGCGGAGTTCCGGGCATCGATTGGAACACGAATCTGCACCAAAGCATTCAGAACCGAGGCGCACAACATGGGTTTCCATGATAGGATCACAATATGCAAGCCTCACATTACCTGAACCGACACGTTAAACGAATCACGTTACACTTTTTACCGAGCAGATGGACTGGTGTGAGTGTGGCGGATGCCCGGACCAGAGTGCGTAACCTCAACTACGAAATTCGGGGGTGGCGTTGTGATGGTATGATTCTGTTTTTCCTGGTGTGACCTTTGACTTCTGTTTGTGGTGGCCCGAACATTGTTTCCGTAGCTGATTTACCTTTCAATAAATTTGCATTTGTATTCTATTCTTTTCTTTCATACTTTTCATTCTTTGGTGTTAATAATAAACTGTAAAATGTGAAAAATGCCAGAAACAATAGAAGAAATCGTATTAGGTTCGATATTCCTTAATAACAGATTAAAATTGAGGTTATATAGATTCTACTAATCTGGAATTATTCCTGTCGCAACTATATATCCAGGTCCCTTCAATGACGAGGGTAGTTGATTTAGCATTCTCCCTCCCGCCTCATATTCTAACACATTCCAGAGTTTTAGTTGGTTTCACTTCCGAACTGGAGCAGCCTGAGGAAATGAGTGATTTAGCCCTCACTCTCATTTACTGGAAGCAGATCTGACTCAACAATACTGTGGCATAGAGGTCAAATATTGTTTAAACAAAGCAATGTCTTATCATTTCGTCCAAAAATGTCACTGAGCTCATCATTGCGGGGGCATGCTTACGTGGGAATTGAGGAAACTGATAAATGATTGACGTAACCTATAATTCGCTAGTAGGAACATGTGTGTGTGTGTGTGTGTGATCAGGTTCTCGCAGAAGACACAAAGCTTCCTCGTGCGATGTTTTCTCCTCTTGGCATTCGATAGGAAATAGTCATTCAGAAGATTCTGTTTCTGTAGTGAAAACAGCGGTTCTTACAATTCAAACTCTCTTCAGGATCCCGAATAACAAAAGCTCTGTCTTTCTATTTATAAAGCACCCATTCCATAAGCAATGCCAGCAGTATAATATCAATAGCAATAACATTCTATAAGCAGTAGGAAGTGAAGAGGGGAATGCTCTTTTGAACAACAAACACCACGTGATTTTAAAATACGACTTTCTCGTCATAGTAAAATTAAAATTCAGGCAATGTTTATTTATTTTTTTTTTTTAAATCAGACTTCGGAAATATATTTCGTATATGAAATTCATCCAGTTGTTGTTTTAAAGTTTTTTTATTTTTATTTTTATTTTAAGAAATTCAAAGTCCTTGTTGCATGCTTGAATTAAGAATGAATTTTTGAAGTTATGCGCACTTCGATTGAAAAAAAAATGTTTAACATCTAGTCTCGTCATGGCGACTGCAATATTATGTACTTTTTTGGATTGAATGTGAGTTAATCAATCTCATTTGGAGATAGTAGTTTTTTTTTTTCTCTCGGAAAATCAGCAATTTTGTCTTGCATAAATTGCTGATTTTTTGTAAATAACATAAATGCTATTATTGGTGTAGACGTAGAGTGCAGATTGTGGATTTCGTAGTGTGTGTGTATATATATATTTATTTATAAATAAATATTTATTTATTTATTTATTTATTTATTTATTTATTATTATTTTTTTTTTCAAAATTCATTTTTACTCGGTTGGAATATTATAAAAAAAAGGTTTAATGACTATTACCGAGAGAAAAGATCACAAGATATATTTAAAAAAGATACTACTAGTTTACTAGTTTCGTTACATGAACATCCTCAGGTATCACAATCAAAGAAGTATATAAAAAATTACAGAGACTTAAAATTGTAATAACAGAACAAGCATAAAAAGACAGTAGCGTGTTTGAAAAACAAATGCGAGTATGAGTTCCAAACAAACGAATACTACGCGCTGTCGCGAGTGCGCCAGTACTGAACAGAAGCAACGTGTGCGTCAGAGAGATTGTAACTCAGGCTGTTGTGATATGAGAGGAATCTAGAGAAATTTCCCTAGATTCAACAATCTTTCTTTCGAGTTCATCGTAGCACATATGGATGTTAGAAGTTTTAGTCCAGTTTACAATGTGTTGGCGGCCTTCGTCTGAGTTAGCTGAAAAGAGAACGTGGCTAGAGAAAGCACTAGCTCTAGTCCTGTTATAGGAGATATCTCTACGGTGTTCATCCAAACGTAGAAGGATGGATTTAGCAATTTGGCCATAGTATGGCTTTCCGCAATCACACAAAATCTTGTATACTCCTGGAAACTGAGTAGGAAGATGTTTCTGTTTATGTTTGCTAAGTAATGAACGAAGTTTTGGAAGCGTTCGTTCATTACTTAGCAAACATAAACAGAAACATCTTCCTACTCAGTTTCCAGGAGTATACAAGATTTTGTGTGATTGCGGAAAGCCATACTATGGCCAAATTGCTAAATCCATCCTTCTACGTTTGGATGAACACCGTAGAGATATCTCCTATAACAGGACTAGAGGTAGTGCTTTCTCTAGCCACGTTCTCTTTTCAGCTAACTCAGACGAAGGCCGCCAACACATTGTAAACTGGACTAAAACTTCTAACATCCATATGTGCTACGATGAACTCGAAAGAAAGATTGTTGAATCTAGGGAAATTTCTCTAGATTCCTCTCATATCACAACAGCCTGAGTTACAATCTCTCTGACGCACACGTTGCTTCTGTTCAGTACTGGCGCACTCGCGACAGCGCGTAGTATTCGTTTGTTTGGAACTCATACTCGCATTTGTTTTTCAAACACGCTACTGTCTTTTTATGCTTGTTCTGTTATTACAATTTTAAGTCTCTGTAATTTTTTATATACTTCTTTGATTGTGATACCTGAGGATGTTCATGTAACGAAACTAGTAAACTAGTAGTATCTTTTTTAAATATATCTTGTGATCTTTTCTCTCGGTAATAGTCATTAAACCTTTTATATATATATATATATATATATATATATAAAAGATTGAGTCATTAAATCTTTACTGTATATATATATATATATATATATATATATATATAAACACACTTATTCCTATACTTTTTATAGTGTAAGCATTCGGAACCGAAATCCTACGGGATAGAGGTTGGTTACTTTGTATTCCTGGAGGTATCCTATGACTGTAGCCTGTGTGTTCACTGGTAAATGTAATAAAAACATGTTTATAGGTTTTCATTCTCAACAGAAATTATAACAGCTTAGGTTAGGTTAGTTTATAATGAAAAATGTAAGGAAAGTACTTCTTTTGCACTCAATGAAATCAAAAATCAGAAATCATTATAAACTAGCCTAACCTAACCTAAACTAACCTGGATGTCGCATGTTGAACAAGAGTGTAGTCGTAGTTTGTCGTGGGTAGATTAATGGGGATGAAAGATAAACGGTGTTGCTGTATCTCTGACCACACTGATCAGTTTCTCTCTGATTGATCTATTATCCCCATTCACCCACCCACAACAACTTTTGTTAGTTATCCCCATATATCTGCCCACAATCATTAAGCTCAGTCCACAACAACGTTTATCTTTCATCCCCATTAATCTGCTCACGACAAACTACGACTACACTCTGGTTTGACATGCGACATCTGGGTTAGGTTAGGTTAGTTTATAATAATTTCTGATTTCACTGAGTGCAAAAGAAGTACTTTGCTTACTTTTTTCATTATAAACTAACCTAACCTAACCTAACCTAAGCTGTTATAATTTCTATTGAGAATGAAAACGTATATACAAAACCTATAAACATGTTTTTATTACATTTACCAGACTCCTCTAGGAATTATTCACTTTAACCGGTTAAAGTGATTAATTCTAATTTTTTTTTAATATATCTATATAGTTTTAGATATTCAGTTTGATGTTTTGTATATTTGCCATCCTGGCTCGAGTGATTTAGCGTATCCACTCTTCAACCAATAGGCTGTTGAGGGGTTCGAAATCCACTGTCGGTGTTTGTAATTGTGTTAGGTGAATTTCATCACTGAGTGGCTTCAAAAAGTTCCTTGTTTAGTTTCTAAAGCAGGGCTTCGATATTTTGTAAAAAATAAAAATGCAAAAAATATTTAAAAAAAATACTTAACCCACCATCGGTACAAAGTATGCCGGCTTACAACCTATTGTCGGTAGGAATCACAAAAAATAATGCTTTTTAAATTCTTAATAATTATTTATTCTTGTGACACTCTTTATGTATATATTGAGTTTTAATTTTAACCGCTTGCTTTAGCTAATATAATGATGAACTGTATTTATTATTACATAAAATAATTTATTCGTTAAATCATTTTAGAAGCTTAAGTGAATTAATTTCTTAAAAGAATAACCGAAATCAGTTAACAGGCTACACTTTCGTTTTGAGGCCCCTTCATTAAATTTACGCGAGCATTTCATAGCAACCACGTGCGGTATCCTAGCAACGCTTTTAGCACTGGCGTTATTAAAAAACACTTGACTCTAGCTGATATCCAACAGTAACGTGTTTAGTTTCTCTGCAATAACTTAAACTGCGTTGACGACAACATTCACTTTTTTTAAAAAATCTCCCCAAGTGTGGGGTCAGAGTACTAAATACCCCCTTCAAACTCATTCATCATTGAAATCATTATCACCCTAGTCCTTGTTCTTAGACCCTGGTGTTGCACCGCCCAGCTTTAAAGTGGGTGTCACAGAGTAGGTCACAAAGGAGGACTGCAGTATTCTGAGAAGCATCAGGGGAGGAGAAAATTCCCTGTGGAGTTTCCGCCTCTCATTCACAACTATGAAATGTGTGCATCAGGTGGAGATCTGACATCGTTAATGACTGTGGGGGTGTTTTATCCTCTTCATATTTTTTTTAGGGATGGGCTAGAAGATGAGTTATGGGGGGGGATGGAAGCTTTCTTTTATGGCTAAGAGCACTCAAGGTGTTAATTAATTGGTGCTTAAGCCAGTCAAGGCTCTAATACAGCCTTAGGCAAGTTAAACCCGACCCGACAGAAAAGACATTACTCCATATGTACTCTGTAAAGAAAATATATAGCCTTGAATTGTTATAAATAATAAATAAATATATATATTTTTAAATGCCCTATTTATCCTACCCCCCCCCCCCCTTAGTTTTGTAATAATGTTTCTTGTGACACCAGGATTTATAAGCTTCATGGATATAAATCGTTATCTAGTTATATGCTGGTTATTGATTCGTAATATAAATCTCCTATTACGAATCAATAAATTTAGTATCCTAAGAGGGGTCAAGGGGTAGTATATGGTCGCGAGGGTACACGTCTGGCTGACAGACGTGTACTATTAAATTTCCGATGCGTGCATGCAGTCCTTGATGGCGATTCCTAGACAATGTTTTCATGGCTAAGTTATTATTATTATTATTATTATTACAACATGACACTTCTAAGGGGTCTAAGGAACATACATCTCGCTGTCTTCCCCTAATCGTGTTGTATCGTGTTGTAATCTCCAATTACAACACAATACTACTACCATCGACATCATTTAAGGGTAAGTTTTGCCGGCCTGGTTGGCAAACTGATTAGTGCAACCACTTTGCAACCAACAGGCTGCTGTTTCGACCTGCCTTGGGTCTGCGATTGTGAGAGGCGGAAAGATTTCCAGTCTAGGACAACATTGTGTCGTAATGAGGAGGTCATAATTATGAACAGGCATGAAACTATACTGGTAAGATAGGTAGAGCACTCTGATGAACTCGTGAACACTGATGTATCTAATCAACTGGAAGACATGGATAAAAAAGAGGACCAAGATCTAGGAGCAGTTGAATCAATTGCAGAAGTTTTAAAGAAAGAATATATCCTTCTTGGAAACCCAAGAAGGATATATTTACAGCAACTGGTCTAATCTAAGTAGACTTAATGAAAAAAATGTGGGTACAGAATATTTCGAACAGCTGTGCTAATTTTTTGCCAAGATCTAGATTAAAACAATCTCAGAGGAATAGAATGGAATTAGAGTATCATATACCCTACCATAAGAGAGATAATGCAATGATGTTCTCCAAATAGAAGGAAATCAGCCTGTTATATACCACCTATATTTTTTTATTTATTTTCTCCAACATTTTATTCGAGGGACTTTTTCCCACTCCCGGTGTAGAGAATACCATTGGTGACAACCATTGCTGATTCCATGAAGTAAGATTCGCAAGTGACCAGATCCAAATACTCCCAAAAAATGAAATGAATTCACAATCGAAACACGCCAGCTCTTCATGGAATTTAGAACACGTGACAACATAGCTGTTTCTAATTTATAATCGCAAAGGAGGAAATACTCCAAAAGAAGCTTATTGGTCAAAACTACAATGAGAAAAACAGTCGGTGTCAGATTAAAATTCAGAATATGTTGTCTGGTCTAATTCACATAAAAAGGTGTTCCACAAGGGGATGTACTAACCTCCACACCGTATGCATCGCCCATGGAAACATCATGGGTGCTGGTATTAACACAAGGGTAACCTTCTATGATTCAGTACAAATTATCACATATGTTGACGATACTAATATTATAGGAGGAACTGAAACATCAAACATATATTCATGATATTTATATTACAGGAAGTACGCAAACTCTTGCGGCCTTTTCCAGATTAATAAAGAAATCTTGATTGATCTGGTAGAGAAGCAAAGAAAATGAATCTGCAGATTAATCATGTTAACGCGAGGGTTAGGGGGCACTCCCTCTCCTGCAGTCGAAAAACCGCGTATAGCTTTTGACTCCCGAAAATCTACTAATAGCCTACTGTTGACTGGTTCCTTACCGATAACATAAACACATAGTTTGTATGGTAGGTATGTATTATATACTGTATTCTTACAATAAAGTAAGCCAGAGAAAGGAAAATGTTATTAAGAAAATCATAAGGAAGTGACAGTACATTTACAATACTGTACTGTATTTATCGATACCGTAAGTTTACATCGTCTGTTTACAAGATGAATCGTCTGTCTGTCAGTACCTACATTAACATTGTTTTATATGATACAAAACACTGTAGATGTTATACGTATTACTAACACTAGATATCAAAAACGAAAAGATAACTTGAAAAAGAAATTCATATTTATTTACAGGTATAACGATTCATTCATTGATAACGAAGCAGCGGCAGTATGATTGCTTTACGGTAGCCTAGTGCAATCGCTATGATTGCTTCGCAGTAGTCAGCCTATACACTAATGAATGAATCGTTATAAAAGTTTTATTTTATGCAAATTAATTAAATTTAACTAATTAATTAATAACAGTTAATTTTATGCAGTTATGAGTTAATACTGCATCTTGACGTTTGTTTACATTTCTCTCGACTGTGAATGGGGCCATGTACGGCTTGTCAATTGTGCGTGTAAGTTTTGATAAACTTTAATTTTTTATAATAGATTTGTGCATATTTTATGGTAAGAAATCATAAAATCGACTACTATATATATATATATATATATATACATATATATCAACTATATCAAGTATAGTTATATATATATATATATATATATATATATATATATATATACATATATATATATATATATATATATATAACTATACTTGATATAGTTGATATATTAACTATATAACTATATATGAATTCATGACATACCTAACTTTTTCTTATTTTTTTCGATATTTCTAAGCTACGTGGTTCGTCTGCGATTTTTTCAAATTGCGCAACTCTCCAAAACGTTTCCAATGAGACTTGTGTAGCTCAGTGGAAGTGATGCTTGCATTCTCTGTGCCAGGCCGCCCGAAGATAGTTGGTGTAGTTGCGAAGTAGTGTTTGAACGAATTTGGATAAGATTAGTGGGGGATGAAAAACCCGTTTTCTTGATGATTTTGAATATTAACAAAGTGTTGGTACATATTATATTAATAATTTTTGGTTTGTATGAGTTTTAGTGATTCTTGTAAGTCAATTTAATAAGCTGTTATAACATATCAAATAATATTCGTTGTCAGGATTAGTATCTATGTTGAATTCAGTATGCTAGATGTGTTATGTCGGTATTAGTCCTAATTTATTCAAAAGAATCTCGAGGAATCATATATATGGTAGGTTTATTATTATTATTATTATTATTATTATTATTATTATTATTATTATTATTATTATTATTAAAGGTGTCTCCATGGAGTCAAAAGACTCATTGCAGGGAGACCCAACATTGACACACTAACCATTATTTACACAATACCTATCACACTTCCCCTTAAACTCATTCACAGACGAAGCATTCACAACTACCTCTGGCAACGCATTCCACCCATTCACAACCCTCCAAGCAAAAAATCTAGTCCTAACACCCTTGTTAGCCACACTCTTGCACAACCTCCAGGGATGCTCCCCCTCGTTCTCACCCTTCCTGCACTGGTCTTAAAAAAGTCATCAGTATCAATCCTATAAAACCCCTTTAATAATTTATGTCTCTATCATATCTCCTCTCCTACGTGTATCAGCAGCTAGTTTTTTGGAGCCTAACGATCTCCTATAGGAAATATCCCGCAGGCCTGCTACAATAATCCGCCTCTGGATCCTCTCCACTATTTTCTCATCCCCGAGAAATCCAGGTGACCATATCTGTGCGCAGTAGTCAAAATCCGGTCTTATTAATGCTTTATAAAGTGGAACAGTCACTTCCTTATCCCTGCTTGTCAGTGTGTTTTCAAAAACCATGTAATTTGATGTGATGTTTTGGCAAACTTTGCAATATGCTCCTTAAACTTAAGTTCTCTGTCCACAATAACTCCCAAGTCCATATCCTCATCACCTTCTTGCAGTTCAGTTCCATTAATATAGTAAACAGCATGTGATCTCATCCTTCCGAAGTGCATCACCTTCCACTTGGCCACGTTAAACCGGCAGCCATTTCGTTTAGCCCAAACCGTCAGCCTATTTAAGTCATCTTGCAAGATATCCACATCATCTGAATTAACTATCGCTCTTCCCAATTTTGCATCATCAGCAAACAAGTGGATATCTCCTTTCAAAGTATTCCCAATATCATTGATGTACAAATTAAACAATAGAGGACCAAGCACTGAGCCCTGAGGCACACCACTCGTCACCTGCCTTCTACTGGACTCCGCTCCACCATAAATCACTCTTTGATATCTATCCACTAGCTATCCTCTAATCCAAATCACTAGTCTCGGATCCATACCCATTTTCTCCAATTTATGGAACAGAGTCCCATGCGGAATCTTGTCAAATGCCTTTGTAAAGTCCAGCACGATCACTGAATAAGGATTTCCTTTATCCTACTCCATTGCTACTTCATTATAGAAAGTGAGCAAATTACTAAGACAAGATCTACCCCTTCACAAAACCATGTTTCCCCTTATAAAGAATCATATTGCTGTCCACCCAGTCCTGAATTCTAATTTTTACCAATTTCTCCAAAACCTTAACCACCACTCCCGATATACTGATTGGTCTATAATTTACTACCTCAGTCCTGGAGCCCCTCTTATAAAGTGGAATAATTTCCCCCTCTTTCCACTCAATTGGGACTTTACCAGAACTGAGGCTTAAATTAAACAGCTAAGTTAGAGAAGGTGCTAATTCTCTTGCACATTTCCTTAACAGATGGGCCGATATGCCATCTAACCCAATGGCAGTGTTAGCATTAAGGTTCTGTAATATACTACGCACCTCAAGTTCTTATAATCACTAGACTCTTGTCAGTCAATGACACATTCGGAATTGCAATATCAAAAGATGGTACACATTCGCAAAATTATAACTAAGCCACTCAACTATTTGATTAGCTTCTGTAATTTCCTTGCCATTAACACTTTTTAAAGTCATCCTTCCAAAAGTTATTCCTCCTTTTACTTGCCACACAGCAAAAGAACTCCTTAGAATTTTTTTTTTTGACTCATCAGCTAGCTTCAGCTCATAAATAGCTTTGGCCTTCCTTATCATGCAGGTTATCCTTCTTGCCTGTACCTTGTACTGCTCATTCTTATGAGCAGTACAAGGTACAGGCAAGGTGATGTAATGTTCATCACCTTTTTCTTTGTACTTCCACCACAACCTTTTCTTCATTTGCAACTCCTGCTTAATAATATTATTCATCCATCTTACTCCTATTTGATTTCTTCTCCTGACTCTGGGAATACAGTCTGATACAGCTTTCCTGAAATGCTCCTTGACAATATCCCATGTACCATCAACATCTCTCCCATTTAAATACTCATGGCATAGTACTTTTGAAAGCTAACTTCTCAGCCTGTCATAATCACCAGCCATGTAATTCCACATATATATATATCCCATCTTAACAGAATATTGCACAAAATACAGTCTCCCATGTCAAGACCACATGATCACTTTCTCCAAGTGGAGACAGTATATATAAATTACTTACTGATATGTTCTCCGATGCTATGACCAGATATAACACTCTCAAATGCTGTCTCCGGTACTTATCTCTTAACAATTGTATAAACTCCAATTCCTTTGTTCCTTGAGACCATTCCTTCTCCCAATTTATGTCCCTCATAGTTAAAATCCCCTATAATAAAAACACATCCTTAGTAGTAGTCCAGCCACTTTGAACAAGATCAAGATCAAGATAAGATAAGGGTCGTGACCTGATTGGTTGTTCATTTGATGACGTCATTGTGGGCGTGATGTCTTGATACTGGAATGTTAGGAATTTCCCTGGGGGCATATGTGTCAGTGATGAGTTCTTGTGTTTTGGTTCACGTATGGAATTATGGGTGATGGTAGCGATAAGGATTCGTATCGTGATTGGTGGTGCACTTCTGACAAAATCAAGATCAAGATAAGATAAGGAATCATGATATGAATGTTTGTTGTTATTAGATGAAGATAAGTGACGTCATTTGTTAGTTGTAAATAACTGATGTTATTGTTTTGAATGGAAAAGGAAGATATATTAGTGGAAAAGGAATCGTGTCGTGATTGGTAGGACATTTCTGACAAGATCATGTTAAGATAAGGAATCGTGATGTGAATGTTTGTTATTATAGAGTTTGGAATGTTTAGAATTTCGCTGGGGCCCTCGTCTGTCAGGGACATCACGTGTTGTGTTTGGTGATATTTAGAGATAAGAATCGTGATGTTATGTGTTTGGAAATTTCCTGGGAACATATGTCTCTCTGTGATATCACAGGGTGTTTTGGTTTGGCTATGGAATTGTGGGTGATGTTTTTGAGATACGATATCTTGGAATTTTCCCAGGGTGACACACATCCATCATTGTCGTCATATTTTGTGTTTAGTTGTCTATAGATGGGTGTACTAATTTTCCAATACATTTTGGGGTATTTCTTTCCTGTTCAAGGGTGGGAATTATTAGAGTAGAGTAGAGTTGTGATGGCGGTCATGTTTAGGATTTTCTGAATAATTTAATTATATGCTAATGTCACTCAAACATACATTTTTTTCTTCAATGAAGGCTATACTAATTTTCCAATACATTTTGGGGTATATCTTTCCTGTTAAAGGGTGGGAATTCTTAGAATAGAGTCGTGATGGCAGCTGTGATTAGGTTTTTCTGAATAATTTAATTATATACTGGTGTCCCTCAAACACACACTTTTTTCCATAGCCCATCCGTATTTTCTTCTATATTCATATTCTAATTCTAATTCATATTTTATTAATAATTCATCGAAATATTTTGATTTGTCTAAATTATGATCTTAAAGTTCAATAAATAAATAAATAAACAAATTGTGTGTGAATTCACGGCGATTTCGAAAGTGATCTTACTTAAACATACATAACACATCGACGACACTGTTTGTTCTTTTAAGTTTACACATTTTATTGCACAGATATTGTTTACAATATAATATGCAAAAATAGGAATTTACAGACATCACCACTGTCTGTGAATGAAATTGTGGGCAATGTTTTTGAGATAAGATATTTTGGAATTTTCCCAGGGTGACACACATCCGACATTGTCGTCATGTTTTGTGTTTGGTTGTCTATAGATGGGTGTACTAATTTTCCAATACATTTTGGGGTATTTCTTTCCTGTTAAAGGGTGGGAATTCTTAGAGTAGAGTAGAATCTAGTGGGGCTGTGTTTCAAGCTTTTCTGAATAATTTAATTATATGCTAGCGTCTCTATGGCATTTAAAAATAAATTAAAATAAACGGATAGTTAAATGGATTACAAAACCTTTTGTATGTATTCTAGAAATTCTAATGATAATTTAAATTACTTACTATCTTTCCAGAATGGCTCTTCTAAATTCGAATATTCCAAAATAGTTGAATTTTATATCCACACCACAACACAAACACAAAAACCAGAAAGAACGAAATTTTCTGTAAATACTGTAACCTGAAATGGTCGAGTACTTCTTCCTTTAGATTTCATCCCATAGGATCATGCTCTGTTATCGTCATGAGTAATAGCCCCCAGCGAGCGGTTACTACAAATCGCGGTTTTCTTCAAAGGGGTCTTTTCATGAAGAGGACATGAGTCATATCCGTAAATTGCAGTATTGTTCAAAAGGTATCATTTTCCCAAGTCTGGGTGTTTCTCAAATACTTACATATGACTAAGTGATTAGCATTCACATGGTTGTGATGACACATATTCTAAAATTATTCATTCCTGATTAAGGATTTCATACAGTTTGTTTGATTACATTTTGTGTAACTAGGAAACTGAAATTTATTTCAAATGAATATTAGTTCTGTAATCTCTCTTATATGGCTCTGTAAAATAGTCAAATTCTAACAGTATTGTCACTTTTCAGGTGAAATCTTCTCCACTAAATCTCTGGCTATTAGTTTAATACCCGATTTAATACCTTTTGCTTCCAAGAATTGACAGTTTCTTGAAATATTTGAGGGCTTGCATGAACAAATAAGACTTTAATTCACTGAGTCAAAAAAGTCTCTGGTTAGTTTGTGCATGAAATTTCAGAAGGAAAAAATGTTATGGTCTTACTTAAATTTGTATAACACATTGACAACACCCAATTTATTCATTTAAATTTACACATTTTATTTGAAATAAATATTATTTACAAATTGTATTTACTGAATCTAACATACCATGCGGAAATAAATAAAGTGAAAATACAATCTTTTTTTAGTTCCTTAATCTTCTTATTGTTAAATTTGCACTGTTGTTCAACATTCTTCCCATGCTTGTGGAATTGCCATCATGTGGTTTCTGACAATGTGACTCTCATGTGAAGTTTCCAAAAGCATTTAAAAGTACACGTTATTTTTTCACGTTTTGGGCATCCAATTTCATTTAAAAGTCAAGAACAGGCCTTCCTATTAATCTCGTTAATGTTTTTGATATTTGCATGTTGGTTCTATCATCCAATTTCTTAGTTTGTCCAGAGATAGTAAACCAATTTCCCACTTCATCTGATGGTAATATTTTAATAACCAAGAATTCTGTTTTTTTGTAATTCTTTCCAACTACAAGGTGATTTTGTCAATGCATATCTTATAATAATTCCATCAGAAATATAAATTTCTTTAGGAAATAAATTTGAAGTCTTATTCAAAGAAATTGGGAATCAATTATTCCATTGATAAGTGAAAATTCGTATTTTTCACCCACTGTCGATTTTTCATAATCGTTTTCCTTCATTCTTCTTCTTCTTCTTAGATTACTTCATATGGCACCACAAATAAATAGTTATTTATTATTATTATTATTATTTCACTGATTATTAGCTCTGATCTTATATTTTATGTTAACTTTCTGTTACAAAATTCTAAACAATTAGAACATTTTACAATTTCAAAGAATCTGCAAAAAAAATTAAAAGATATCTGCAAAAGATGAGCTCACTCATCTCCACTAGGCTGAGCAGACATCTTCTGGAGGAGAGGGGGGGGAGAATGGGGGTTTATGGGGTTAGGGGTGGGGTGGGAGAGCATTGCAGGGAAGACCTCTGTCACTCTCTTGATGACCTTTTCACTTCCACCACCTAATGCTATTTTTTCCCCATCCCAACAATTTTGGACATATGAATGAGAGAAATAGTCACATGGTCTAACATCAAAAACACTTTTTGAGGATTAAATACTTAACATAATAAGGACAAATAATATAGAACACCCTTCGAGCCACAGAGATAAGATTTCCCCTATTATGTCTCAAAGTAAGATAATCTCACATCAACATCATATCCAACCACATGAACAAACATGTTCGTGAATCATCTGCACGAAAGTTTCATTTTGGAAGGAACGATCAGGGTTAAGGGTCAGGTAAACAGTACTATAAGGAAAAACAAACGAGTCAAATATCTTTGCAGTTACGCAATTCGTTCATCCCATGCAACTATTGTATTGTGTGGTGGTGATGATTGGTATCCAGGAAAGTAAAGTAAAATAATGGGTGAGCCACAAAAATCATTGAAATTTTCTTTCTTCAGGAAAATAGCATGAGACAAAACTCTTCACATAGCTCTAAAAGGATGGAAACCAATTATTATTTTAGAAGACACGTACATTGTGATGTATTTATCCAGGACCACTTGGGAAAAGTTCCACAGGATGTGGTCTGATATCCTCGGCTACTTGTAAAGAAGAGTTGACTACGAAATGGACCTCAGTGAGTGTTATATTCTGAAATGCCAAGATGGGGAACTAATACTTGATGATACAGGAGCCGATGGAAGTAAAATGTTTTCAATTATTTTTGAAGAAGCTGAGAGATTTTCACCAAAAATGTACGACATTGATAATCATTTACTATTTTTGGAAACTGAATTACCATCTGTCCGTATCATGGGGAAAATTATCGCTAATCATTTAAATTCATCAATGGTAAAATTAGATTTTCAAGATTTTATCCAATTCGATAAAGATTCTTTATTTTGGGACATTTATGTACATTTTACAAAAACTGTTTGTGTACATTTGCTGACAAAAGAATACACAGAATGTTTAGGGAGGCATGGTGTCATTTCCAGACTGACACAACATCAAATGTATGGAAGTGTGGTTACCATGGTATCTGATTTAAAAACTCTTTTGCATGACCAGCTATTTTGATGTAATGTAACCAAGAAACAGTGAGTAACAAAAATTTTATTAACTGAACTCTTTGGAAAATGTTAAGAGTCTAAACTAAATATTGTGAAATATTTTTAGGTAATTACATGTTTTCGAATTTTTCTCAGTGAATATGCTTGTAAATAATATTTGAGCAAAATAAAATATGCATTTGTAAACTTAAACGAACAAAGATATGTGCTTTTGTTGTTGTGTTTTTCCACAGTGAATTTTTTACTCAGTTATTCTGATTAAAACTTGATATTTAAATCCAAAACTTTATATCTTAATGCAATTCTGTTTAATTATTTAAAAAAAATCACAAGTGTGAAATTAATGCCAGGAACAGGAAAAAAGTGTTGAAAACTGATATCCATGTATTGATTATTTTAGAAATTGTCTAATGCTACCTATTGACATTGTTTGAGTTATCTGAAAACAATTTGTTCACATAATCGAAAATCCGAGCTGTTAGAATTTGGTTGTTATACAGAGAGATAGCAGATAATTAACCCAAAAGGTGACTTTAACTCTTAAAGTTTGGTATAGAAAAAACGTTTGTACTCTCCAGAAAATACATATACAAATTTACCTTTCCCCAGACAAAGTAAGATAAAAACACACCAACAATATATCCAACAGTATGCAAAAGCGTGTCATTGAGTCATCTGCATGAAAGGTTAATTTTTGAAGAAACGGTCAGGGTAGGACATATAGTAAGGGTAAACAGTACTACTATAAGAAAAAACCATAGAGTTGAGTGACTTTGGACTTAAGGTAATCATTCATCCCCTGCAGCTGCTGTTTTGTGTTGTGGTGTTTTGTGTTTGGTAATGTAAAAATAACAGGTGAGCCACAAAATTCTTTGAAAGTTTCTTTATGAAAAGTTCTAATTGTTTAGAATTTTGTAACAGAAAGTTAACATAAAATATAAGATCAGAGCTAATAATCAATGAAATAATAATAATAATAATAATAATAATAATAATAATAATAATAATAATAATAATAATAATAATAATAATAAATAACTATTTATTTGTGGTACCATATGAAGTAATCTAAGAAGAAGAATGAAGGAAAACGATTATGAAAAATCGACAGTGGGTGAAATATACGAATTTTCACTTATCATTGGAATAATTGTTTGCCAATTTCTTTTGAATAAGACTTCAAACTTATTTCCTAAAGAAATTTGTATTTCCGATGGAATTATTGAAAGATATGCATTGATAAAATCACCTTGTAGTTGGACCTGAAAGAGTTAAAAAACAGAATTCTTGGTTAATAAAATATAACCATCAGCTGAAGTGGGAAATTGGTTCACTATCTCTGGACAAACTAAGAAATTGGATGATAGAATCAACATGCAAATATCAAATATTACTTGCCAAAGGAAGAGAAAAATCAAAAACATTAACATGGTTAATAGGGAAGGGAGTCCTGTTCTTGATTTAAATGAAACTGGATGCCCAAAAAGTGAAAACATAGCGTGTACATTTAAATGCTTTTGGAAACATAATGAAAGATTCTGTGCTTTTAATAATTCTCAGAAATAGATGTATTGGTTTCAAAAAAATAAATATGCAACCCTTAATTTTACTACAGTAATAAATTCCCAATGATCACCAGATGAAAATCAACTTTCAGATGAGAGTAACATTGTCAAAAACCACATGATGACAATTCCACAAGCATGGGAAGAAGCTTAGAATAACAGTGCATATTTAACAATAAGAAAATAGAAACAAACAAAAATAGATTGTATTTTCACTTTATTTATTTCTGTATGTTAGATTAAGTAAATACAATTTGTAAATAATATTTCATCAAATAAAATGTGTAAATTTAAATGAATAAATTTGGTGTTGTTGATGTGTTATACAAATTTGAGTAAGACCATAACATTTTATTTTCCTTGTGAAATTTCATGCCACAAACTAACCAGAGACTTTTTTGACTCAGTGAATTAAAGTCTTATTTGTTCATGCAAGCCCTCAAATATTTCAAAAAACTGTCAATTCTTGGAAGCAAAAGGAATAATCGGGTATTAAATTAATAGTCAGAATTTTTGTGGAGAAGATTTCACCTGAAAAGTTACAATACTGTAAGAATTTGGCTATTTTACAGAGCCATATAAGAGAGATTACAGAACTAATATTCATTTGAAATAAATTCCAGTTTCCTAGTTACACAAAATGTAATCAAAGAAACTATGAAATCTTTAATCAGGAATGAATAATTTTAGAATATGTGTCATCACAACCATGTGAATGCTAATCACTTAGTCATATGTAAGTATTTGAGAAACACCCAGACTTGGGAAAATGATACCTTTTGAACAATACCACAATTTACGGATATGACTCATGTCCTCTTCATGAAAAGACCCCTTTGAAGAAAACCGTGATTTGTAGTAACTGCTCGCGGTTTTCTTCTATTACTCATGATGATAACAGACCATGATCCTATGGGCTGAAATCTGAAGGAAGAAGTACTCGACCATTTCAGGCTACAGTATTTACAGAAATTTTGTTCTTTCTGGTTTTTGTGTTTGTGTTGTGGTGTGGATATAAAATTCAACTATTTTGCAATATTCGAATTTAGAAGAGCCATTCTGGAAAGATAGTAATGAAAAGAAAAAAATCAGCTAACGCCTTTTTATTCCCATATACGGGAGTAGGCGAGGCCATTTAGCCCTATCTAACTTTTGGAGACTGAGTGGGCAGTTCAATCTTCACTGGTACTCAATCAGAGACAGATGGCCCAAAGCTATCACTAATTAAGTGGTACGCAGTGAAGAGAGACGGCTCAAATATGCCGCCATCTCGTGGTCCCTAATCCTAACACAATATATATTTAATGTCTGAAATAATATGGGTTCAACGGTCGATTTTCTTGAATTTACAGGACGCAAAACTGGAGTTTCCAGGAGGAAAAGCCTGCGTGCTTGCCCATGCCAGAGATCGACTAACTCGGGAACCGGTCGAAAAAAGGCTTAGAAAAGTTTCCGCTAGTCGCCGACTAGACTCGAAACAAAGTCTTCCTTCGTGCAGCCAAGCGCGGTGGTATGCAAACGCCACATCCACTGAGCTACACAGGCTTCGGAAAGATAGTAAGTGATTTAAACTATCATTAGAATTTCTAGAATATATACAAAAGGTTTTGTAATCCATTTAACTATCTGCTTATTTTAGTTTATTTTTAAATGCCGTAGAGACACTAGCATATAATTAAATTATTCAGAAAAGCTTGAAACACAGCCTCACTAGACTCTACTCTAAGAATTCCCACCCTTTAACAGGAATGAAATACCCCAAAATGTATTGGAAAATTAGTACATCCATCTATAGCGAACCAAACACAAAACATGATGACAATGATGGATGTGTGTCACCCTGGGAAAATTCCAAGATATCTTATCTCAAAAACATCGCCTACAATTCCATAGCTAAACCAAAACACCATGTGATATCACAGAGAGACATATGTTCACCAGAAATTTCCAAACACATAACATTGCGATTCTTATCTCTAAATATCACCAAACACACCATGTGATGTCCCTGAAAAACGAGGTCCACCAGCGAAATTCTAAACATTCCAAACTCTATAGTAACAAACATTCACGTCATGATTCCTTATCTTATCTTGATCTTGATCTTGTCAGAAGTGTCCCATCAATCACGACACAATTCCTTATCCACTAATATATCTTCCTTTTCCATTCAAAACAATAACATCAGTTATTTACAACTAACAAATGACGTCACTTATCTTCATCTGATAACAACAAACATTCACGTCATGATTCCTTATCTTATCTTGATCTTGATCTTGTCAGAAGTGCACCACCAAGCACGATACGAATCCTTATCTCTAATATATCTTCCTTTCCATTCAAAACAATAACGTCACTTATTTAACAACTGCCAATGACGTCACTTATTTACAACTAAGAAATGATGTCACTTATCTACATCTCATAACAACACCCACCCACGTCACGATTCCTTATCTTATCTTGATCTTGTCAGAACTGCACCACCAATCATGACACGAATCGTTATCGCTACCATCACCCATAATTCCATACGTGAACGAAAACACAAGAACTCACGTCCCTGACACATATGCCTAATATGTGTCAGGGACACATATTAGGCATATGTGTCAAGGATTCCAATCTAATGACGTCATGCCCACAATGCCGTCATCAAATGACCAACCAATCGCGTCACGATTCCTTATCTTATCTTGATCTTGATCTTGTTCAAAGTGGCTGGACTACTACTGTCCTTCACTCATCTTACTAATTTGCCAATGCATACCATCTACATTCTCCCTTATACCCCTTGGATTATAGCAGCAACCAATTACATATTTCATCCTGTTGATTTCTATCTCACACCCAACAGTCTCAAATGAACTACCCTCTACATGCCTGTCATCTTCAGGCACTTCTACCATTTTTGGCTTTAACACTTCGTCTATCATTAGTAAAATCCTCACCCCATTCTTTCTCTCTATCCTTTCTGAAGATACTATATCCCTTACATTCAATCCCTATGACTAAATCATTCTTAGTTAACTAAGTCTCACTAATTCCTATAATTTTTGGCCAAGTAGAACTAAGTAATGACAAAAATTCATCCCTTACCGTACCACTTATTCCGAATACTTCGTGCATTAGTATACATAAACTGCAATACTCCTTGCCCCCATAACCAAACGGTGTGCGAATTAGTCCACTCTGAATACCGTTAAAATTCTGAGTACACTGAATCCCCATTTCACAGTTATTATTGACCTTAGTACCATTTACAGCTTAATCTAATATCCTGTCATTATTTCTGACAACCATCCTCGTTCCCTCCCCTTCTAATAACTCTTGTTTCCCTGGTCTAAAATCCCAATATGTTCATTAAACAATAACTTCTGTAAAAGCTTACTCCCATACTTATTCAAATGCAGACCATCTTCGGCATATAATTCTTTTCTCCCATAAATCTCCTCCCATATATCCACATATTCCACCCCTCTTTTCCTACACATCTTAGCTAACATTTCATTTATCATCAATACTCTCCTCCTCATTTCTCGACTATCATATCTGGGCAGCACACTGATCATCCTAACACTCTTACTCGTAAACCTAACAATCTCTAACATCTCCCTTAAATCACTTGCCACACGATTTACGCTGTTTCCCAAATCATTCCTCCCAACCATTAAAATCATTTCATCTACACTATCACCTCTCTTTACAGCTCTAGTCATACACTGTACCGAACCTCCCGGCCAACATTCTTTAAAGACATCTCCGGTTTTTATTATACGAATCATTGAATCCCCTATTATTATTTTCTTAACCTTACCCATCGCCTTAACCTTTCTCTGTCTACCCATCTCTACCAAATTCATCCTTTCCATTCTCTTATCCAATGTCACTCTGTGCCGTCTCCGGTGAGTAACAGAGTGCCCTAAATCTCCCTAAAATCTCATTACCGCACTACCGTTCTTCACTCATCTCAGAATCATTCACATTTACATGCGCATTCTGGCTTATGTTTTCGCATATCATTTCTTCAATTAGTTTACATTTCCCACATATATATAAACCCTCCTTAACTTCGTACCACATGTTTTTCTGAAAGCCTGAAGCATACATTAAACAAATATAGCATTTAATGTTGAACACCATATCCTTGAGTGCTGGTGGACGAGAAACAAGAGATGCACTACCAGTTACTCCATTTGTCAAATTTTGCTTACATTCGCTAAAGTCCTTTGATTATTTTAATTAAATTAAATTGTTTTACCTATTATCATGCATATAAGTGATTTCTAACGGTGAAAGAAGTCTAATTTATCAACTTTAATTGAACAGATATCAATTAAACTTACTCATTCTTTGAGGAGGGGGGGGAAATCACTCAGAATGTGGCTAACATTGTACAAAGCTTTGTTAACTCTTGAGAAAATTACATGTATAAGTGACCGAAAAACATAGTAAGGGATTAGAAAACTAATTTGAAAAAAAAAAAAATAAATAAAATAAATGACCAAGTCCTACCAGTGATAATGCACTTTGAATATTTCAACAGAAAGAGTAACAACAGCAAAAAGATCGAGCTGTCTTCCGTCCGCAAACAGGGAGGGAAAGAGTTATGGTCATGTGCAGGAAAAGAAGCCATTTCTTGGGTAAAAGGAGTGGAGAAATCAGCAGTAAAGAGGAGCGAGCACACCACTACTGTTCTGTCTAAGAAGTGTTAAAAGACTCGAGTTAATTTCATAATAAATGCTTTGTCCTAGACATCCCAGAATGTGCTGTTGTTTGGATACACGCAGTTTGATCTACTCCAGTTTTATGCCATCTTTCCATTATAGCTGTTTTGCAACTTTGAATTATTTCTTCTTTGCAGTGAATAAAACTACTGCATCACCGGACACCGTATTGGGAGTAAAGTCTTCTGTTAAAAGAGGTTTAGTTTATTTGGATTTACGTTCGAAGCAACTCAGGCTATGCTATGAAGCCAGTGTTATTGTCTGTTAACTGCGTGTGTTTTACTAGAAGATGCGACAGGGTTGTTGATACCCTTTTCACAATCACAAATGTCCGTGCCTATGGCCGGATTCGAACCCGCAGCCTCTTGGATAGAGAGCCGATATGCTACATATATTATTATTCTATTATGCTACATATATTTGTCTCTAAAAATACATCTGCAGTGCCCTAAGAATTCTTAAGTAAAAAGCCAATGACACTAAAAAGGAGCACTCCTAAACAAAAGCGGGCAAAATAACCGTAAAAAAATTGTTTTTAAGACGAGTAATATGGGAGTTTTCCCAGAAAAAATACCTATTATAAAAGGGATTTATTTATCTTCAAAAGTTTCGAATCGTAATCGTAATTTATCATACTGATATTACAAATGAAAATTTACCACTTGTTTTAAGGTTCATTCATTCCTCAATAGGAACCTTTTATTTAATCAACAATGTTATTGTGAACACTGATGATTAAATAAATTAATTTATATTTAGTTATTTATTCTGTAATTCGTCAAGAAGATATTTTGAAGCATTATACCTGGTCGATCATCTTTATAACTACATGTCCGTTCAACTGCTACTTTTAATATTAAAGATTTCTCAGTGAACAGAAATTATAAGATGGACGGTTATGGATAAATAATTCTGTATTACACCAGAATCGGAAGTAACTAATTCTGCACAAAACTGTAATTCAACCTCCGGTAGTTCAATAGTTGAATGCTAATGTGATTGTGCCTTGGACTTCGTTTTGTATCTAAGCAGCACTTCATAATTTAATATCAAAAAGAAACAATTACGACGACGCTTTTGTTACGCGTTTTGAAGATTCTGATTTAATCATAGGACTGAATTTATCATATAAGAAGTGCCATTAAAATAGGCAACATCTCACAACTTTAATTTAAAACAAGATGCTAAACTTATTCTGCCAAATCCCATAGTAGGGATAAAGATTTATTTAAAAAAAGCCACACGTCATGTGGAAAAGACTAACAGCCAAAAATCTGCCAGGCATAACCATGGGCATCGTGCCTTTTAATTGTTTGCAAGACAATCGATCACAACTTCTGTCCATTTGTGTTTTTGTACTTTTCATCACATTCAGGCAATTCTGACTATGTTCTTACATCAATGAAATTCTACCGAGGTTTACGTTGCAATTCTCTTTCATCTTTCGTAGTGATTGTTGTTTGGCATTACGGCCGAAACAACATGGATACGAGGCGAGTGCACTATGTCTGTCACTTGCACGCGTTCTTCTGATCAGTTTGTCTGTATCTCTATTGCTGGATGAAAAACCTAAGTTTCGGGTAGGAAAAAAGATTCTAAATCTGTATGAGACCGCCTAACTCACCTTCATTTGAAAAGAATTATAATAGTTAGATACTGACCAAGCTACTGAAGCTTGTAGTGATGATTTAGGTAAATTCCCCCCACCCTGTTTTTTTCTTTTCCGAACAGCATTTGTTCTACAGATCGGAAGCTGATTTGTCGTTGACGTATTCTTAAAGAGCGATACAAATAATCACTTTCAAAATATTGTTGAAGAGTTGTTCATTTACACGATTTCAAAAAGTTGGCAGAGTGCCAAGAGGAGTCATTCATGTTGAAGGGGAAAAAAAGAATAAGGGATGTACGAATTCGTCACCAAAACGTGAAATCACGTGCTTTATTACGTAATTTTTTCCAATTGTTATACAAGCAAAATAGTTACCAAATTAACAACTAGAACACAAAAGAAAAGCTAATTTTCCGACGTATAATAATAAACACTCATCCCCCGAACCGGATTAATTACCCTGAATGGATTCGACTTCTTCTGCCATGTGCAGAAGTGCCGGGAGTCTCGCATCTGTGGTTGAATTAGATGTATGTGCATGGGAAGGTCATAAAAGTTCGCTATTGCTTTTGGTCCTTGCCATGATGAACACTTGCCTCAGAAATCTACTACTTTTGTGCCATTTCCTCAAAAATCCTTTTCCTTCCGTAAATTAGCGTTAGAAAAGACAACATTAATTAATGAAAAGATAATAATGATTAATGTTCAGAAAATTCTATTCATAGTATTATGCATTTTTGCAAAAATTTTTTTTTTTTTGCCAAAAGATTTATTCGAAGTAACAGTGAAGGATGTTTTTAAATTTATATTAAAAGAAAAAAAAAAGTTTCATTGGCTAGTTTGAATAGTATTACAGCGCAATATTTTCTTTCATTCGATCAACTTTATATATAACGAACAAATAATAAAAGCTTCAAGGATCTACAGTGATGTCTTAAATGCTGATCTTTGTATTGTCTTTCAACGAAGAGTCAAATTAAGTGCCACATCTCTTACATGACTCCATTCCTGAACCAAGCACGAAGACTATTCTACCCTACGATAGGTCCTGTATTTAGAGTGACACAAACAGAACTGTCATAAAATCCAAGACTACTGAGAAATGATTAAAAAGGACCATTTATTACTGGTTTCCTCCTTAGCCTTTCTTTTATTAGCTATTCTTTTATTCATCCCACTATCTACCATACTGACTCACTCTGTTCTTTTGAAAGTTTCTTCCTCTTCAGTATTTCCCAAGGCTTACATTCTACATATCTATGACTCATATAGTTATATTTTTCCTCGCTTCTCAACCTATGGTAATGCCATATAAACACACGTCGGTTTTGCAATGTTTTGTGAAAAGGCTGCACTAAATGAAAGGAAAAAATAACTCAAATATCTAATAATATCGGATTTAATAATGTCTTGTCATCAATTCAAAACATATTTTACTTTTGTAAAATGTAACGCATGCGCAGAATTGCAGCTCATTATAAACTGTTTGCTTAGCGAAAATTTTGCCTGCGAAATAATTCTGCTTTTGCATGTACACTGCGACCTTTAGATCATATTGTTAGCTGAGTATTCCGTTTTCTAATCCTTTCACTCATACCTAGACATTTCTGACGTCATTTAACATACGTTGTCGCCTTGTTGTTCTTTTATTTAACATCACTTGACTTTTATGAACAAATATACGAAGTTAGTAAGATGCTATAAATATGCATGATATCAAGCAGCAGTTTTACTGTTTGGTTTTCTTTATTATAATCTTTGAGTGTAACTTTTATATTTTTAATTTTCCTTTTTGATTTGTGACTGTAGTAGGACAAGGCCAATGTATTAACCAACATTGCAATAGCAACAAAAGTGTTTACCAAGTTTCTAGTAAACGTAACTCCTAACCCACATGAAATGCTAATACACTGTACTTTCTGCATCCTCTCGTGTTGCGAGATTGTGCGTGTGTGTGTGTGTGTGTGTGTGTGTGTGTGTGTATAAACTTAGTGATAGTTCAATAAAATCCTTTGCCACTAATTTTTCCAAACATCTGGATGTTGACGAGGGCAGCATATTGAATTGTACTGAGTTAAAAGTTTTTTTTTTTATTTTTTATTATGCGACTCACATTCAAAAAAGGGTTGTAAACTTATAGCACAATGCTATTGTGTGTTGGCTAAGGTTACGTTTTTGTATTTGTTATTTTATTTGTTTTTTTTCCATAATCGGAATACCCGCTCTAGAATCCAAACATGGATTCTAGAGCATGTTTCATCAGATTCCAGTGACACTGCAGGACAGTGGTCTCACGCCGAGCCATTTAATATTATATAAACTGCTAAATGAGAGATCACCACTTTTTTTTTTTTAATGGGTCTTACCAGAGTTTAAGTACACCCTAGAGGCGATCCTCAATGGAACTCTGTTCATTACAACTTATTATTGCAGTGAATATTTTCATTTGGACTGTAGTAGGAATATCAGATTTTCGTGTTTGGGCTCCAAACCCGAAATCTTAAACATAATTTAAGCGATATTCATTGAAAATAGTGCATCTTTCAGAGCATTTCATTAGGCATCTAAACTCCGGTCTTAAGATAATTTATTCATCTTTCAAAATAGCCAGACTGGTATTTAAATAACCAGACAATCTATACGAATAATTTTTTGATCTGCCAGATTAATGCTGGATTTATTGATGTCTCTTTCCATCCCCAGTACAGAGAAGTTTCTCGTCTAGTCGTGAAAAAACGATGATTAAAGGAAAAAAAAAAGTATTAAACATGAAATTAAAACTATAAAATGCACGCGCGCACGCACACACACACACACACACACACACACACACACACACACACACACACACACACACACACACACACGCACGCACACGCACATAGTTCCAGATTCGCTTTCATGGATGGCCCACTGTTGTCTTTTTACATTCAGACATGCATCACTTAACCAGAAGTTTATCAAAAGGTCGAGTACCACAAACCGGAAGTGTAATAACAGTTCTCCAACTGCAGTCTTTAACTAAACTAACAGTTTTCTATTCTTGGATTTGGTACATTCCCAAAAAGTTTAGCAAAGACTGAATCAATTCTTCTCACCGCCTGCCTTTGCAATTTTTACAGTATCATATAAAGAAACTTTACGAGTTTATATATATATATATATATATATATATATAAAACAGCGAGCAATTGTGATTTGATGGCCTACTAAGACGAATTGAACAACATTTAATTATTGTTATTTTATGAAAATAGAATCTGCATGCAGATATTATTAATTAAATAAGAATTAATAATATTAATTATTATTTAATGCCCAAACGTTCCCTTTCTCGATAATGTACATGTTATCATTTGTTATTCATCGTAAAAGGGATGTATTCATGGAAGTTACTTTTATTTTTATTTTATTTCACTGGCGCTGAGCCAGTTAAGTGACTGTTTTATCATTGCTATTGTTTGAATTTTCATATCATACTGATTTCGAAAATATTTCTTTGATCTCTTGAAACATTTTTAAATTCATATGCGAATATTATTATTCAGAATCCATGAGTATGTTGTGTGGCGAATGCTGCTTTTTAAAATGCACTGATGATAAAATAAATTTTGTGTGTGCATGCGCACCTTGATTTTGGGCTTTCCCATAGGCCAGTGTTTCCCAACGTGGGGCGTACGTCCCACGGGGGAGGGGGGATTTGAATATTTTGGGGGACAATTAGAAAATGACGTTGCATTCGTCACCTCAAAAAACTAAAAAAACTCGCGATTGTCAGCAATAAATTGTCCATATTGCAACCCTGACTTTCCGAGAAAAAAAGCTGACATCACTAGTACAGCAGTCAACATAAATACAGTATCAGGAAGAACTCTCAGAAAAGCAAAATGATCAGTCTATTAGAACTTTATTCAAATTTATACAATGGCATGGCTTTCTGACGAGACAGAAACGAAATATCGAAATTCAACTAGTTTTGCAAAAAAAAAATACTGTTGCCCTTCCCTTCGTCGTATTTAGTTGCTGTAAATGACTTGCTACTACTGAAAAAAGAAATCATCTGGATATCACAAACCACGGGGAGTTGAGATTGAAAATGACTAAATTAGTACCTCAAATAAAAACTCTTTGCAGCAGACATCAAGCTCAAGGATCGCATTAACTTGGATATTTTATTTTCCCTAGTTCAGTTCGATTTATGTTTTATAATATACAAAGTGTAATATAAAATTTATATACATTGAAGAAAATCAAATTAAAAACAGTTTTACCTATGTTCCCTTTTTATTTAAAGTACATGTTTATTATTATTCCTGATAAACTCCAAGTAGTCAGAAGACTCATCGCGGGAGGACACCTACAACTGTCTCAACTGATACAACTGTCTCAACCACTACACCGAACCTCTACTACGAATCATCTCCATCAACGCCATCTACCGCCCACCTCCACCACCAGTATTTTTTATCTGAAAATTGCGTGTGTCCTGAAGGGCCGATTTGTCTGTATGCGGGATGAAAAACCCGATTTTCCAGGAGAAAAACCCTGCTACCCCCGTATGAGATCGGCTAACTCACCCTCGATTGAAATCGTCCAGATAAAGATTCCTCCCGTCGCGACGAGAATCGAACTTAGGCCTATTCCAATCGAAGGGCGCAATGTACCGTCGTTCTTCCAATTGCGCTACGGAGGCGCTTATATTATACTCTTTCAGAACTTGGCTGACTATTGTGCTATTATGATACAAAAAACGTTGGAAAACACTGCCATAGGCCTTTTAATTAGTCTCAAATTAGCTTTATAAATAGCACGTACGCTTAGCGGCACTGTTATTATCGCCATCTTAAATATCATGTTTTTATTTATTGGTTTTGATTTTGGGCTCCCGTGAAACTTTAACTTAGTCTTAATCAGGTTTATCAGCAGTTCAGGCATGCGATTCGTCGTACTGTTTCTCATCACTGTCATAAATATTGTGCTTTAATTTATTTTATATTTTATTATTATTATTTTTTAATTAGCATCGTCTATTATTAGTTAGTTTCAGCATATGTAATGTTAGAGGGCGTAGCGCTTATTAGTGTTGAAAGCTGCCAAACGAACATATTCTCGTCTTTGGATGACGCTTTAAATGACTAGTTTTTGAGCAAACCCTGTCAGGATTATCGAAAATTTGGAATAAAAAAAGAAAAAGAAAAGAAAAGAAAAAGAATGGTACAGGTTTCTGTATAACTCCTTTAAAAATTATTTTTAGAATATTTCTAAGTTGGCTCGAATCGTATTTTTGTTACTTTTACTTAGGATATTTAATTTCGTTATGTAAGTTTAGGCCTATCGAATATTTTGCATTTAAATGAATAAGACGCTGTCACTATAATATTACGAAAAAAACCTTCATTCGAATTACTGTCGCTTTCATTAGCGATAATCTGAATAATAATTTAAGACCTTTTTTTCGCTAAGTCTTTCATACCGTTTATTAATGACTAATTATTTTCATTTTATAGATGTTAGTGCCAAAGTTCTCATGAAATGGATTTTCATGAAGAGTATCGCATAATCGTCCATTATTTCGAATTGATATAAGTTTATGTTTTCCTAATGAAGAGATACAGTAGGAAGTGAAATTTAAAATTTTATTTTCTGAGACAAATTTTCCTCTCGTAAGCCTGGTATGTTTGTTTCACTGAGAATGTCTATGTACTGGCAAGATATTTATTAGAACCCCATTAAGCATTCCGGATATGTGACAAAAAATAATTCGGAATGAATATTTTTGCTGTTTAGTAATTCAGTTATTAATTTTTTTTAAGCTAATGCTTTTTTTATTATTTTTGATATTTACGCTTTTTAATTAACTTTTTGTAAGACTGGAACTAGAGCCGACAAGGAGGCATATAGATTAGCGAAGAAAAATGCAAAGAGAGCTGTGGCATGTGCGAAAGCGAGGGCAGTTGATGAGGTTTATGAAGAACTGGAGAGAAAGAGAAACGGTGGTGAAGCTCAGTTGTTGAGAATAGCGAAAGCCAGAGATAAGGCCTCGAAAGACAACATCAGTCAAGCAAATAAAGGATGCATCAGGAGTAGTATTACAAGAGGAGGACAAAATCAGAGGAAGATGGAAAGAATATTTCCGTAAACTACTAAATGAGGAGAATCCGAGAGAGAGGTGTGAGGCAAACGAGAGACCGGTGCAAGACATAAGTAGAGAGGAAGTGGATTGGGTACTGAGAAAAATGAAGAATGGAAAGGTTGTGGGGGCAGACCAGATACCTGGGGAAGTGTGGAAAAGTTTGGGCAGTGAGGGCGTGGATATGTTATAGGATCTGATGAGGAAAATAGCCCAACAGGAAAAGATACCAGAGGAATGGAGGAAAAGTATTTTTGTCCCAATCTACAAAGGAAGAGGAGATGTTCAAGACTGTGGCAACTATAGAGGGATCAAGCTGATGTCACACACATTGAAGATATGGGAAAGAGTAATTGAAGGGAGGATACGGTAGGAAACGAAAATTGGTGAGGAGCAGTTTGGATTTATGCCAGGAAGAGGGACAACGGATGCGATATTTGCGCTAAGGCGATTGATGGAGAAATATAGAGAGATGCAAGTGGACCTGCACATGGTGTTTATAGACCTGGAAAAGGCATACGACAGAGTGGCCAGGCAGGAGGTATGGAGGTGTATGAGGAAGAAGGGGGCGTCGGAGAAGTACGTGAAGGAGATGTATGAGGGAATAGAAACTCAGGTCAGGTCTAGTGTCGGCTTGACAGAAGGGTTCCCCATTGTCGTAGGACTACACCAAGGGTCAGTTCTGAGCCCCTATCTCTTTGAACTGGTCATGGATGTACTAGCGGAGGATGCCAAAAAGTCATGGAGCATGGAGCATGTTGTTTGCCGACGACATTGTTCTATGCGAATCATTCCGAGAGAAGCTTGAAAATACCCTGGAAGAGTGGAGAAAGATATTGGAGGAGAGAGGCATGAAAATTAACCGGGAGAAGACTGAATATAACTCAACGGGGAGTGACGAGGATATGATCATACGACTTCAGGGTGAAAGGCTAATTTCAGGGAAGAAATTCAAGTACCTTGGGTCGGTTGTCGAGAGGAATGGTGACCTGGATGAGAAAATACAGCACCGAATAACATGCAGCTGGATGAAGATGAGCGGGGTCCTGTGCGACAAGAGAGTGAGTTGTAAGAAAGGAGAGCTGTATAAGATGGTGGTGAGGCCGGCGATGCTTCATGGCGCGGGAGAGGAAGATGGAGGTAGCGGAGATGCGGATGTTGAGATGGATGAGTGGTGCAGAGGGACGGTTAAGGTGGGACCAATTGGCAAGAAGATACAAGAAAGTAGGCTGAGGTGGTTCGGACATGTAGAGAGGAAGGGTGAGGAGTATGTTGGTAAACGAGTGGAGTATATGGAGTTGGAATGGGAAGAAGGAAAAGAGGCAGGCCCAAGCTCAGGTGGAGGGATAGGGTGACAGAGGATCTTAGGGAGAAAGGATGGAGTCCGAAGGACGCCCTGGACCGGAGAACTTGGAAGAGGAAGGTTAAAGATCGGTGCGCCGACCCCGTTTAACATGGGATAAGGCATAGTGAAAGAAGAAGAAGAATTAACTTTTTGTAAGAGTAATTATTATTTTTATTTTTGAAGTATGTTTTTTTTTTTAAATATGTTGCCTGAAAAAAAGCTCTGTTTTATCACCAGTTGTTCTGTTCTGTAAAACAAAGAAAAAAAAGTCTCACAAAGCTATGGGTGTGAACCTTATTATCAACAGATTATTATAGCTGTGCGGTACTAAATCTTACTCTAGTTTTGGGTAAGGCGATTGACACTTATTGGGAATTATAATATTAAGGGAATGATTGAGAAATATTTATTATGTTTTCTTTTAACATTTGTTAAATCAATATGTTACCTCAATTTTTCGCTTAATAATGCGTATTTAAATTTTTAATTAGTTGTATTATAATTCAAAACTTTATAGGTAATTTATTTTTTGATTATTTAATGGAATTTAAAAAATAATAATAATAAATAGCTAACGTCTTTCATTCCCTTATAAGGAGGAAGTAGGCGAGGCCATTTTAGCCCTGTCTAATTTTTGAAGACTGAGTGGGCAGTTTAATGAAATTCATAGCATTATTTTCTTCTGATTTCTTTAAAGGTGGTGTGATGCGAATTCGCCAGTGAAACTATACGATATGACTTTAGTTCGAATATTGTCTTCATATTTACAATGAACTAAACGGCATATGGTCTAAATTTTTCCGCGAAACAGATTTTAATGAATTTTGCTTCTCCTTCCCATTCATCAAACTATAATTATGTTGCTGTAAGTATTAGGGCGGTACTATATTTCAG
Organism: Typopeltis vanoorti; assembly: GCF_054136105.1. Classification (NCBI taxonomy): domain Eukaryota; kingdom Metazoa; phylum Arthropoda; class Arachnida; order Uropygi; family Thelyphonidae; genus Typopeltis; species Typopeltis vanoorti. The sequence goes on from NC_143559.1 coordinate 81,195,301, forward strand.
GAGATCCTCAGGTGACATCTCAGTAGCATTTGGATCTTTGTTACTGATCATACTTTTCACTTCTAGGCACTCTCCACCAGTTATCTCATACGGAGGTGTGATTTACCCCTCCGTGAAACTCGGGAATTTTCATTGAGTAAAACAGACAAACCGACTAGGAGAACGTACGCGATTAGAACATATACAGTAGCCACATAGCTATAAGTTTCTACGACCGTATAACTCTAAAGCAACAACAACAACAACAACAGTTTCTGATAATATGAGTAAGGATTTTGGAGAATTCTTTCTTTAAATGATCGCCACTCCATGTACCATGTGCTGTTGTTATATTCACTGGTCTGACCTCCATATGACATTCCATTTCATCCCAAATGTGTTCTGTTGGGTTGAGATCGGAATCTTGTGCAGGCTTGACACAAGATTTTTTTTCGAACCATGTCTCAGTAACATCTACATTGTCGTATTTCATCATATTAAAAAATATGATGAATCACTTATCCGATCTGACAAGGATCTAGCATGATTCAAAGTTTCATATCATTTCCCATCTTTACAGAGACTAGTCGCGATGCGCTTTACATCAATGCAGTTGGCACTGATGTAAAGCGCATCGCATTGCTATTAATGTTTGGCTTATATGTAGCTTCCACCACCCGAAAAAATAATTTAAAAAAAACTTACATCGTGCAGCTTTTTACTGGTGCGTTATTACTAACCTGAACTCTGAAAGCTCTTCGAACTCTTGGTTGATCGTTCCAAATCGAAAAACCAAGTTTTCTGTACCCTTCAGCGCAGCCATTAGTTCCTTGGCGTTTGCTTCTTAGGTCTTCTGCATTTCATAGTTGAGGTGACACCCTCACAACTAATAGTGTTGCCTACAGTTGATTGTGGGTGATGCGGTCTTTCCAAATGCCACAAATGTATAGATCCCTAATATGACACCCTAGTATAACGGCTCTTTCGAAGTCCAAAAGAATAACTCCAGAATAACACAAACAGATATACCTCTAGGTTTGTATAGTCAGCATATATCTACATGTAAATTCCTACAGCACATGTGGCAATGAGAATATACATATCAGCATATTTCATTCTAAAACATGGGATATTTTAATATTTTTTTCAACACAGTGCATAAAAATTGTGCATGGACATAGTTTATAATATGGGGGGGGGGAGTTGACTGGCTCATATAGGTATTGTGGACTGCTCAATTCCGCAGAAGAAAATAGCGCTCATGTCTTAAAACGCAAGTTGTTTTTTGGTTAAGATCGATTCGGGATCTTAAAATAACACTATTCAGTTTAGACCTGGTTGTTTAGCTTAGTTTGAGTTTTCTATTCCTATGTTCGCTATATTTCAAGGTGACAGAGAAACCGCCTAGACTGCGCACAAACCTTAGACGCAGCGTTACTTTCTGATCAGTTTTTCCTGACTAATTGGTGACAACATTCCACGGATATTGGAAGGGAACGATTAGTTTAGGTTACATTGCATGAACTTAATAAAATGACGAATTACCTGGGACAGAAACTAAATCGATTGGATCGTCGGTGTAAAATGCATCATTCTCTGACACCGCAAATAAAACAGGTGCAAAACAGCCGTATTTCTGATGAAATACGGCTGTTTTGCACCTATTTCGGAATACCGCTGTGCTTTTTTCCATTATATTTTTCTAAGAAAAAAATGGAAATATGCGAAGTAAAAAATGATAGTTGTTTTTGGTTTTTGCTGGTTAACTTCTTGCCTTAAAACGATCTATTAACCCACAGATTCACAGACATAACTAACATACCGCGAAGTCCTCGATCTGAAGGTGGCAGCTCGGAAAGTGGGTCCATAAAAATTTTCAAGGTCTCAAATGGTTCCCAAAATCTAGTTGCTAGTAGGGATTAGAACTGTAGTTGCGCTACTTGACTGATTTACAGACCTGTTGATAAACGATATCATAATCTATAAATATTGCCTGCTGCTTTAGAAGTGGAAAGGTCAACAACAGAAAAGTGTGAAAATAAAATGTTTATTTTATGTATAGAAATGGGTGAACAGGAAGTTGAAGTTCAAGGAACATATTGTAAAACTGCTAAAGACAACGCTAAAGCAACTGCTATGATGGGAAGAATATCGACGAGAAGAGGTAAGTTATTGTACCTGTGATAAAACTTTGATTCGGCTACATCTGGAATATTGTACGTAGTCCCGATATTTCGAGAAGCTGTGGAAACAGTAAAGAAAGTTCATAAGCAGTAATAAGATACTAGAACTATGGAATGTTAATTTTGAAGATTGTTCGGGAACTGTGGGTTACAGAATTTGGTAATTAGATTAAAAAAGAGGGGATATGATAGAAACACTGAGCCTCCGTAACTTGGTTTCGACGAAGCCCTTTGATTGAAAGCACCTGAGCTCGAATGCTATCTAGGACGCGAAGGATCTTTATCAGGGATTTTCAATCGAAGGTGAAGCGCAAATGTGGGATAAAGTGGACTTCATATGACGAGTCTTGGACTCATCCTTGGACAGTCTGGGATCTGTTTCCCAGATACTTTTCTATTTCAGGTTTCTTATATTCTTATAACCTTGAGCATCCATAAGCGCACCGGGGAGGATGACACGACATTTGCTCTTTGGTTGAAAAATGCCTAAGTCGCCCTTCTAACACATGGAATCTTTAGAAAGGCTTTTCACTTGAATGTAAGTTAGTGTGGAGGCGGCAGGGGTGTTTATTCTCGGTAATACTGGATTTCCGTCCTGTTAAAAATACACACTCGCCAGAGTAAAGATGCAATTCGCAGACTTAACATACTAGCTTCATAGCCTTAGTTTATTTGGCTGTAACTCCAATCAACTAAACCAATCTTTCATCCCCTTAATCTAGATTACTGATATACAACCTTTAGCTTATATTCACGATAATATCGTTAGTTTCTAATTTCAGTGCTTCATTCTCTTATTAGGGATGAAAAAAAATTTGCCTGATAGAGAAAACGTTACCAACTCCATATGAGATCTTCTAGCTAATTTTCCTTCGGTTGAAAAAGTCCATTTTGTTTCAGCTGCACTCAGGTGTCTTTTCCAACAAAAAAAAAGATGTCGCATCATTCTTCCTGCCCTATAGCGACGCGACGAAGCGGCTAATTAAAAATAATGATGCTGAAGATACTTCCTCTCTTTCTGGGCATAAATAAATAAACAAGATCATTATCCCCATTACCATCAACATCATTAAGTCATTGTTGTTGAAGAGAATCAGTTGATAATCTTAGTTAACAGATGAGACAATATATATTAAATAGAAATATTATGTAATTTGTCGGTAATATTCATTACGGGTTTGCAGTGTGGTTGGTTAAGTACACCATTAACCGATTTTAACTTATTTCATTCGTCTCGCTTTTACGCCCAGTGATTACAAGTTATAGAGGAAGTTAAGAGCGGATGGAAAAATATAGGCCACTCATTATCCTAACTTGACCAAAATGTACTTCCTTAAGTGTGATCCACAATAGGGCTATAAATGTGGGAATGAGGAGAAAAAAACTTAACTTTAATTGATAAAAGAACGGCGGAATGATGAAGAACAAGAACGATAGAGTAAAAAGAAAACCTCGCCCAGTGATGCTACTTAAAGTGTCAGTTCTTTATGAGATAATTTCACTGTGATCAAACTTCCTGTAGATTCAAGAATATCAATTATAACTCTTAATTACGCTAAACATTCTTTTTGTTTGGTACATCTTTACACAGAGAGGAGCAAGAAAGGTCGAAATATTTCTGCGGAACCTTCAATAAGTTGACATAAATATTTAAAGAGCACTTACCTGAAGATTCCAATCAATGCTTTACTACACAACACGCGAGAAACGCACTCTGCTCTATGCGCTTCCTTCTCTTTCCCGGGCCCGGAAATGGGCGTTCTTAATTTCATCTCCCAGAGGGAGCTGCCGTATTGGCAATGATATAAGTTGACTGTATTTTTATTATTTTATTTTTTTTTTTGCCCTAGTCATCCAGAGTTCACAACAGTTCACTTTTGGTAACAAATAACACAATCTTTTCACGGTTCATCTTCGTAAAGTGGTGTGTGTAAACAGCAATTCCTTAAAAGCAGAACTTTTAAGAGGGAGACAAAGAATACCGCAATAAATATTTTACTGTCTATTTTACGTGCCAAGTTCATCTAGACATTGTAAAAATAGCATGCTCTTGGAAAATGAAGTTCAGAAAACTGAAGCCCAACAGGTTAAAAATACAAGCAATGGGAAAACTTTGGGAATATTCTACTCGGTGTTTTTAAAGATAACACATAAGGAATACGTTTTCTGTTTCAAACGTGAAATTCTTTGCGTATACACTAAGCGAGAAAAATATTATTGACAGTATAGCAGAGCCTCAGTCATAATCCCCTCTTCGCATGTTAGTAGCGGAGCTAAATAAGAGAATTGCTCATTCCATCATGAAATTAGCGTAAAATAATAAAAGGCATTTTTTAGTTAAATGACAAAAAAAGGGGAAAAAAGAAACCTCTCCTTTGAATTAAAATATCAATTAAAACTTTGAAATAAATATTATTGTTTAAACAGTTGTCGTTCCTAAAATTAAAGTTTAGCTCTGCCACTGCTATATATTTATGCAACAGGAGAACGGAAAATGTGTTTGCGTAGCTAGCTTTTACGATGCTAGGTCAGTACAAGAGAGAGAGAGAGAGAGAGAGAGATCATCATTAACGCGTTATATTCTATTTGGAAGAAGACGGTTGCAAGATTAGTCTATTTTCAGTGCAGATTTTTTAAAAAAAATTTTTTTTTTAATTATGAAATTCAGAAAAATCGACTTTAGAACTTGCGTGATTTTTTACAGAATCATATACATTAGGATTGAGAATACACTGACAAATCAAACCAATTTTAAAAATTTGGCCTAAAAGAGTCCCACCTATTCCCTTTGAGGATATAAAATCCATACAACATCACTTTCATGAATCAACAAGAAGTGTATTTTACGAGAAAAACTGTGACCATGACAACGAACATTCATAAATTTCGAACAGATATATACGTGTGGGTGAGCTATGTAGATGGAAGAAGCATTGTCAATCTAAACGTGTGTTCTCGCTAGTTGGCGTGTTTGAGGAGGAAAAAAAAAATACATTTTTAAGAGTTAAATTAATAACTCTTGACAAACCCCTCCGTCACAAGTAAGCGTGTAACGAAGTCCATTAATTTTCTTATGCCATAAAATTGGAGGATGAAGGAATTGTTTATCATCCTGGCATAATGGACAAAAACCGGCCTAAGAATACATCGTTATTGTTAGTCTCCCCCAGGTGGCCTTATTCTATCTAAATAGTGGCAACAACAGCGTAAACTGGAATTTCCCAAATTCATACTTGATATTTTTACAGTACTACCTGTGACTACTACTATATATTTTCTAAGTTAGTTTTATGTGGGTTTTATTGGAGTGGGGGAGGGAAAGGGAAAAAGAAACCGCTAAGACGAAAACCAACCACAAACCCTCAGTGCGAGACCAACTCATTGCTGAAAGAAGAAGAAGAAGAAAAAAAAACCGGCAACTAAATGAGTAATTACTACTACGATCTCTAAGCTTAACACGAGATACATTTCAAGTAACCTATCTTCCACACATAATAGCTTTCTCCAAGTTACGTGAATTATCCACTTTTATAACCCGTTTTTATGAAACCATTCCACGTATTTTCAACCCTAACAATAAAAAATGAACTTCACATATTTATTCTCTCTTCTTCACTACCTTCTTCCCCTTTTTATTATGTATTCTAGTATATTCCAAGTAAAGCCAGATTCAGTTAATATAATACATCCTGGTATCTATCTAATATATGCGTTGAACTAACTGAAAAACTGAATTAAATGTCATCTCTGTTTTCTGTTATCTAAATTCAACAAATTGTCACTAAAACTATCATGATACAATTCCTCTACGCTGTTAGTGAATAAGTATTAACTAGGATAAGTAAAACTATGAGCTGTAATCCAATATTGCTCTACTAAAATCCCTAAATACCAAAATCCTCGTATTCATTAACAATTGATGAATTCGATCTCATACTAACTGCTTACCAAACCCCATAGTTGTATTTGTTTGTATTAAATTTTAAACCTGACTTCCTTGTTCACGTAAATTCCACTTTCCAATTCATCATTCAATCTCTAAATTCATCCTGCAAAAAACTAGTCATCCGAAACGAGGCAAGCTTCTTAGAAGATTTTCTTGTAAACACTGCTTCTTATTTAGCTGTAATTTGGCTGATTATCAGTACCCAGTTTAGCGCATTTTAATCATCGATTCTTATACGATACGCTATCAGTTTTTTTGCTTAAATTCTAAAAAAAAAATACATCAGTTATAGTAACTGCTGATCCATTTCCTTCACGATCACTTCATAAAATTTTAAGGTTTGTCATAACCCCTCAATGGCATGCTTTCTACTACTTAATTAGTGCACCCTATTAAGAGTCCTTCTTGTTTAACGCTTGCGCATAGACCTCACACCGTATACCGCGCAGGCTTTCGAAACCAAATTCGACCGAATGGGATAGTTAATCTTTATTCCGGTAGTCTCCTATGTCTGTATACTGCGTGTGTCCTTCTGGCTTTTTTTTTTTTTTTCCTGTTTTGCAGGAACCCAGTTTTCTTGGAGGAACCCCTCCCCCCCCCATATGAAACCAGCTAACTCACATTCAGATTAAAAAAAAAAAAACCGTGAAAAAGGTTTTATTGCATTCCTAGATGGGATTCGAATACCTAGACATAGAAGATGAAAATATGGGAACCTGAATCCTTCGAGGTTGCCGGGACAGGGAATTCGAAAGTGTGAAGGATGAGCTAATGGCTATACATCTCATATTAGTATCCCCCCCCCCCCATACATCTAATGGAAGGGCCAGCGGTACTTATAATGCGGACTTCTCAAGAAGAGAGAGATTGGTATATATTTTTGGGAAGCTTGTAACAAAGAGTATTACACAAATGCTACTACAGAATAATGTTTCAATTTAATATATTTGTGTTTCATATTTCATTCCACGAAAGACAATAAAGAAAAGATGTTGCTCTCTTTATACTGTACGCATCAAAGAACTATATGTTTGTTTGTTTTTAAGTTTAAATGTTTCTTTAATCTGGAATTTTTCCAAACTCTTAAAATCAATCTAAGACAGCGTCCCTTTCTGAATTTAGAATGAAGAATTTTAATAAACGAAGTGATTTTGAAATAAGGACTAGTTAAGGATTAATTGGTAGACCCTTCTCTCACAGACTCACTCCAAGCATTATCTCACAAAATTCTGTTTTGCCTTATGCATTTTTTATAAGTATTTCATTTAGTGCTGTTCTGTTGAGTTGACTTCCATCGTTCCTCTAATTTCTTAAAAACGCAACTAGGGTGGTTCAGGTAGGTAAGCATTCATTCGTAGTCCAACTTCATACTAATCGAACCAACTTCTCATCCTGTCTATTCTCTTTCTTTCCATCCTCTAGAGCAGTGGTCTTCACACTTTTCGCCGTGAGGGCCACATTGGGTACTTCAGCACTGCTCAGCGGGCCGTAGTAATAAAAAAACTCTAGAACTAGATATATGAGTTTTATTGAAAGCAGATAAAAACTGATTACAGAGTATGTGAGATTAAATTATCGTATATTAATGAAAACGAACACTATCAGCAAATTCTCATATTTTTATCACAAATTACAATAAAACCATTAATGTGAATGATGTAACTGTGTTTGTGTTTTTAAAATTTTATTAAACTGAGGTTCAAATTTTGAAGTACTAATTACAAGTAGCGATTTCAAATGTTCATCAGATAAATTCGCCCTGTATTTTGACTTGATATATTTCATTCGGGGAAAAAAGTTTGTTCGCAAAGATACGAACAAAGATTTCCAAAAATAGAGATAAATTTACAAGCAAATTTCTTCAAATTTGGGAACTACTCAGAGTTCAAAAATTTATAAAAATCGATCAAGTTTCCTTCCTTGTATTTATCTTTAATATGTTCATTTGCCTGAAGTTCAATAATTTCCATTTCAAGTTGACTTGGGACATCAGTAACAACACAGTCAAACGGAGTTTGAAACAATCTTATTTCCCTAGCATTGGCGTCCAAATCAGCAAATCGCTTCTGAAATTGTTGTTTAAGATCTGAAATAACTAAATTTGCGAACGAGAAAGGAAATTCTGCTTCACTCTTTTTATGCAATTCTGCACAGTATGGCATATGAGCAAAGTTACAATTTTCCCCCTGGCCTTCCAGAAGTATCAACTTTGCTCTGAATGCCTTGATATGAGATAATAAATCACAAACTAAGTTATTTTCACCCTGCAACTTTAAATTCAAATTGTTCATGTGGTTCACGAGATCTGCAAAAAATGCCAATTTCCAAACCCACTCGGTATCTGATAAAAGTGGTTCGTAACGGTTTTTCTCGGTAAGAAATATCTCAATTTCATTCCTCAGATGAAAGAAGCGTGAAAGAACCTTTCCACAGCTAAGCCAGCGAACTGCAGTATAATATGTCAAGTCAACATACTCAGAATCACATTCCTAGAGAAAAGACCTGAACTGGCGATGATTAAATGCATGACAGCGAATGAAATTTACCACAGAAATAACAGGTTTCAACGTAAGTGATTGTTGGTGGATAACACAGTGAAGAAACATTGGTTTTGATATTTCTGCATCCTCACAAGCTTTTGTGATTTGCCCAACCAACCCCATTTTTATATCAGACATGTTTTTTCCTCCATCAACTGTCACGCACTGCAGACGATTCCAGTCCAAATTATACAGTGTTAGTGTTTTTTGAATTTCTTTGAAGATATCTTCTCCTGTTGTAGTACCATGCATGCTGCGAAGTGACGCTAATTCCTGTGTGATATTAAGTTCATCGTCAATGCCACGTAAAAAAAATACTACCAGTTGCGAGATATTACAAACATCAGTTGATTCATCCAGCGCGAGAGAATACCGACTAAAACATTGTGCTTTGCCTACAACTTGCTGGATAATGTTATTTGCCATATTTTCGACCCGACGAGTAATAGTATTTGGCGAAAGACTTATTATTTTAAAAATATTAAGTTTTTCTGGGCATAACTCGGCCACTGCTTCCATCATACATTCTTTGATGATATTACCATCGATGAATGGTTTTCCTTTTTTAGCCAACACATAAGCAACCTTGTAGCTTACCAAGGTTAAGGCTTCATTTTCCGAGTTTTCTTTCGTAAATAAGCCATGCTGAGAACGCAAACAACGACATAATGATTCAAATTTCTGAACGCTCCTTTTCTCTAAATTGCGAAAACGTTGAAGCGTGTTTTGTTTCATAGTGGCGGCGTATATTGTATTCTTTCAACACAGCAACAGTCTTTACAAATGAGACATACAGCTTTATCCTTTGAGTTCGATTGTATGAAGAAGTATTTCACGCCCCATTCTTCATTAAACACACGACATTCATGATCAACTTTTCTTTTCTTTTTCCCATCCGTGTTAACCCTATAAAAGAGAATAAATTTATAAATAATTATAAAATTTTTAAATTTTATTTAATTATAAAATAAATAAAATATATTTATTTATAAAAGATTTATTTCAAAAAACATTTTTGTAAAAATTACCAAAAAAAATCTTATCACGACAATTTCTACGAGCGAACTGATATATACTTTTTTTTTTTTTTTTTTTTGAAATAGCCGAATTCATTTTTTTCCGTTCGGGAAACAATTTGTTTAAATTTTTGCTAGTTTGTTAGTTTTTCAACCGAATATACACCGACAATTTACATGTAACTTTTTTAATTTTTTTTTTTAATTTCGTATAACTTCAAGTTTTTTGTCAATGAATACAGATCGGAAATTTTGTTTTTATTTCGTTTTTGCTCATTTTATTCATTTTGTTCATTTTAACCGTGTTTTTACCGACTTTTTTAAAGTGTTCTTATTTCGTGCGTCATAAATTTTTTTTTGTTGATAAGAAAGCTTATTCGGATGTAACTTTTTTTATTTCGTTTTGAATTCTTTGAATTTTTTTTTCTTCGTTAGTCCATTTTAACCGACCTTTTACAGTCAGAAAGACCGTAACTTGGATTACGGTTACTTTTTGCTATTCGGGAATATATTTTGAACACAATTTTAATTAATGCATTTGAAATCTATCAGCACCCCGTTTTTTTTTTTTTTTTTTTTTTTTGCGGATTCTTATTGAAAAATTAGTCCAGTTGGCGTACCGAATAAAATCATATCGCAGGCCGTTTTCGAGATCCCTGCTCTAGAACACCCTTCTTCAGGGACTGAAATCAACTCTTCAAAAGAAAGAAGAAAACAAAACTATTAGATTTCTTCTCTCTTCTTAATGAAGGCCTATACACGGCGCCACCTAATAAATCTTGCAACCACTCGTGTGTGGGGTTAATTGTATATTTTATATATTATATAAAAATGGAACATGTTTCATTACATATAATTCAAGTATAATTATTTGGTGTACTTAATTATTCACTGCAACGAATACACTAGTAAAAAAATAGATTTTTTTGGAATTAATTGAGGTGATTCTAATGTACTTCAAAATAGTGAAAATAAATGATAGTACAAAAATTTCATTATGTGAGGATTTTTTTTTTTTAGGGTATGCATGCTTTTAGTAGCTTTTGAATATTTCATCATGAATTAGTCAGTAATAATTCTGAACTTTTTAAATTATCGGCACTTAATTGTCCTTTTGTGAATCTCAAGGCCAGTGCCAATATACTGAAACGGAATGAAAAGCATATGACTTACATCAAAGAATACAGTAATATAAATCCAGTCTGTTCATTCACAAATTGTGGTGAGCTATGGAAATTTTAACAAAGGGCTCGCATCGTCGAGAAAAAAAAAAAGAAAAAAGAAAAAAAGAAAAAAGCCGTATTTCACACAAAAACTTTTATTAATGCAGCTTGTGTACAAATTCCAGTCAAAACGTATGAGAGGAGAATCAACCACTAAAGGCTATCATTTTTAAATAAATATTTCATGATCTCAACATGAAATATTTGCACACAATCAACTGTGTTAATTTATCTTACATAAGAAAAACATTTCTTAACTATCAAAAATAATAAGAATGAAATCTTTTGTAATCTTTTATAAAACATTTGATTGGAATAGAAACAAAATCTAGTTTCATAATTTTTGACACAAAGAATGGTATTTGTATTGGCGCGATATACTACAAGGTCTTTTTAGAAAAGTTGATGAAGTTCATAAACCGAATGACTTTTCATTCAGTTCATGAACTTCATCAACTTTTTGATGAAGTTCATAAACTGTTTGTAGGCTTTTCCAAAAAAAAATTCTTAAAAGTTTTAATAGTAAAGAGAACTTTCCATTCCTCTCGCCATGGCCAGAGTTAAGGTTGTCGTGGTCTAAAGCTATAACTTTTAAGAGGCCTTTACTGAGTAAATTTTAAGTTTAATAGTTTTACGGAGAAGCTTGTAATGATACAAGTTCCTATGCTCCTGCTTTACACACACGCAATAAAAATACTTTGAATATCTGCCTAAGTTGATAGAAGTAATAAGCTACAAGGAAGCCTCTGTAGCTCAGTCGGTAAAAACAAAGCCTGTTGTTTGGAGAAATCTGATTCGAATATCAGGCAAAGCAAGTTGTGCAGATAGAATGAACCACCCATTCTAGTATTCATAAGGTTTCTATGATGTCAAGTTACAGGCAGTGATAAGCCATTCAGCCAAATGGACAAAAATCGGCCTGCATTCTAATACCTGACCACCAAATTAGGAAAGTATTAGATGAGGAATTCGAAAAGTCATGTTAAAATAAAAGTAAAATCCCGGGAATTGTTTATAGATATTGAAGGCTTCTGATGAACTAGTTGATCATCTTATAACAGAGATAAGGATGTCACTAAATGGAAACATGGTGTGAGTTTTGATGAGCAGGATGAACTCTTCCATCAAAATATTGTGGTAAGCAACAATACTAAAGCCAACAGAATGCTAGTATGAGGAGACTGCTTTTTGTATTAGGCATTTGCATTTTTAACTATTTTTTAGTTGCACATATTCATAAAATGCAAGATTTTCTTCATAATTATCTCCTCTATATTTTAGTCCAAGTCTTTGAAAACTGATAGATAGCTTTTTTTTTTTTCTTGCTCTTTCCATCATCGAAGTTTAATGAATTTCTATGGCGTTATTGGCAAGAAGGGATACTCTTCATCTTAATTAGTATTTATGACAGATATGAGTTGCAAATTTGTATGAGTGCAAAAACGAACTCGCGCTAAAAATTTGAAAATCTCCTTTCTAGTAGGCGATTAAAAATCGAACCTAATAAGTCTTTCTACTGACGATCTAACACTATGGCGGTTATCGGGAAGCTATGTACACTTAACATATAATTTTTCCCCACGGGAAGTAGTCTACTTAGTCATGAGCAGGTGACCGGGACAAATTATAGCAGAGGTTCGAGCAAATTTCACAATTTTATCAAGTTAGAGTGGGATTATTATTAACATTTCTGGCCATTCTTTCCAAATTTTACCAATAAAATTAGTCTAATTAAAAACCAAAGTAAAATAGATTTTTAATGGACTTCTTAGATCAGAAATTTTTGTAAATTTCATTCCACCAGAACAGAGCAATTGCTTTGTTTCGAAATTTTACAATATTTCTTCCATACAAATAGTCAAATTGAAACAGAAACTGAAGGATATATTTTAATGTAGATTCATTTCTACACAGAGCGGTCCATAAGTTTCGGGAATTGATTTATCGCGCATACAGTACTGGAGCGATCTGTCAGCAAACGTGCTAACGCCAACTAAATAATACAAACTAAAGCCTACAACTCGTGTGCGCAGGGCCGACCCTAGAATTTTGTCACCCCGTGCAATAGCACAGTTTGCTACCCTTCCACCTAAAAAAACTCTTTTAATGACGACTTAAAAGTCATGATGTCAAGAGAAAGATTTCAACATGTCTGGTCATAAATCCTAAATAGTGGCATTAGCTAATGAAAATTCATAAATTAATGAAAAATGATCATAAACTATATTTTTTACAGAGAGAAGCAATTAATCCTTTGACTGGTTTTCCATTTCTGTCGTTTCCGACCATAGGTGACTTTATAGGCATTGTCCTCAAAGTATTCCTAGTGAGAATTTTACAGGGTAACTCACCATTGTTCTTCCCCCCTCCATTTATCCGGGCTCGAGACCGGCATATGGCTGGGACGTATTCATGACTGTAATCCATATGTGTTCATGTGGCCGGTTTGCCTGTTCTGGGGGAGGGGACGAAAAACCGAGTTTCCGGGTGAAAAATCCTCTACAATCCGTATGAGACCGGCTAACTCACCTTTAGTCGAAAGAGACCAGATAAAAGTTCTTCTCACTGAGGGGTATAAAACCTGGGTCTTTCCGACTAAACGGCTTCATCTATACTGACTGAGCTACGGAGGCTCATTTACCCTTTAACAGTGGAATTTTGTTCTGAAAATGTGCATCTGCATGGGTAATTAAAATCAATCGAAGACGAGTATATTCATCAAACGCAGAGTAAATGCGCCTGCTGAAAATTTTAATTAAATTATAACAAAGTGGCAATTCTCAAAAGTTAGTTTATTTGAAAAATCAATAATTTTATTGCTCCAAAATTCATTAATATCACACACACACACACACACACACACACACACACACACACACACACACACACACACACACACACACACACACACACACACACACACACACACACACACACACACACACACACACACACACACACAATGTTTTCAAAAACCATGAAAAATCCACGGACATAGAAAAAAGTACAGCAATTTGTGGTAAGATTATAGTTTATAAAAAATCGGATTAGACTTTTTATTAAAAAAAACACTACAAATTAGGAGTAGCGCGATCTTTTTGAAAAGTTTTTCGAAGAGTTTTCATTATTTTCTGGGGAAAATTAGGCGCCGTTTGCAGTTCTCACAAGAAATGATTTGAATTGCGTGTGATGGTACCTTTATTTGCTTCGCACACATTATTTTCATAAAAAATGCAAAAACCATTGATCATTAGATTCCTTTATAATAATAAGAGAGATATTCCTTCATAATATATTTTTAAATTTTTACTAAAATTTTAATTTTTGTCACAAAGGGTAATTTATTTTTTTCACATGACGAGTATACTTGTTATTACTTAAAAAGTAGTCATTTCTAAAAAATGACGTTAAAAGAAAGAAAGAAAGAAAATGATGTATTACTATTAACTTACATGTAAGTAATGCTCATCACGTCATGTAGAATGAAGAACTGCTAAATCACAAACACGTAACTATGGTAATTTTTTTTTAGATTTTAGAACAGGTGTCATGTCTTAACATAAGTTAATTTACATTTTCACTGTCAAAATGTAAACCTACTATTTAAAATTAAACTTTTCTTGTTTTCATACTGGCAAATTCACAAGACCAGTGTAGTCTAATTTCTGACCGATTTCATGTTCAATTAAAATCATGGCAAGACCTTCCAATTGAGTTTCGGCCATTGTAGAACGTAAATAAGTTTTAATAAACTTTAGTTTTGAAAGACTACGCTCGCCGCTTGGGAAAAGACAGCGTCGCATTTAAAGTCTCGTTGAAGGACCGACTGCATTCCCTGAGCTCACCCCAATGTAAAACACGAAAAGACAGTCATCACAATCAGCGTTAATACTGCAACTGCGGACTGGTCGGATTCTCGCTTACAAATAAGAAATCACGTCGTACAAAATTTCAAATCAATTCAATCATTCTGAAATTTTATATCTAATCTAATCTTGTAATTCTATATTTATTAAGAATATGTTACTGTACTTTCATTAAGCAATTTTGATAAATATGCATGTATTTTAATCTTCAAGGTCAACTCTTCTTTGTACGTAATGGATATGAAAAGTGAACCGAGAATTGCGGTTAAAATTTGTTTTAAAGCGGGTCTTTCTACTACAGAAATCCCAGAAATGGTACAAAATATGATTTTATATGATTTAATGATTTTATAATCATTTCCATATTAAAGCGTATGGAAATGATGCTTTGAACCGATTTAACGTCTTCAGGTTTCGCGGTTTTGTGACGAAAGGGAGTTGGTAGATGACGAGAGAAGTGGCCATCTCGCATCGACTAGAACTTAGGAAAACATTGCCGCTGTCGCTGAGTTGGTGAAGGATCGTTGAATCACATCACGGATGAATGCTGAGGCTTCAAACATCCCTAAGGGAGTAGTTCTTTGCATTCTGAGTGAAGATTCTGGGAAGAGGAAGTTGTGTGCGCTTTTTTCCCCTACATGTCTTGTCAGGACATTATCGCGATACAGACGAAAATTTCTTTGACAAAATCATTACGGGAGATGAGAGTTGGTATTTCACCTAAAATCCCGAAACAAAGCGACAGAGTTCTTGTGAATGGATTGGTGAGACAGCCCCCGTACGAACAAATGAGATTGTAAAAAGTTATTCATCAAATAACTATATATATATATTTTTTGACTCTCAAGGTGTGGTATACAAAGAATTGGTACCGGAGGAACAGTGAATATGGAATTTCATAAATAAGTTATGGATCCTCTCCTGAAACGCATTCAACATGTTTGTCATGCCGCATTCCAGTCGCAAGATTCTTTTTTTTTTCCGTTGCAATAATGAGTCTGCTCATAAAGCTGCAAATGTGCGTTACTTTTTGGCACACAAAAGTATACCTATCCTTTATCATCACACTTACTCAATGGATCCCCCCCCCCCGGACTATTTTATGTCCCAAGTTGAAAATGAAGCTCAAAGGACACAGATTTGCGATGTTCCAACCACCCAAAAAGATGTAATCGACAGCCTTAAAGCCTGTATAGTTGCCAATGGATCGTATTTAGAATAACAAGTATGTTTTATCTTTTTCTCTGTTTTTTTTTTTTAAATAATTTTTGTCCCAAAACTTATGGCCCGCAGTGTGTATTGTTTTGTTTCATTTCTCTTTCAGTCGTTTTGTAAGAAAATTGTTCAATTTACCCAAAACTAATTACATGGATGTATTTTAGTCTTCATCCTAAATAATAAATCCCATTCAGCCATAGCGGATTATTGCTTGATATATACACGTTCACATATATTGCTTAATCAACACGTTTTGTCAAATTCTGAAACCGAAAATGAAATCCAGTAAGAATATATTGCGCCTTTTCAATAGTGTGTGCGTGTGTGTAGCCCATCGAATAAGTTAGCAACAAACACAAAAGTGTGCAGCCCCAAATATTTCTTTTTCTTTCTTGTAGATGTGTTCCGCCAAATGTGTAAGTACATTTATTAGATTATTATTATTTTTTCGTTTTGTTTGTTTTTCCGACACTCGTATGTAGTTTATTTCTCAGCTCTAGATAGGCATATTTGATTGAATTCGGTGTCTTGACAGGAAGCTGTCAACCTGTTTCAGTCGAACTTTTTGCGCTGGCAAAATTCATCCAGTTTTACAAAGCAATACCTTATTTCGATTTTTTGAAACATAATTATTCCCACCCACGAAATGTTATAACCTTATAGTAGATGGTCTAAGGGAGTTTTCATCATTTATTTACATAATCTGGAAACTCCAAGAGTGAGGTTGCATGAAGACTTCTAAAGAATTTCAACCAATATAAATATAAATTAAGCAGGAGGAATTCAAGGCCGAGGGACAATTCATTTGAGGCTATCTGATGTAAGAAAGAGGTCAACAAGAGAAAAAAAAATTATACAGGGTGTTTCAAAATGGTGTAAAGAACTTTGCAGGAGAACAGAAAATAACTTGAAAGACATACAAGAGCTGAGTGAGTGTCATAATGTAGTGAAACATCAATTTTTGGTCACGTAACTTTTTTACCAAATGACACCACTAGATGGCGTGATACATCATACATCATTTGAAAATGGCACATTTCGATGTTGCAAAAGTGTGTTTTGGTTTGAGAAAATGTCTGAAACACAAGTTCAGAGGAATTTCTACATGCAATACGGCAAAGAACCTCCTAGTAGGCTCATGATCTACAGTGGCACAAATGTGGAAACAGGCTGTTTTGTACATCATCTGAGGTCAACTGGAAGACTGCGTGCTTCTGCTGTCGTGGAAGAAGTTTGGGAAAGTTTCAGAGAAGCCCTTTCCAGGGCTTCCTCGAGACGCCTGTCTGGTTGACTTTCATAAAGTTACAGATATAAGGTCATCAAATTGGAATTCCACGTATGACTGTGTGCAGGGCTGGATTAACCATTAAGCAAAATAAGCACGTGCTTAGGGCATCATGGAAAGGGGGGGCACCACAGAATTTCTGCTTTAGTTAGATGACGAATTTAATTTAAATTAACTTTTAATTAGTTTTTCATTTTTTTATCTTAATAATGACGTGTAAATAAATAATGACGTGTAGAAGGCCTAATAAAACTCTAACCACGTGCATGACGGTTCGTTTACACCGTATTATCGCTCACGACGCGATACCATTGCGTCAAATGAGGTAATTTTTTATAATTAACGTAACCATTTTATTTTTTATTTTCCTGTCTGTTTTAGGTCTTGTTTTAATAAATTATTTCTTATAAAAGGCTCCAGAAGCAAATATAAAACAAATCACGTGGTTGTGCCTCCGGTAAAAGGCTTAGTTGTCGCAGAAGTGCGACTCCGATAAAATAAGAGTTAATTGAAGCACGAAAGCATAAGATTCAGCTGTAAATAAGCTGAAAATTAAATCGTTCGTATGGTTTTGCCTGTGATATGTGTAACTGTGTTGAATGCCATCTAATATTCAACAAAATAATCTTTTTATTTCTGTATTTAACAGATCCCAAGAACCAAGATGAAACGTGTTTAGTTAAGTGGTGCACAAAAGCGAAAATTATCAAAAAATAAACAAGAGGAGACTTTGGAATTTGATTCCCAGACTGCAAAGCTGACTGATTTCTTCACACAAGTTCCACAACATTATATACCAATTCCTGATCAGAGCCAATCTCCGTCATCAGAAGTGCACACAAATACCACTTTGAGCACTTCAAAATCAAAATATGATGATGTTGGAATCATCAAGATGTCACAAGAAGGTTCATCTAGCACATGTCTCACTACTGACTTCACTTTGTCTGTAAATTCTCTTGATATCTCTACTGCAAATGTTGATGCAAGTTGCTTTACAAAACATTCTGAGGTTGAAATAATTGCTGAAAATGAAAGTTTAGTGGGCCATGGTGATGGTGGTGAAATGATTCAGTCTGCAAAAGATGAAGTAAATATAGCATATAGCAAAAGATCCAGGGTTGTGGCTTGATTTCTCTGCTGATGACGTGGCTTATTGGACTGCTTGTGGACCCAGTGACTGTCAACACCACAATGGGCCATTTGACAAGTCTTACCGACATTTCAGTAGTGGCAAACCAGTGAGATTCTGTTCGCAGAAACTTTTTGTTGGGACAAAAGCCAATGGTGAGGAATACAAGAGAGAGTGGTTATTGTATTCACCATCAACGGGATCAATTTATTGTTTTGTTTGTAAACTGTTTGCTCCTAAAAATTTCTCACATTTTGTTACAAGAGAAGGGTTCAGTGACTGGCGAAATACTATTGTAAATGATCAACATGAAAAAAAAAAGCACTACTCACCGAGACTCTATGCTAACATACTTAACTCGCAGACAAGGTGTAGGGTTGGGACAACAGTTGGAAAAACATATTCAGGAAGAGTGTGGTTACTGGGAACATGTCCTGAGGCGTGTCATAGCTGTTATTCGTACGTTAGCTGAACGTGGCTTGGCTTTTCGAGGAACAGAAGAAAGATTTGGATCATTGCAAAATAGGAACTTTTTAGGGCTGCTTGAGCTCATAAGTCAGTTTGATCCATTTTTAGCAGGTCACATTGCGAAATATGGAAAATTGTGGCAAAGGAAATCCTTCTATCTGTCCAAAGCCACCTGTGAGGAACTCATTCAACTGATGGCTCAAAAGGTCCACGGATGGAGTAAAATCTTTTGGTTATTTTAGTTTGTCAGTTGATTCAACACCAGATCTGTCACATATCGACCAGTTAAGTGTTGTATTTGGGTACTTAAAAGATGGACAGCTTATTGAACGCTTTTTAACCTTTCTGGAAATGAAAAGCCATACCGGTGAGGAAATGGCAAATCAGGTGTTGCAGTACTTGTGTAAATAAAGTTTGTCAGCTAAACTTTTCAAAATGTAGGAGTCAGTCTTATAGACAACGCTGCTAACATGTCTGGGCGTTACAAGGGGATGCAGCAAAAAATTTTAGAAACAAACAAGTTTGCTATATATGTGCCCTGGTTAATTTCTTCTCTACAGTGCGGTTGCTCTATACCTTTTTTTCAGCATCAACCAGCCGGTGGACAATTCTTAAAGGTTGTATTGGAAATGAAAATGTCTTAAAATCCCTTTCTGATACCAGATGGGAGGCACATGCTACGGCAACAGCAGCAATTTTGAAATCTTTCATTCAAATTTTAGAAGTGTTAGATTCTATAGCCGAAGACCAGTCACAAATGATTTATTTCTTTTTGTAGTTCATCTTGTTCATTCAAGAGAGAGCGTGCTCTGTGTTTTAAGGTAGATATAGTTCCAAGTTTTTGTGGTGGAAAATGATGAGAAAGATTATGCAGATATCTATTGGTATGAGAGAACAGAAGCAGATAATATTGCAAATAAGATGTGAGAGCTAGAATTCGTTTTCATGTTGAATTTTTGGGATGAGATTTTGCAAACTTTTTATAGAATAAGCCAAGTTCTACAGAATGAGGATGTCAACTTAAAAACATGTGCAGATCTGTATGGATCATTAGCTGACCAATTGTACACTTCACGAAATGCATTTGAAAGATATGAAGCAGCTACAAAGGAAGTGCTACCAGATGTTGATTACAAGGCAGCTCAAACTCGCAAACGTATCAGAAAGAAGGTACCTAATGATGGAGATGCTCCAGAAGTATATCTGAATGCCAGAGATAAATTTTGAATCACCACGTTTTACACAATTGTTGACAAACTTGAAACTGAGATGAGAAGAAGAGGAGAGATATACAAAGAAATATCAGAGAGATTTTCTTTTCTAAGTAATGTGCCACATAATGCTACTTCAGTGACTTCATCATCTACTGAAATTGAAAGTTATTCTCAGTGTTGTCAAAAGCTGATTGATGCTTACCCAGAGGACTTGAACACTAATTTGTCAGCTGAGCTTCAGCAGTTTCACTCATATGTGCGCCATAAGTTCAGAGCAACAAAAAAATGTAAAAACAAGATTCAGTCATGCTGAACTTTATAAAATAATTGTAGAAGACAATATTGAGTGTGCCTTTCCAAATGTAGACATCGCCTTTCATATATTTTTAACATTAATGGTCACAAATTGCTCAGCTGAGCGTTCATTTTCTCAGTTGAAGTACATTAAAAATCCTATCAGAACAACTATGCAACAAGGCAGGCTGAATGCCTTATTCTATTCTACTAAGTATAGAAGCAGATGTGTTTCGTAAGATTAATTTTGAGGATCTGATCAAAGACTTTGCAATTAAAAAAAGTAGGAGAAAACTTTTCAAATCTAAATAAAGTTGAAGTCTACAAAAATAAACATTATTTTCCATCTTACTATAAGTTTTGTTCCATTTTGAAAAATAAAAATTTATTTTATGGTTTATTATTGTTTATATTTTGAATTACATATATATGGGGCACCAAAATCTTTTAAGTGCTTAGGGTATCTATGGGTCTTAATCCAGCTCTGACTGTGTGGCATGTTTTACGACAGTGTCTACATTTAAGGCCCTACAAATTTACCCTCTTGCAACATTTGAAGAAAAACGATAAGAAGATATGCCAGGATTTCTGTATGGAAATGATCAGTAGACCAGAACAAAATGAGGACTTTTTTTTGGACACAATTGTTTTTTTAGTGACGAGTGAACTTTTCACGTAAGTGGGCAAGTAAACACTCACAACTGGGGAAGTGAAAATCCACATACCATCGTAGAACGCTTCCGGTACCCCAAAGGCTAACGTTTTTTGGGGTACCTGAAACGGTCCACACACTAAGAAGAAAGTGTATGGAGCCTTCTTTTTTTTTTTTTTTTTTTTTTAGGATCTACTGTTACTGGTGGTGTGTATCTGGACATGCTGCAAGGGTACCTAATACCACAATTAGATGATGATGACCATGACAGATGCTTACATTTCCAACAAGATGGAACACGTCCTCATTACCTTACAGACATATAAGGTCGTACCTCTACACCCGTTTTCTAGGCAGATGGATTGGTAGACAGGTGCCTATAGCATGGCCACAGTGCTTCCCCAACCTTATACAGTTAGATTTTTCTTGTGGGGCTTTGTCAGTGTTTGTGCCACCACAATCAGCCAATTTGGATAGTGTATTATATAACTGTTAATTATAAGGAAAGAACAACGTATATTATTATATTAACTAAATAACTTTAATTAATACTTCCAATATTTCGGATTTTTTACATTACCATCTTCAGGGAACATAAAAATTAATGAAATGTGCACGCAGGCACTAACACTGAGCAAAAAATGGCTGAAGAAAACAACTGACGTCAGTCCTAGAGTCCTAAAGGGTGCCACCTAGTGGGCCAAATTGGGTATTAATCTTGGCTGTTTGGGCTGATGTTCTAAGAATGCAAGCCTCCCATATTGTGTTAGTGCGTGCACATTTCATTAATTTTTATATTCCCTGAAGATGGTATTGTAACATTTCCAAAATATTGGAAGTATTAATTAAAGTTATTTAGTTAATATAATAATATACGTTGTTCTTTCCTTAAAATTAAGTTATGTATCACCAATGTATAAGCTTATCTACAAGAATAAGTGTTATCTATCTATTTCTATTAATTGCTTATGTCTGCTAACCAGTATGCTGCCTGCTGTTCTGGGAAGGAAAAAATGAGTTTGGAATTTAGAAAACGGGAAACCCTATTATCTCCATTATGAGATTATGAGACCAGTTAATCCAAATGGTGAGAAGTGTTGACCAGCAGAGAAAAGATATTGCATTCCCATAACATAATGCTTTGATCAGATTCATTTGAACTGATTCATTTGATCAGTTCATATCTGATCAAATGAATAAGCTTTAGAAAAAGTGCAAAGGTCAATATCATTGTTGATTATAGGATCTAGAACTCTGATAAACTTAGGTAGATGGGAATGGGGAGTGGTTCGTATTATATGAGATGCTGAGAGGTATTTAGCAGAGAGATATTAGGGAGGTGGGAGATTTTCTAAAAGGCGAAATAGGGAACAAAGACAAGGGAGAAGATTATTATTATTATTATTATTCATGGAGTCAAAATACTCATCGAGGGAGGTCCTTCCTAGAAAACAAAGTCTACCAAGACTCATCATGGGAGGTCCTTCCCAGGAAACACAGTCTATCATACCCGTGATCGGACTAAGACAATTTTGCGCCCCGGGCAAACTTCTTCTTTGGAGCCCAAGGTTTTTTTTTTTTTTTTTTTTAATATTTAATACTTCCTGATTGTAAGTAGGTATAGCTTTTCTCAAATGATTAATAATTTCATAACTTCAAGACTTCTACTTATCATTTCTATTCACTGACCAAAACATAAAATAGTACGTACAAAAAAAATTACCAAATTATTGGTTATTAAAAATATCATGGGTTTTACACTTTTGATTTTATCAATTATAACTTACATATATATTTTTCTTGATTTTAAATCTGCGAAAGTTTTTATTCTTTCACTAATGTCTATTTTCTGAACAACTGCATTTTCAATAGATAGTAAGGCTAAAGAATTTAATCTCTCATTCCCCATTGTTGATCGCAAATATGTTTTGATAAGTTTCAATTTGCTGAAACTTCTCTCAGCTATTGCTATTTTGTAATAGGAATCGTCAGCAGAATTCTCAATCCAACCTACGTATTTGGAATTATATTCTGAAAATTATTTGCTTTTAAAAATTGTAAAGTTTTCAATGGCGAATTGATGTTTTCCGGAAGTAAACTGTTTAGAGATTTAATTTCTTCAAAGAGCTCGTTCCCGTCAATGTCACTATTATTTTCATGATGAAGAATTGAATGCAAATCCATACATTGTTTTTTTAATTTATTTAAATCGCCCATTTTAGTTATATTAAAAAGAAAACCCCAATTTCGCTCGTAAGTTTTTATTTGTTCAAATCTTTCTTTCTTCAAGAGATGTTAATATCGTGTCCAAAACGATGTTGAATATCGTTATTCTAGACTTTGTTCTCTCATCAACAGTAACAAGAGTGTCTTCAGATTCATAACTAAATAATTTCTTCCTACGAATTATTCTTTTTTCAGTAAATATTGGCTCCGTTCCTAAAAGCTTTGCTAATTCCTCAGCTTGAGTCAAAGCATTTTCAAATTCAAGTGTACGCTATTGTCTAATGAATTCCGTACATGATTTTAATAAATTTATAACCGTTTTAAATCCATACTTTTTATTTGCATTGATTTGCTAAGTATGTTAATCCGATGAAGTATGTCATACCACGTCACTAACATAACTAAAAAGGAATAATCGCAAAGTTTTTCTGCTAGTGTTAAAGATTCAGATTTGGTGGCTGCATCGGTTGAATTTTCACTAAGTATTATCAGTGCATCTTGAATTTCGACAATCTGATACCTAACTGACTTTATGCATTCAATACGACTCTCCCAACGAGTTTCACATATCACATACTGCTTTAACAGTGAAATTTGGTACATTATCTTTGGTAATGTACCAAAGATAATAATGTATAATGTATAACTATAATGCTGAAAATAATGTATAAAGCTGTTGAATAACACCAAAAAAATGAAACAGATCGTGGGCAAGACATTGCTGCATCTCCTATAATTAAATTTAAAGAATGGAAGCCACACGCTTTGTAAAATGCGCGGGGATTTACTTGCCGTAAACGAGCTAGAACACCTTTATTTTCCCCTCGCATATCGGACCCATTGTCATAGCCCTGTCCTCTAATAGCATTAATATTTAATTTTAAATCTAAAAGCAACTTAATGATCTTAACATATAATGATTCTCCTGTAGATTCATTGATTTCATAGAATGAAACAAAATGTTCTTGAATAACTAAAATAGACTCGGTTAAATCTACGAATCGTAAAGTAAAAGAAAGTTGTTCTTTGTAACTAATATCCGGGATGCAATCTAAAATAATTGAACAGTATTTTGCTTCTTTGGCACGCTTAACAATATCATCGCAAACAGCTGATACCAAAAGAGAAATCGTTTTGAATAGTTTTGCTGCAATATGTTACATGGGTTTCCTTCGACAAAATGCGACGTACATGTTCGTGCATAATGACATCATATTTACTCAACAATTCTATCGAACCCAAAAAATTGCCATTATTTGGAGTATACAACCGCGGAAAGCCAAAGTATGGGTTGATAAAAATAATATAAAATATAAAATATCACACAGCTTTTTCAATACATTTTTTCAATGCTCTCGTCCTTTAACAATGACCGACTGCATTTCTTCATCTATTGTTTTAATTGTTTTAATTTTTTGAAATCTCGTATTTGTTTCAACCTATTTGAAATAATTTTTTACATGTTCTGGTGAATTTTCATGACTCTTTAA
Organism: Typopeltis vanoorti; assembly: GCF_054136105.1. Lineage (NCBI taxonomy): Eukaryota > Metazoa > Arthropoda > Arachnida > Uropygi > Thelyphonidae > Typopeltis > Typopeltis vanoorti. The sequence continues at coordinate 81,220,033 of NC_143559.1, forward strand.
GTAATCATTTATATGTTTCCACTTACAATGACCACCTGATCCCAAGGCCGAAGTTACTTTATTAGAGTAAAATAATTTGCAGCAAGTACAAAATACTTTGTTGGCACTCATTGAATAAATATAAGCCATTTTCGTAAATATTTTTCACCATTTGGAGTTATTCTATAATACATTGATGCTGAAAAGCATTGATTTTCTGTCTCTCTGGGATAAACGAAATCAGTGCTTTCATCTCTGGTACATTCTAATAAATCCGAAGATAAAATATAATCGCGAACTGCAGAGTTCAATGGGAAAGGCCATGTAGCAGGATCGTTATACTGAAAAGTATTTTCAGAAATGTTCTGCGGATTTTCTTTGAAATTTGTTACTTTTGAATTTGAAATTTGCAAATCATTATTTTCATTTTTTTTTTATCTTCTTCATTTAGACTTACCGTATTTCCCAGTGTATAAGACGCACCCAAGAAATTTAATACAATTTTCTGGAAAAAACCTAAAGCCTAACACAAAATATCTCAACACATCAACTCAATACTGATAAACATCAGTAACTGATTACTCGGATAAGATATTATGAAACTTGAATAGGGACTTCCCGTTCTTAGCCAATGACCAATGACCAATGACATGCTAGAAGTCACGTGAAGGTCACACATCAATTTGATTGCACCATTAATCGCCTACAAAGATCTTGGAACATAAAAGGGAGTGCGTATGACTTTGAAAAGAGGAAACAATCTTTATCTTCATTATATAAGACGCACCCCATTTTTAAGATGAATTTTTAAGTAAAAATATGCGTCTTATACACCGGAAAATACAGTATATCATCAGTTTAATTCTCTGGAATTTATCACGTGATGCATCTTCTTCTATTGAAATGTTAAAAGAAGTAGAGTCAGTGAAGATGAATTTGTTGATTTTAGGAAGTCAGTTAAATATTTTGCACTTTTAGAAATATTTCTTTCTTTTTCTAATTTTCTTTTACGGTTTTCTGCTGCAGATAATTTTTAGAAGACATTTTGAAGGGTTAAAAATTCCAAATTTCTATGATTAAAACATTGAATTAACAATAAAAGGAAGTATAATAGTAAAAATAATAAAATGTAAAACTTACCACTAAATCATCAGTATTATTATATAAATTTCAATAATACTGATGATTTAGTGGTAAGTTTTAGGCAAAATAAAACAAAATACTTAATACTTAATAATTTCGAAACACATAACACCATACAAAAACACAGAACGGACAAAGATCTTGTATAATTCAAATTTAATGAACTAACACCTAAACTTAGAATCAATATGGAGAAAGCCTTTGTTTGACAACTTTTCCGAGAGTTTTAAATTAGTTAATTGGTTTAGCCAATGCACCCTGTCGTACCAATATTCAACCTTCGGCACTCTTCAACCTCTCCTACTGAATATTATGTACATTTTTGATTTGTTTATTAAACTTTTATAATTCGAGCTTCAATTAAAACAACTTTATACTACATGGTATTTTTAATTTAATTCCTTTGCGATCTATCCTATCTTAAATATTTATATATAAAACAAAAAAAAATTACGCATAATGAATAGTGATGATGACTGTTATAAAATGTAGTCCCTGCTATCTATCTAGCGGTGGTTTATTTTACTGTTACCGTTTATTGTTGCTATCACACATTCTCCACTCTCCCTATGGACTTTTAATAAGAAATTAAGACCCCACTTCACCTTTTCAAAGTTGCATAGATACAAGGCTCTATTGCTGGCCTTAGTTTCAGCACCCTGGGCAGCTTCCCGCTGCTTAATCTGGCACTGATCATATACACTCCTTAAACTCATTGACCGTTCTCGCTCTCACCGCTCTATCAGGCAATGCATTCCATGGTTCAACCACCCTCCATGCAAAGAAACCACTCCTCACCCTCTTGCTCAGTTTCCTTTCATAACTTCCAGGGATCGCCCCGTGTCATCACTCCTTCCTGCTATTCAGCCAAGCGAAAGAACTCCCCAGTGTTATCCTGTTGAGAGGTGGTTACAGGGTAACCACCTCTCAACAGTTTAAAAGTCTCAATCATATCACCTTCCTCTATCTATCTACCAAACTCTGCAATCCACATTCCCTTATCCAATCCTTTTAGTCCTGAAACCTTTGTACCCTTTCTACAGTTAATTTATCCCTTTCAAATCCTGGTGACCAAATCTGATCTGAGAACAATAGTGTAAGTGTGGTCTGATCAGGATCTTATACAACAGAATGATAAATCTTTTATCTCTGCAGGTCAGCCTCCTAAATTTCAGGTTTCTATCAATCAACCCCAGATATCTTGTCTCCCCTACTTCCTCCAGTATAGCTCCTTCAATAGAGTATGCAGCATCCCATCGATGTGTCCCAAACCTCAAGACATTACATTTTGCTGCATTAAACCGACATCCCCATTCATTTGACCATCTGTCTAGTTTATTCAAATCCTCTTGCAGGGCTACCACATCTGCACTGTTACTAATAACCCTGCCCAGCTTCACATCATTCACAAACAACTGAATATCCCCTTGCAATCCACTGACAATGTCATTGATATAAAGGTTAAACAATATAGGTCCAAGTACTGAGCCCTGTGGGACCCCACTTGTAACTCTCTACCTTCTTGAAACTGCCCCATCATACACAACTCTCTGATACCTATCAGACAGCCAATCCTGAATCCAGTTGACCAATCTGACATCCAGACCCATGTGCTGCAACTTAAATATCAGCTCATCATGTGGCACCCTGTCAAATGCCTTCGCTAAATCCAAGAAAATCTTCTGTGACATGATAACAAGAAAATCTCATATCTCATACAGGGATAGCAGCATTTTTCTTCTGAAAATTCAAGTTTATCATCTAGCTTACTGGTAAATCAGCCAAAGAACACACACAAGTAGATGGCATTGTGAATAGATGGATAGTGGCATTGTGTGTAGATGGAAGATTGAGTAGCATGGATAGTGGATTTTATGAAGTGGAATGCTCTCCCATGATTCTTGGACTCCTTTGGAGTGTCCCATAATAATAATAATAACAAATTTAAATAAATGCTCTGATGACTTATTTTTCTGAGGAAATACACGAAACTCTTTTACCCCTACCTTTGGAATTGACAGGCAGCTGGTGTCTAATCTAGGTCTCATTCAGTTCATGGCTACTGACAGTTTATAGCTTTAAGGATAGAGTGCAGCAGACAGCTGCACCAAAATAAGCATATGCATATTAACATTTTAATAATATCAATTCAGAAACATCAAACTGGCAAAATAAATATAATTTATTTGCTAGATTTCAAACCAGTAACCTTGAAGTTCAATAACCCTATCACAGAGCACAGGAATTATTAGTTTTATCAAGGAACTGTGGGAACAATTCAGAACTAATGGACATAAGAACTGATATCTTGATATATATATATATATATATCTAGGGATAAAATTCTAATTGGATTGAACTTAGTCTTAAAATAAAATATAAAACACTATTTCAAATTTTTGATAAATGAATGCAGCCACACTTGTTAGGGAAGTGCTTCACTGCTGATGTGGTTCTAGAAATCATTTCTCAGACTTATGCTGCAATGTAGTACCACAGTTTTCTTCCAGTTTTAAAGGGTTAAAAAGCATTTGCATTTTTAACCATTTTTTAAATTATTTTACATAATGTTTGAATAGAGCAAGTGTTTAAATTTTTAATTGCACATATTTGCTGTACAAAATGCAAGTTTTTCTTCATAGTTATCTCCTCTATTTTTTAATCCCACGTGGTTAGCCTAGTGGCTGTGCACTTCGCAACCATATGCCTGGAGAAGGAGTGTCCTAGGTTCGATTCCCATCGACGATGTGAGGGGCTTAAGGATCTTCCTCAGTCATAGCCAAGTTAGCTAGCCTCGGGTGTGGGCAGCAGGAATTTTTCCACCAGTTTATCTGAGGTTTTTCATCTCTCAAGCAGGCAAACTTACCCTGTGAACACACAGGATACAGCCATAGGATATAGTATAGTATGGCAAGGAAGGTAATGGGAAACCACCTTGCTCATAATCATCTCCCTAGTATAGTAGCATATAGCTGCCCCCATCCTGGCTGTATGGCAGAAAGAAATAGATAGATAGATCAGATCTTTTAGTCCAAGTCTTTGAAAACTGATAGATAGCTATTTTTCTTGTTCTCTGCATCACTGAGGTTTAACGAATTTCTGTTATGTTATGGGCAAGAAGGGATATTCTTTGTAGTGTTGTGATTTAATATGTTAAAAAGTTAATATGAATAATAAGTGCCAACACCTAAGTCCTTCTATATATGACAGCAAATTGAGGAGATTGGATTAACTGTCTTGTTATTACCTAAATTATGTTTATAATATCCACTTGGCCAACCAAACTATATGAGGATGGTTCCATAAGTTTCTGCTGACTAACTTTTAGAAGTGATAGAAAGAAAACTGTCACTTTTCATATCTTTGAATTAGCATTTCTAATTCAAAGATATGAAAAGTGTGTTGAGGTATAAAAAAATTCTGTACTTTTGTTTGCAAAATGGACCTGAAACCTTTCAACTTTCATCTCATTGGCATCTGCAAATATTCTTCCTTGAAGGTAAGGTCTTTCTTCAGTTTCGAGAAGAGGTAGGAGTCACGGCACTAGATCTGGGCCGTAGGGAGGATGCTCAATCTCCTAGAAGCCACAGTCCTTCGCAACAATAGCCGTATGGACTGGAGCATTGTTGTGAAGCAGGCTAACACTATGACTCAGCATTCCTCATCTCTTCTCCTTTATGGTGTCATACAGGAGGGAAGCATAATATTCTGCAGTGGTATTCTTTTCCTTGAAATCGATGCTCTCTCTCTCTTTTCCTAGGCAAAACTGTTTAGCCCATTCCTTCATGGCAGACTATAAAGGAGAAGCTTCCCCATAAACACCATCCAATCGTTTCATAGCACTCAGAGAAAGCTCTTCTTTGGTGAAAAACTTTATCACAGTGATGTACTTAATTTTTAACATTATAGCCACTTTAGAGTGCCATGTGTTAGTTAAATGAGTGCCTCTAATTGAATGGCTCAGGTAGATAGTTGAAACTGGTACGCCAAGCTCCCCTCATAAATTGTGCTATTTGTCATGCTATTTTAAAATTGGAGTGAATTTTGTATGTCAGGCTGGAAACTTTTGGCACTACCTTGTATTTCTATAACTTAAAGGTTTTTGTCTTGAAATTTAAATTTTAAAGGATCAACTCTAGTTATGTTCACTAAACTAAGCAAAACCTTTACAAGTGCTACTATATTCATGTATAGGTATATTTTTAATATACATATTTTGATGCATTGTTACTACAGGAACACTGAAGTTAAACATAAACAAAATATTTATTACTCATAAATATTGTACAGAAATATTTGCAGATCTCGATATCAAGTCATAATAATCCCTTAAGATTTATATCAACAAACTCAAAATTCTAAAGGCAGAAATAAAAACGTATATACAGCTTGCTTCGTACACATATCATTGTCATTCTATATTTTTATTTTCATGTTTTGAATACTGAAATCGTTTTCTGTGCCTATAAAGTAAGAAACCACCAACAACTGCAACCACAACTATGATACTCACTACAACTCCAGCAACAATACCAGCTGTATTTTTCTTTTTCTTATGAGGTGCATTTGTAGTAACTTGTGTTCCAGTAAATGTGGTTTCAGGTGGACCAGTGATTCCAGTGGAAAGTGAACCAGGTATCGTTATAGATCCAGTAAATGTGGTTTCAGGTGTTGAATCTGTTGAGTTAGGAGTGGTTGAGTTGTTGTCTGGCTCTGATGGGTATCCATAATGTCCAGAGGCAATATTAGAAACCTCTCCTTGAATGGGTTTGCTCTTTCCTCCAATTCTTAAAGCAAAATAATAGTCTATTATATTCTTATTGTTTAGAAATAAGCCTTTATTTGATGAGATGTTAAATGTTAATAGTTGCTTCTGTCCTGAAGCCAATGGCATTAAACTACCATTGATGATACTGTTATTTCTGATCATCATGGTTTGTTGAAAAGCACTTAATATCTTCATTTTATTCCCGTCACACCGCAACTGGATTTGAGCTCCTAAAAATATAAAAAACAAAGATAAAATGAATATGAATTTACAATTTGGATCAGTATTGAAGTTATTATTATTATCATTATTATTAGGGCATGCTTCATTGTAGGAGGACTTCAAAATCAAACACTGTGTTCATCAAACTGCACTTTAACTTGTCTGTTGTTTTTCACTTGCCATGTGCTCAGGCAATGTATTTCACTGCAGACTGAAACAATAAAGCCAGATGCACCATTAGTTGCATTACAAATATATGCAATCATAGATTCTATTCCCAACATCACTACAATCCTAGATGCAGTGATGTCGGGAATAGAAATAGAAGGATATATAATTTTCCAGAAGGAAAGAAATGTGAAAAGAGGAATGAGAGTTCTGTTAATGATTGTAGAGGAATTGTGTCTGCAAAATGTGGAAATTGATAGTGCATGCACAGATTTTGAATCTGTGTGGTGTGAAGTTGAAATAAACAGGTTAGCAAATCTGATAGGATACTATTATAGGCCAGGTATTGCAGAGAATACCGACTGTGATATGTTTAGGCAAATTAGTTAAGTTAAGCATGTAAAATGATGGGAGACTTTAATTACAGGAATATAGACTGGAAGGAGGAGATAGTGTATGGGAACAAAGAGAGTGAGTTTGTGGAATTTCTGAGGGATAAGTATCTTAACCTTCATAAAGAGTGCTATGACATGTGTTTGAAGCAACCTGAGGCTTTAATGTTTTCGATTTGGTGATAACTTCACAAGATGTAGTTGTTTAAGAAGTGTTGACACTGCTGCCATTTGGTGAAAGTGATCATGAGGTACTTACTTGTTTGGGAAGTGATGAAACAAAAAATAAGTTACTGCCAAAAATGGATACATGTGGAAGTTTAAAGTAGGTGATTATAGGAAGCTCTGTAGTCAGCTAGCATCGATATGTTGGGTAGATAAGCTGAGCAGAAAAGATGGATGGAAATATATGCAATCATAGATTCTATGATTGCATATATTTCCATACTCACAAGGCAGTATCTGACAAAAGCAATGTATAACTGCATACCAAGGGTTAAGCGAGTAAATAGAGGAGTGAAATGGATGAACAGTGAAATCAAGCAAGCTGTGCTGGAAAAGAAAATGTTATACAGGAGGAGGTACAAGACAACTGGTGTTGATTGGATCCATGAAGAGTGTAAAGTGCAGACTAGAAAGGTCATGAGCATGGTAAAGAAAGAAAAGGTGCAGTATGAGAGGAGGTTGGCTGGTCAGGTGCTAGAGAAGAATATTTATGGCAGGTTAACACTGGTGGATAGTCATGGCAGCAAAATAACAGCTGCAAAGGATATAGTGAAATTATTGAACGAGCACTTTATCAGCATATATCATACTGTCATAAATGATGCTGTGCAGTATATAGAAGAGAGGCAAGTATTGGGAGATTTGGAAGTGAAAGAATCAGAGGTGTATCAGATTTTGGTTGGGATTAGATGTTAATAAGGCAGTGGGAATGGATGACATATCACCATGTATTCTTAAGGAATGTGCGCCACAGTTGGCTATGCCCTTGATCTGGTTATATAGTGAGTAGAGTTCCTATGAAGTGGAAAAAAAGGCAAAACAGGACCACTCCACAAGCATGGTTCTAGGACAGAAGTCTCCATCTATAGACCCAGTCTGTATAACTGCAATTGTGGTCAAGGTGTCGGAAAGATTGGTAAGGAATAGAATACAGGATTGGATTGATGGTCATAGCACTCTTTATGAAGGTCAGCATGGATTTGTAAAGGGTAGGTCTTTCAGTAATTTACTTGCATTTTATGATAAGGTGACAAGTGTGTTAGATACAGTGATATTCTTAGACTGCAAAAGCATTTGATAGATTACCACCTGATAAGTTGGTGTACAAGCTACAGAGCATGGCAATAGAGAGTATATTGGTTAGGTGGATCAGTTTGGCTGTCTGAACGATACCAGCAGGTTGTGTATGATGGAGTAGTTCTCAAGAAAGGAGAGTATCCAGTCCCATGCCCCAGGGTTCTATTCTTGGGTCCCTACTGTTTTACTTGTTTGTAAATGATATATCATGTGGACTGACTGGGAAAATTCAGCTGTTTGCCGATGATGCAAATTTGGGTAGAATTATCAGTAGCACTGCTGATGTTAATTTCCATCAGGAAGATTTTAATAGACTTTTGTCTTGGACAAAGGAATGAGGTTGTAGGTTTAATATTAATAAATGGAAGATGTTGCATTTTGGAGCGCAGAAATATAAGGCTGTGTACTATATTGCCAGTACTATACTGCAATAAGTGGATGAGATTTGAGAGTGATGGTTGATAATAGACTGAAGTTAAGTAGACTTGGGCTAGTGAGGCTGCATATCGTAGTGCTGATATGATAAAGAAGCACTCTAACGTGTAGGGATCAAGAAGTGCTTGTGCCACTGTATAAAGCACTGATCAGCCCACACTTGGACTATCAGATCTGGTCAATTGGTTTTCAGTGTGATGTGGAAACATTGGAAAGTCCAGAGGCAAGTGACTAAGACAATGTCAGGACTTTGGAATGCTGGCTATGGAGAGAGGTTGAAGAAATGTGGATCGCAGAGTTTGGTGGATAGGAGGAAGAGAGGTTATATGAGAGAGATATTTAAGTTAGTGAGAGGAGTTTATCAGATTAATCCAGCGGGGATTATAAAAAGAGTAGAAGGTGGAGGAAAAGAACCAGAGGTCATCCATGGAAGTTATATAAAGGTGTGAGGAGTAAATTTTTTACATAAAAAGATTAAAACAGAGCATGGGGTATATTTCACAGATACCCCACAATGTCAAACTTAGTAGCTTTTAAGCGTGCTCAGGCCAAAGCATGATATATGAGAAGTCAGTCTCAAAAACAATCATGGACCTAATTTACCACATCAGTTAATCAAATGACCAGTCCAAAAATTGTATGGAATAATATCCAGAAAATGAAAGGTAGATATAGAACACACCATTTGTCTACCTTAGACGGGGACCAAGAGGGCCCTTCCCCCCAAAGGAAAAAACCACTAGAAAATTTTCCAAAAATCTTTTAATTAATAAAATTCATTTTTTTTATTTATGTTGTGTCGTACCTTCTATTTCTATGCTACTTATGAATTAGCGATAATTGCAGAGGCTCAGACATAGGTTGCATGAGATGCATAGTGTGTATTCTCAAATCATCTACTCAACTCCCCCCCCCCCCCAAAGCCAAAGATTAAACCCTGAGTACGCTACTGCCTTAGACCATAATGGAAGTGTTATTGCTGCTTTGGGAGAAACGTTTGCCAGAATCAGGAGGATATGAAACAACAGCTTCATATCCTCCTGAATATTTAATACTGAAAGAGAAGCAAGAGAAACAAAGGCTAAATTTTTCTACCAATGGGCTTGAGTAGACCATACAATCAGCCATTTGTTAAGGAGGAACTAAAAAGAGCTCTTCTACTGTCTCACCCTAGTGCAGTAGGGGTCTGATGACATCTATTATTAAATGATAAAACATCTACCATCATCTTCTATGGATCTCCTTCCATTAATATACAACAGAATACTTGCAGAGGAAAAGTTTCTGGATTCTTGGCATAAGTCAGTTGTCATTGCTATCCCAAAACTAGGATAAGATCCAACACAAGCAAATAATTACCAACCTCATGTTAGAGGTTTAATGGAATATTAATTCATTCAGAAATGCCATCACCATTTCTTACATCCTTGGTACTTCAGAAAAAATAGCCAGATCATTAAAAAAGTACAACCTCCATACAGCTTTTAAGCCCCACCGTAAACTTGCTACCTTTATCCGCTCCACTAAAGACCAGCTTCCTCCTCTTTCAATGCCTGGTGTATATAGAGTACCTTGTTCCTGTAAACTTGCCTAGTTCAGACAAACAGGCAGGTCAGCTTCCATCCAGTTAGAAGAACACAGTTCTTACATCTGCAAACACGATTACGGTCAGTCTGGCCTTGCAGACCATGTTTTGGATACATCTCCTGGAAAAAAACTACCATGCTCCACCATAGTAAATTCAAAAAAGAAAGACTATTCTTTGAATCTGCATCTGCACTCAGGAATCAACCTAATTTAAACAAATATGGTTGCATTAAACTTCCCAAAATTTGGGAAACTGTAATTATCAGAGATCTCTCTTTACATCCCAGGCCACCTGCAAATGTCCATAGAGGGTGCACCACGAAGATAGGACTTTAGTTTCACTTTGTATTGTATTTGTGTGTGTGTGTGGTGTTACAAAAAGTTTTTGTAATCCCTGAAGATGTCTCTGTGATGGAGACGAAATATTGGAAGTATTAAAATTAGTTTTAATCCTTTCTCAGTGCTATTAATATTCCATTAAACCTCTAACATGAATTCTTCACAGCACTTAAGGCTCAACACATGAATTACCAACCTATTGTTTTGACTAGCTATCTTTGTAAGATACTAGAGAAAACGATTCATGCCAGACTTTCTAATATTTAGAAAGCAATGATCTTTTCTCCAATATACAATGTGGGTTCGTAGACATCGTTCAACTTTAGACCAGTTGGTTCACTTAGAAACTTGTATAATAGATGCATTTCTGAAGCAAGAACAACTGGTTTCAATTTTCTTTGACATCAAAAAATCTTATGACAGCCTGGAGATATGGCATATTAAAAGACCTCTATACCTTGGGTCTCAAAGGACACCTTCTTGTATTTATTAAAAACTTTCTGTCCAGGCAAACTTTCCAAGGCAGAGTGGGAAGTATGCTATCTTGATATCAAGAACAGGGCATTCCCCAAGGCTAAGTGTAACACTTTTTGCTATTAAAGTTAACTCAGTCACTGAACAGCTTCCTCCCACTGTAGACAACACTCTCTCTCTCTATATATATATTTTTATTAAATGTTGGGCCCATACACAGGAGGTTGGTTGGTCAACGTATAGTACATTAGTACCGTGTAAGGGCAGTGGATTGGGAAAGGAGGAATTTGTTTACATTTGATTTGAATGACTTTAAATTGTATTCCTTGGGAAACAGCAGGTGGGAGACTGTTCCACAGTGCAGCCGTTGCAGGGATGAAGGAAGAGGAAAAGAAATTTGTTCTGTTTATTTCTAGGTGTACTATGAGGGGATGTTGTGCAGCAGCCGCACGTGTTCCAATGAGTTTAGTACTGAGCGGAGGAATTATTGATGTTATTTCAGATGAGCATTTCCCATGGAAATATATTTGACTTTTTTTTTATCATCATATAGTCAAAGGCTATCAGTTTTGAAATATGTTGATGACTTCACAATTTACTGTCACTCTCATAACATGAGGTTAATTGAAAGACAACTTCAGCAAGCAATCATGTTTCTCTGTGGGGTCTTATTAATGGGTCCAGGTTTTCAATAGAAAAAAGTGTCTATATACATTTCTGTAAAAAATGAATTCTTCGTCCAGATCCTGAATTACGAATGGGACAAACTGTTATTCCAGTAGCTACAGAAGCCAAGTACTTGGGACTCATCTTTGACAGAAAATTTACATTCTTTGCACACATTCATCAACTAAGAGAAAAGTGCAAGAGAGCGGTGAACCTCCTTCACAATCTATCCTCTACTGAGAGGGGTGCTAATCAATCTTCATCGCTCCATCTTTATTGTACACATATGTTCAAAGTTGGATTTTGGGTCTCAAGTCTATGGTTTTGCAAGACAGAGTAAATTGCGATGGTTGGATTCCATCCATCATCAGGGTATATGATTGTCGAAAGATTGTCGGAATAAGTGAGACAGGTTAGATGAGGACGACATCCTGAAAGGAATAGAGATGGAAAGGTATGATGTGTTTCATGAGAATAGAAGGGGTAAAAAGGGAGGGGGAGTGCTATTGATGATAGAGAAAGAGTTATATCCATACAAGGTAGAGATGCAAGAGGGAAATAGGGCCAGTAGTTTTGAGGCAGAATGGTGTGAGATAGAGGTGAATAGAATCAAATACTTGGTGGGATGTTGTTATAGACCTGGTAATGTGGACAGGAATGATAGTGAAATGTATAGTCAAATAAACCAAGCAAATAAGAAAAGGGTGATCATTATGGGTGATTTTAATTATGGCAATATAGACTGGAATGAAAAGAATGCAACTGGAAGTAAAGAAAACGAGTTTCTTGAGTTTTTGAGGGATAGCTACCTCAGATAGTATGTAACAGAGGGCACACGAGGATTAAGTGTCTTGGATTTGGTCATCGCATCGGAGGATGTAATTATAAACAAGGCGTCTAATCATTCACCAATTGGTGAAAGTGACCATGAGGTGATTACCTGATGGTTGCCAGCAGTGCAAGTACCCCTATGAAAAAAGGGTATATGTGGAACTACAAGGGGGAGGGTGATTATGAAGAGCTCAGGAGACAGCTTGCAGGCGTAGCATGGAATGAGGAGTTAGCTGGAAAAGAGATCAATGCAGCTTGGGAGATTTTCAACTATTTAGTAGATGCAATGTCTAATGTATTCCACAGGTGAGAAGGTTAAATAAGGTAGGTGTGAGATGGATGAATAAAGAGATTAAGCATGTGATACAGAGAAAAAGGGCATTGTGGAGGCAACATAAGAGAAGTGGAAGTAACCAATTTCATGAGGTCTACAAAGACCAGGCAAGGAGGGTGACTTGGTTGGTGAGAGTAGCTAAAGAGAGGTATGAACAGCAGTTAGCTAATGAAGGCAAAAAGAATCTAGGGAGGTCTTTCGATATGTAGCCAGCAAAAGAAAGAATGATATGGAATGATGACATTGATTGGAGGAAATGGTATAAAGACAGCTGTTGCAGAATGTGTGGTGGAGATACTTAATGAGCAGTTCATAAAATCTTTCAATCTTGTGAATGTGACTTCATGGAGAGATTGAGAGCAGTTGATGATGGGGAGGAGAGATTGACTGTAAGTGAGCAAGAGGTGTTTGAGGAGTTGAGTAAACTAGATGTAAATAAGGCTGTAGGACTTGATAATATATCACCGCATATTCTGAAGGAATGTGCCAGAGAGTTGACACCTGCCTTGAGATAGTTTTTTAATATGAGTCTTGCACTTGGTCAAGTCCCTAAAGAGTGGAAGGAGGGCAAGATTGTGCCACTTCATAAAGGAGGTGATCGAACTCAAGCCTCAAACTATAGGCCTATCTCTGTGTCAGGTGTTGTGGTTAAGTTGTTGGAAAGCTTGTGAGAACTAGGATCCAGAGATGGGTTGACAACAATGGTATAATCTTTGATGGACAGCATGGATTTGCTAAAGGGAGGTCATGTTTTAGTAATCTACTTACTTATTACAATAAAGTGACTGCTTCCTTGGACAGAGGAGAAGGATACACAGTAATATACTTAGATTTTTCAAAAGCTTTTGATAGAGTACCTCATGATAAGTTGACAGTCAAACTAGAGCAGATGGGGTTGGATATTAGATTAGCGCATTGGATTGGAGACTGGCTATCTCATAGGTATCAGCAAGTTGTGTATGGGGGTGCGATATCCAGGAAAAGGAAAGTCACTAGTGGAGTGCCTCAGGGGTCTGTTTTAGGGCCATTACTATTTAACTTGTATATTAATGATATTGGCGAAGATTTGGATGGAGATATTCAGTTGTTTGCAGATGATGCAAAGTTGGGACGAACCATAAAGAGTAGTGAAGTTGTTGTTGCAAGGCAACAACAAATTGAGTATTGAATAAATTGAATAAATTGAGTGATTGGGCAATAAAATGGGGATGTGAGTTCAATGTTGCAAAATGTAAGGTTTTAAAATTTGGAAAACAAAGATGGGATGCAGAATTTATGCTTGGTGGGAATATATTGTTGGATGTATAGGAAATAAGAGATCTGGGGGTGGTAGTGGATAAGGATCTAAAATTTAGGGGACACATCGCCAAAATTGTGAAGACAACACAAAGACTTCTGAGAATGATGTGGAGGACACTGAGGTGTAGGGAGATTCTTGTTCCATTGTATAAGGCTTTGATTAGGCCACACATGGACTATTGTGCCCAGATTTGGTCACCGGGTTTTCAGAAGGATGAAGAGATGTTGGAAAGGGTCCAAAGGCGACTGACTAAGATAGTTTCTGACCTCTGGAATGTTGAGTATGAGGAAAGATTGAGAAGATGTAATTTGCAAAGTCTGGTGAAGAGAAGAAAGAGGGGAGATATGATAGAGACCTAGATAAAGATTGAGAAGATGTAATTTGCAGAGTCTGGTGAAGAGAAGAAAGAGGGGAGATATGATAGAGACCTACAAGTTGGTAAGGGGTTGTTATAAGATCAATGGTGGAGAAGTTCTACAGAGAATAGTGGGAGATCAGGGGAGAACCAGAGGTCATCCCTGGAAACTGTATAAAGAGGGTGTGAGTAGGGGAGTGAGAGGCAGGTTTTTTCGTGCAGAGTTGTGAATGATTGGAATGCCTTGCCTGAGAGTGTGGTATCTGCAAGGAGGAGTGTGTTTAAGACACGGTATTATGAGATGTGTGTGTGATAAAAGGACTTCCCAGATGAGTCTTTGACTCCATTAGGTCTTGTTTAATAATAATAATAATAATAATATGGATTCCATCCACATACTCTGATGCCTTTCACATACTGGTTCCTATCACACTTCACCCACTCGAAGTCTTTATGTTGAAACAAATGAACTGGCTCTATCACTTAGACGGAAACAGTTGTCTCTTAATTATGCTCTAAAGATAAAGTCTCTCCCAGATCATCCTACATGGACTAGTCTCTTTTCTCTGCATTGGGAAGCTCAATGTTGCACACTTCAGACTGCAATATGTCCTGGTATGCATGTTAAAGAGACTGCAAGCTGTTGATATGAATGTTGACAACATTGCCTACACTAAACATAACAGCATTCCTCCATGGCAGGTTTGCCCCTCCATCCTTCATACTCCATCATCTATCTACCTGCAATTGTTTAATGTGCACAGAGCAGCCCACTCTGATTTCTCTGCCCATCTATACTGATGGTTCAAGAACTGATAATCCCTCTGTTGACTGTGCTGCTGTGTTTCCTGACATTATTATCTCCAACAAGATCCCACCTGATGGCAGTAATTATACAGCACAGCATATAAAAGAAAACTACTACCAAAAGTGAGTAATTTGCACAGACTCATTGAGCTCTTTATAGGCTATCTGCTCTCCTATATATAATCCACATCGAGTGCTGTATGAGGTGTTACACCTGTTGTTAAAAATGAAAATCCTTAATTTTGATGTACACCGCAACAAAACCTGGTTTGAAAAAAATTTAAAGAAGTCTGTGAAACGCTAAGACATTATCCAAACCTGAACATAAATGATGTATTAATCATTCCAAGAATGTGGAGGAATCCATCTTCAACCAGTACAGCAACCAAAACAAGCCCAGAAGAAAATCATCAATATGGAAGGACTTTGGAAATGTTTAATGTAGTTCCGTTTTTATTTTATTTGTATTTAAAATTTTTTTATTCTATGTATTTATTTATTTTTCCCACAAGAGGTCAGGCTAGGATAAATGATTAACAAGCATATAGATTCATTTTACTTTTGTACAGTGCAGTGCCATGTAGCTTGTATCTTACACATATGTATTTTTTCTGATGATGAACTCAATACAGAGGTTGAAACGTTGATTGTTACTTTCCTAATGCTAAGTGAAGTAATTATTCTAACATGTGTGTTGTGTCTCCATAAATTCTTCACTATCTAAGTATTGACATTAAGCCTGAAATTAAACATTGACATTCTAATCAACATATAAGGAAAAGAGAGTTGTTCTAGTTAGACTCTGCATTGGTCACAATCTTACACATTCTTATTTACTGAGGGCTGATGATCTTCTCATATCTGAAAAACGCAATACATGGCTTCTATTTGTCATATTCTAGTGGAGTGTCAGCACTTTACACAAGAGGAATGAAATTTTTTACCTATCTAGCCAAGCCACACACACTCGGACGGATGCTTTCAGACGGCATGATGTTTTTAACTTCCTACAAAGAATTAATTTGTACAAACACATGTGACTAATTTTGTTTATATGTAGATACTGCATTGCTAAGCTTAATTTTTATGAATGCATATTGTATGATAATTCCTCTTTGACTATTTATGCACTGCTGTAATTTTATCTACATTTTGGTTTTTGTACATGCATCTTGTTTATTAGTTTGTGCTGTTGACTATTTGTGTACTGCTGCATTGTGAAACTTAATTTTTGTGCGTGCATATTGTTTACTAATTTCTATTTGACTGCATATGTGCTTCCGTAACCTTTGTTATGATTTTGTTTATATGCTGCATTGCTTGGCTTGGTTTTTGTACAAGCATATTGTTTACAATATTTCTTTGACTGTTTATGTATAGCTGTAATCTTTGGGATTGTGTATTGCTGTAACCTTTACTATGGCACAGTATGACCTTTGTTTTTGTGCCAATAAACTACAAATCATGCAATGCTACCCAAGTCATTCATTATCTTTTTCACTTGATTCTTTCATATCCTTCCATCTATTATATATTCACTGTGGTCTGATTTCACCCTATTTCTACCAACTCAATTTTCATGTTTTGCCTCATCCATTAATTGCATTCACTACATTGCTGTCTTCACGGTTAGCCTAGTGGCTATGTGCTTCGCAACCATATGCCTGGGGAAGGAGTGTCCTAGGTTCGATTCCCGTCGATGATGCGAGGAGCTTAAGGATCTTCCTCAGCTATAGCCAAGTTAGCTGATCTTGGGCGTGGACAGCAGGGTTTTTTCCACCAGTTTATCTGGGGTTTTTCATCTCGCAAACAGGTCTAGTGAACATACATGGATTACATTCAGGAACACTGACCCAGCCATAGGTTTGATTCGTCAGCTATGCCGGTTCCAGAGCCCGGATAAAATTTGGGGGTGCTGAGATGGTGCCGTACCTCCCCGTAAAAGGGACTCATGGCTGTGTATCATCATACGATTATTATTATTATTATTACTACAGTGCTTGCTGACACTTGAATTCATCTTCTTACCAGTGGTTTCACTTTTTTATGTTCTCAGCAGCTGCACCTCTTTCTCTTACCAGAAATCATAGTCTGCCACTCACAATTTTAGGATTCTCACTGCCCTCCACCCTTCATCTAACATAATTTTCCCTATATCCCTATTCTCACAACTCATAATCCATCAGAGTATCATAAATATCATACAGAATATGTATACCGGTCACCACATTCGACTTAGGAGCTGCCCGATGCAACAAATTCATTCACTCGCACTGCTATCTTGTCTATGAGCACAATAAAAATACTTGAAGACACAAAACTTGAAGAAAACTCAGCCAAGCACTGTGCAGTAAATATCAAATACTGGGGGATGCAAAAGTAGGTATACAGTTGTGAATCTTATTATTTTGCATTCCTTATTTTTTTATTTACTTATTTTTTATGATTTTTCCAGATAATTATGGCTGGTAATTTAACCAATGAAAGTGAATAATAAAACAATACTGGAAGATACAGAATGCTGAAAAGGTTCAGCATTCTGTATCTTCGACAGAAATGGGGTGAAAAATTTTACACCTTCCCCCCTACCAAGCAGACTAACAATTTACAGAATACGTGATACATTTGATCAGACTAGTTCCATCTGTGATGTGCCAAAGAGTGGTCAACCTGTCAGTATTACCACTCTTGAAAATGGAATGTTATTTGCTCTTGCATTTAATCAAAGCCCACCCACACACAAAAAAAAACTTCTAGTGAGTTAGGCATTCGGCATTGACAAACATTACAAAATGTTAAATTTAATCTTTGCTGTAGCTGCTCAATAATAACCTTCCTCCTTCTTTATTTTATATACATGAAAGAATAAAATATATCTTTTAATCGATATATTAGTAAGAACTTAGTCAATAGTTTTACTTACCATCCATTTTGATGTCTGGAGATGTCCAATGAACAGTAACAATTAGATCATCATCATTGTTTCTGAATACATCAATGACTTCTAAATCAGTTACTCTGGTTCCAGGTAATTCACCTGTGGTATTCTTTATAAAAAATAAATGTTTTTCTCCAGCTCGCTGGAAATGTACATTTTCTCTCTGTAAGTATTCATGTAAGTATTCATCATAATTTTCAGTATTGCTGAAATCTTTCCATGTAAAATTTGTGGAAGCTCCACTACTTGGAATTTCTGAAAATATATTTAAATATGAACAGTTAATGATTTATTTAAAAAAAAAGTAATTATTACTATTATTATCTGAGATTTCCAGGGAGTCAAGGAAAATATACATCACCTAAAACTGCTGTCATACCTTTCCTTAAAATCATTCACACTACATGCACTCAGTACTTCACCAGGAAAACTATTCCACTCACTTACTGCTCTAAGAGAGAAAATCTAGACCTCTATCATATCATCCTTCTTTCTCCTGTTAACCAGAGTCTGGAGTCCACTTACTCACAATCTGTCCTCATAATCTAAATTCTATAATCTTGGTAACTCTTCTTTGCATATCCTTTCCACAGCTTCTTTATCCCCTTGGAACCCAGGAGACCAAACCTGCACACACACACTAGTCTAGGTGCAGTCTTATCAAGGCCTTGCAAAGAGGCAAAATGGCTTCCTTATCCTTATATGTCAAGGTTCGCTTCAACACTGCAATTATCCTCTGAGTTCTATTTGCAATTTTTGCTATGTGACTTTTGAACTTGAATAACAACTTTGACAGAGTCAATATATTCATTATGGGATATCTCACTCAACCAGCACTTATCTATAATATTGAATCTCAAACTCATTCAATGCTCCTAGCATTCATGTCACACTTCCCATGTACAAAACCTACTCTTCACTCCCTTCTTTGTCACAGTCTTATACAACTTTCAAAAATACATTTCCATTCTTATCCTCCACCCCATGTATAAACTACTCTGTATTAATCCTGTGAGGGAATTTTATCAAATTAATCCAGAGGGGATTATAAAAAGAGTAGAAGTGAGAGGAGCAGAACTAGAGGCCATCCCTGGAAGTTATGTAAGAGTGTGGTGAAGATGGGTGTGAGGAGTAGATTTTTTATATGGAAAATTGTCAGTGAATGGAACGCATTACCAGAATATGTTGTTGATGCAAGGAATGTTAAGGATTTTAAGATTCACCTCCTACGATGAGTCTGCTGACTCCATGGAGGGTGTAATAATTATAATAATAAAAAACTCTCTCACCAACTTAAACATTTTGATTCTATTCCAGCTATTCACTGTACTTACAAAGTACATTTGCTAAAACTTTTCCCATAGGTTCAGAAGTATGTACATCACAATGGAAACCAGGCAATGGTAGTTCATGTGAGATCTGATCAAGGTCACATTGTACAGTGGTATAAACACCTCCTTTTATCTCTACACATCAGCATCCTCCTTATCACAGCAACATGCTGGACAGCCTTTGCAACCCTTTTACTATATCCTCAGAGTTTGCGATGCCATAAATTACCATCAGATGTCAAATCTCACCTACCTCCTAGAGAAAAGTTCTGCAACACAGTAGCATAGCACTATACCTCTTCAAGAGTAACACCATGTACTCATTAACATTAATGTAGCAAACTTGCTAATCTTTAATAAGTACATAGTATTACTCTTAGAGTGAAGTATAGTGCTATGTTACTGTGTTGGAGAACTTTTCTCTAGGAAGTAGGTGACATTTGGTATCTGATGTTGTACATCCTAATCCAAGCTAAAAGTCAATTTAAATCTTCCTTGAGGAACTTAAATATTAACATCACTCCTTGTAACTTTCTCCAACATTACATCATCAGCAAAACTGAATATCACTTGTCAGACCACTTTAAATAAGTCAAACAATAGTGGTCCAAAAACAGAACTCTGTATAGCATCCTACTGGTTACATTCTTTCTTTTAGGCTTACACAGTGATCCGAATGCATTTTTGAAAATTATGGAGACAACTACCGTGTTTGAATAAAAACTTTAGTTTAATATAACTAAAATCTACATTTGACGTTTCGACCTTTATGTCAAGGTCATATTCTGGAGCATACAAATATACACAGGAAACAAGCTACACTACAATCAAACTGGTCTGTTAAAGACACTGACCAACTGCTACAACAATTGTTGGCCTGACCTCTGGTGGAAAAAAAAAATTATACATCAATGCTAAAGTCCTATTATTAGTGTTATCTGTTGGTTGTAGAAATACATTGGGCACAACGAGTATCTATCTATATACATATATTAACATCATGTACACATTCCAGCCAGTTGGTATGGAATGGTTTCTAATACTAGCTGAGGATTGGCTAGAGTCCTGACTTATGCTGGATCTTACATATTAGGTAGGCTGAATGTGTGCCATCCAGATCCTTGGAATTTTCATGCCATCTTTGTTGTTGATATTTGCGTGGTTTATCAGGATTTCGCAGGCTTCCTTAAATTTCCTTTCGTACCAGGTTTTTGTGTGGTGTAAAGAGCAGATGCTTTTCCAGTTGATTTGGTATAAGGTGTTGAGTACATGGTCTGAGAGGCCTGCTTCACCATAATGGTTATATTTAATGTGTCTAATGTGTTCTTTCTTGCGTATAGGGATTGTCCGTCCTGTTTCACCAATGTACGGTAAGTTACAGGTGCAGCGGATGCAATATACTCCAGGATGTGCTAATGGGAGGAGAGGATCCTTAGAGGAGTTGAATATGGTTTTAAGTTTAGTGGGTGGTTTAAAGGTGGCATTGAGGTTATAATGTTGTAGGATTCTGTTGATTTTTTCTGATAACCCTTTAATGTATGGGATGGCTATGGTTTTACTGTAATCTAGATTCGTTTTTGTTGTAGTTTTATGGAGTATTTTATTAACAGTATTTTTGTTATAGCCATTATTTATGAATGTGTCACTAATGATTTTTAGTTCTTGTTTCAGGGCTTGCTGTTAGAGCAAATTGTTGTAGCTCTGTTTTAAAGGGTGTTAATGACTCCATATTTTTGTGATGGGTGGTGGTATAAATTAGCATGTATGTATTGGCCAGTGTGTGTCGGTTTTCGGTAGACCATGAAGGATAGACTGCCTGAAGGAAGACGTGTGACTAGTGTGTCTAGGAAAGGGAGCGAATTTTGGTTTTCGATTTCGACAGTAAATTGTATACATTCGTGTTGTTTGTTCAGGTGGCTAAGGAATGTGTTTAGCGTTTGTTGCCTGTGCGGCTAGATCACGAATACGTCGTCAACGTATCTAAGCCAGACCGTCGGTCTTAGCATGGCGGAATCAAGACCCCTTTGCTCAAAGGTTTCCATGTAGAAGTTAGCGATTGGGGGGGGGGATAGTGGTGAGCCCATGGCTGTACCTTCTTTTTGTAGGTAGAATTTGTTTTGCCACACAAAGTAACTAGACTGTAGTACGTGGGCAAAGAGGGCTGTAATGTGTACATGATGTTAATATATGTATATAGATAGATACTTGTTTTGTGCCCAATGTATTTCTACAACCAACAGATAACACTAATAATAGAACTCTAGCGTTGATGTATTTTTTTTCACCAGAGGTCAGGCCAACAATTGTTGTAGCAGTTGGTCAGTGTCTTTAACAAACCAGTTTGATTGTAGTGTAGCTTGTTTCCTGTGTATATTTGTATGCTCCAGAAGATGACCTTGACATAAAGGTCAAAACGTTGAATTTTAGTTATATTAAACTAAAGTTTTTATTCAAACATGGTAGTTGTCTCCATAATCTTCAAAAAGGCACTGGTTACATTCCTTTTCCAGGATGCCCATCCACATCCAAGCACAATTTGCTGGTATAATTTCTAACCATCTGACTATTCTAATAATCAATATGGAATGACTATTAATCTTAAAGATGACTTCAAAAATTTTTATTCAGATTTGTCATCTCACCATGTATATAGCAGTGATTTTTCTCACTAGGAAACTCCAATTTTTGATTAACTAAAAGATTTTTTATATGGAAAAAATAAACTAAAAGAGAACTCAATCATTAGAACACATGTAATCAAATTATCTTTCAATCATTCAACCTATTCATAAAATTCTTTTGGTCTTCAACAATACAAAAGGATTTCTGGAATGTTTTCTTTATGTGTTATGTTAAATTTAATAAGATTACAAGGTCACTTACGTTTGATATCTTGAATGGTTGGGATAGGAAGTATATCAGTTCCTTCTGATTTGTCACGAATGACAGTTGCTTCATCACTGTATGCCTGAACAACTACGGTATAATAACCCTCTTTGTCAAATTTGCCAAAGTAAGCAGTGTAAATACCATCATACCTTGTTGTATCAGCACCTATTAAAAAAATTATGAAAAGAATAAATATTGATTTATTTACATACATTATATGTAATATATAGAAAACACATCAGTTAATTAGTTAGAAACATATGTTTTGTATGGATGATTCATATTTATTTACTGCAGAACAAAAGAATAAATGCTAATGATATTATTATTATTTATACAGGTACTGCATGGGAGCCCACACTATCCATTAACAGAATACCTATCATACATCTCCTTAAACTTATTCATTGTTGGGGTGCTCAGAACCACCTTTGGCAATACATTCCACTCATTCACCACTCTCCAAGTAAAGAACCTAGTCCACATATCCTTACTAACAACACTGACAATTTCCAAGTGTGACCCCTTGTTTTCACCCCTACTCTCCATGTATTGAAAATTCTTTTGTGTCAATCTTATAGAATCCCTTTAATAAGTTACTAAAGGGATTCTATAAGATTGACACAAAAGAATTTTCAATACATGGGGAGTAAGGGGGAAAACAAGGGTCACATATAAGTTTCTATCATAACCCCTCTCCTCTGTCTGTCAGCTAAACTTTGCAACCCACACACACTTTCAATTTAACCTCATAGGGAGCAATCCACAGACCTGTCATAAACTTGGTTATTTGTCTCTGAATTCCTCTTCACCACCTCCTGGTCCCCTAAAAATGCAGGTGACTAATCTGTGCACAGTAGTCAACATGTGGTCGAATCATAGCCTTATAAAGAGGGATAATAACCAATCTTTACTTGTCAATGTGTTCTTCAACACCTAGGTAATCCTCTGAGCTATTTTGCCAACTCTTGCAATATGTCCTCTGAATTTCAAATCTCTATCACCTGCAGATTCCTAGCTTCATCAATTTCCTGTAAACAAGTACCATCAGTATGATATGAAGGGTGTAATCCTTTCATTCCAAAGTGCATTACGTTAATCTGACAACCATTGTCCTTTGTCCACACTGCCAATTTATTTAACCTCTCTATCGGCTGAGATGGATGAAATAGTGAGACCAACTTGCACTTCTTATCCATGTTATTCAATAGTTGTTACAGAATCGTATCCAGATTTATCTGGACATATATATATGTCCTGGCCGATTGGGGAGTTAAATTATCTTGTACAATATCTACATCACCTTTATTAATTGTTGCCCTCCCTAGTTTTGCATCATCAGCAAATAACTGAATATCTCTCCTCAAATCTTCCACTATATCATTAATGTAAAAATTAAAGAGCAATGGTCCTAGTACAGAGTCCTCCACTCCACCATACACCACCCTCTGATGTGTATCCCCCCCCCCGCCCCAAATCCATGCCACTAACCACATATCCATTCCCATTTACTTCAACCTATGTAATAATTTTCCATGTGGTATTCTGTCAAATGCCTTTTCAGAGTCCAGCAGTATCATAGTGTAGCCATTTCCTTTATCAAATTCCATTGTCAACTTATTATAAATGTGAATAAATTACTGAGGCAGGACCTCCCCTTTTACAAAGCCCTGCTGCCACTACAGAGTATCATATTCCTATTCACCCATTCCTGAATTTTATTTTAAATTGACTTTTCTAATACTTTAACCATTCCAGAGATAATAAGAGTACAACAGTTTGGGACCTTGCCAGAGCTGAGACTTAGATTAAACAACTTTGTCAAAGGCACTGTCAGTTTACTTGCACATCTCAGAGCACATGAGCTGACATACCATCCAGGCCTGCTGCTGTATTCGCATTGATATTTTTCAACATACTGACTACCTTAGTTCATCTACTTCAATTCTCACATCAGTCTCTTGCAAAGTGATTACTTAGTAATTGAACAATTTCTTTTGCTTCTGTCACTTTTCTCCCATCAGCACTGAGTAAAGTTATCTTTCTACAGTCATTCTTTCTCTTACTTGCTACATATTTTCTTTTATTAATTTTCTCTCAAAATCTGATTTAGCCATCCTTACTATACTTATCCTTCTTGCTTGTGCTTTATATTGCTCATGGGCACCTTTCTGTTTATATCCCTTCCACAATACTTTCTTTTTTTGCAGCTCCTGCTTTATATTTCTACTCATCCGCTTAATCCCTCCTCAGTTTATCCTCCTGACTCTGGATATGCAGTCTGATACTGCCTTTTACAAACAATTCCTGATTGCTTCCCATGCACTAATGACATTCATTCATTCCATGTAGCTTCTTATGCCAGCAATGCTCCAGATTGCCTCATAAGTTTGCTATAATTGCCAGCTTGTAGATCCACATAAATCCTTTCTTGAGTGAAATTCCATGTGTTGAACAATGTCTCAGGACAAGACTGCACGGTCACTTTCCCCTATCAGAGGGAGAGTTATTACTGTAGTTATGCTATAACTAGGATCCCAAACTCTGAAACCACTGGTCCCCCTCCATCACGTGCTGTTTTGGGTAATTATTCCTTAATAACTGTATAAATTCCCTTTCCATTTTGCATGTGCTCTTTCCTCCTTCCAATCTATATCCCTATAGTTTAAGTCTCCCATGATAATTGCTTGGTCTGCACTCATTGTGTTAATCTGCCAATTCATCAGTGCATGTCATCCATATCTTCTGAACCCACAGGTCTATAGCAGCCATTAATATATCTCACACCAGACGGCCTCAAATGAACCATTTCCTTCAGATCTATAATCTTCCTTAACTTCTAATTTTGTTAGTTGAAGTTCTTCAATTAATACCTTTCGTCTGTCTTCTCTGAAAATACAATATCCATTACATTCTATCACTATAACAACAGCATTCTCTAGGTATATGCATTTCAACATTACCTTGGGCCTACAGTTACCCTTGCACAATGTCATTACTTGCCCATTCGGATTTGAAACTTGGGGAAACTGTACCCAGCTCTTCACAATCATTCCTGCACTCCTACTCATCTATCCTGGGGGTGGCTATTTATTAACAGTCATTCCTACACTTACACTCATTTGTCACAGGGTTGGCTAGACACATGTTTGATCTCCCCTCCCCCCCAAATATGCCTAGTTTCCCTAGTTTTGCACTTCCAAATTCTCACTAAACAACTTGATGGACTGCACTTGGCAGTCATGGTCCTTCTTCTTCTCAATTCTGTCCTATGATACTGAGGCAATAGACTCACAATCCTTACTTTCTTACTCTTCATTTTTGCTACATCCAATAACTCTTTCATTGTATATTTCTCACCTTTCAAATCATTTGTGCCTGCCAAAACAATTAACTGATTCACTTCTTTCTTCTGCAAACTTATAGCTTCACTAACATCCTTTATCTTCATATCTGGGTATATACCTTAATAATAATATTATTATTATTCAGGCCTCCATGAAGTCAAGAGACTCATTGCAGGAGGTCCTTCTTAGGAAACACAAATTCTATCATACCACTCCTTGAACTCACTTGCTCTCACCACTCTATCAGACAATGCATTCAATAGTTCCACCAATCTCCATACAAAGAAACCTCCCTCTCTTGCTCACAGCTTCCTTTCGTACTTTCCAGGGGATGGTCCCTTGTCATTGCTTCTTTCCGCTGCTCCACGAAGCGAAATAACTCTCCAATGTCAATCTGTAACTGCCTCTCAACAGTTTAAAAGTCTCGATCATATAACCTCTCCATCTTCTATCCCTCAAGCTCTGCAGTCCACATTCCCTCAGCTGATCCTCATAATTAACATTGTAGAGTCCTGAAACCATCTTTGTTATCTGCCTCTGCACCTTCTCAACAGTTAATTTATTCCCTTTGAATGCTGGGGACCAAATTTGAGAACAATAGTCTAAGTGTGGTCTGATTAGGGTCTTATACAATGGAATGCAAGTCAGCATCTTTCTCAGTATTGCAGAAATCCTCTGGGTTACCTTCACCACCTTTGCAATGTGCCTCCTGAATTTCAGTTTTCTATCGATCATTACCCCCAGATCTCGTCTCCCCTACTTCCTCCAGTACAACTCCTATAAGCGAGCATGCAGCCTCCCATTGATGTATCCCAAACTTCAAGACTTTACATTTTGCTGCATTAAACCCTTACCCCATTCATTTGCCCATCTTTCTAGTTTATTCAAATCCTCTTGCAGGGCTGCCACATCAGTACTATTACTAATAACCCTTCGGAGCTTCACATCATCTGCAAACAACTAAATATCCCCTTGCAATCCATTGATATAAAGGTTAAATAATACAGGTCCCAGTACTGAGTCCTGTGGAACCCCACAACTCTCTGATACCTATCAAACAGCCAATCCTGAATCCAGTTGACTAATCCGATCTAAACCCATATGCTATAATTTAAATATCAGCTTATCATGTGGCGTCCTGTCAAATGCCTTTGCAAAATCCAAAAATATGGCAGTGTATGCTTTTCTCTCATCAACTTCTCTTGTCACTTTATTATAAAAGGTAATCATATTACTTAAGCAAGAGTACCCCTTAACAAATACATGTTGATTCTCACAGATTATATTACCCTCATCTGCCCTAAACTGAATATAGTCCATTGCTAATTTCTCCAAGACTTTAACAACTACTGATGACACACAAACTGGCCTATAATTAGATACTTCTAGTCTGCTATCTCCCTAATGCAATGGCACTATCTTACCTTCCTTCCATTCCTTGGGTACCTTTCCTGTAGCCAGACTTTCATTGAAAAGCCAGGTTAAAGGTGCTGTCGGTTCTTTAGCACATTCTCTCAAACCCCATGGTGAAATATACCATCCGGTCCCACTGCTTTACCGACATCCAGAGTACTTAGTATTTGGAACACACTCTCCTCTTGCACCTCTAAACCTTGAAACTGCCCTATCCCTCTAGCATTAAAACCTTCTTCTCCAGGATGAAATACTCCAATTGAACAACTCCACTATGTCCTCTGCATCAGTCACTCTATTCTCATTTTTATTCCACAATGTCATTTTTCCACAATCATTTCTCCTCTTAGTGACCACATAGCTAAAAAATTCTCTCGGATATTCTTTGGATTTTAGTGCCAATCTCTTTTCTTCTCATATTCCAGTTTTGCCTTCCTCACCATACTAGTCACTCTCTTGGTCTGAGTTTTATATTCTTCATGCATCTGCTCTCCACCCTTCTTCTCTTCCCTAACTGTTAATTTTAAGGAAATGCAACGTATACTATTATATCAATTAAATAACATTAATTAATACTTCCAGTATTTCGGTAATGTTACATTACCATCTTCAGGGAACATAAAAATTAATGAAATATGCATGCAGACACTAACACTGTACAAATATGGCTGAAGAAAACAACTGAAGTCAGTCCTAGAGTCCTAAAGGGTGCCACCTAGTGGGCCAAATTGGGTATTAATCTTGGCTGTTGGGCTCATTTTCTAAGATTGCATGCCTCCCATATTTGGGGCAGTCTCATGCATCCAAATTTATTGAGATCTGGGGAGTTTCTTAAAGCTGAGGACTGAACAAATATGGCTGAAGACAACAACTGAAGTCAGTCC
Organism: Typopeltis vanoorti; assembly: GCF_054136105.1. Lineage (NCBI taxonomy): Eukaryota > Metazoa > Arthropoda > Arachnida > Uropygi > Thelyphonidae > Typopeltis > Typopeltis vanoorti. The sequence continues at coordinate 81,247,937 of NC_143559.1, forward strand.
TATTTCATTAATTTTTATGTTCCCTGAAGGATGGTGATGTAACATTACCAAAATATTGAATGATATAATCACGTAATCACAAGAAAGATATTTATTTAACCAAATATTTCGGTCTGGAAATAGCAGACCATCGTCGGTGGTATTACAAGAACAGTTTAAAAAATATACAAGCTAGAATACTAACAATAGATCGTTGAAATCAGAACATGGCGCGTGATGTTATATCACTAAGTATGAAACAAAATATTTTGAAGTAGAAACATGATTGAATTTGCTATTAAAAAAAAAAAAAAAAAAAAAAAAAAAAAAATTAATGAGTAATCTTGATTAGGCTTTCCCAGATTTTTGATATAGATATGCAGTCATTACGATTCAGGTTGGGATGATGGAGCAAGGCCTCCACGCTTTCCTTGAACAAACGTTCGAACCTATAACGGGATCTATGTAAGAGGCGCGTTTTGGACCAAAGGATGCTGTGGTCAGTTTCAATCCCGTGTTGAGCCAAACCAGACTTTTCAGGTTTATTGTGAAGAATGGATGATTGATGTTCTTGGATTCTTTTTTCAAGAGAACGTCCAGTCTGTCCAAAGTAAGAGAGATCACAGTTGCAAGGAATTTGATAAACTCCAGGAAGAGATAAAGTTGAGCGTTTGTCTTTAGGAGAAGGAAAATGAGAAGACAATTTGTTAATAGGAGAATACGTAGCTGTTAAATCATATTTCTTCAAAATTCTTGCGATAGGTTCTGAAATACCGGAGATATAAGGAATAGGTACTCGACGTATTGAATCTTTGTTGTTTTGTGGAGGATTATAAGATGTAAGAAGACGTTGAATACTTTTTTCAGAAAAGCCATTGAGTTTCATGTGTTGCTGGATAGTAGAAAGTTCTTTCTGTAGATAATCAAAAGTAGAACAATTAGTTTTGGCTCTTTTGATGAGACATTTTATAATTCCTGTTTTATGACATGGATGATGGGCTGATTCTTTCAGAATATAACGACCTGTGAATGTTGGTTTCCTGTATACTGTAGTTGTAAGAATATTTGAAGATGATTTTTAGACGTTCTCCTCATCCGATCATCTTCAAATATTCTTACAACTACAGTATACAGGAAACCAACATTCACAGGTCGTTATATTCTGAAAGAATCAGCCCATCATCCATGTCATAAAACAGGAATTATAAAATGTCTCATCAAAAGAGCCAAAACTAATTGTTCTACTTTTGATTATCTACAGAAAGAACTTTCTACTATCCAGCAACACATGAAACTCAATGGCTTTTCTGAAAAAAGTATTCAACGTCTTCTTACATCTTATAATCCTCCACAAAACAACAAAGATTCAATACGTCGAGTACCTATTCCTTATATCTCCAGTATTTCAGAACCTATCGCAAGAATTTTGAAGAAATATGATTTAACAGCTACGTATTCTCCTATTAACAAATTGTCTTCTCATTTTCCTTCTCCTAAAGACAAACGCTCAACTTTATCTCTTCCTGGAGTTTATCAAATTCCTTGCAACTGTGATCTCTCTTACTTTGGACAGACTGGACGTTCTCTTGAAAAAAGAATCCAAGAACATCAATCATCCATTCTTCACAATAAACCTGAAAAGTCTGGTTTGGCTCAACACGGGATTGAAACTGACCACAGCATCCTTTGGTCCAAAACGCGCCTCTTACATAGATCCCGTTATAGGTTCGAACGTTTGTTCAAGGAAAGCGTGGAGGCCTTGCTCCATCATCCCAACCTGAATCGTAATGACTGCATATCTATATCAAAAATCTGGGAAAGCCTAATCAAGATTACTCATTAATTTTTTTTTTTTTAATAGCAAATTCAATCATGTTTCTACTTCAAAATATTTCGTTTCATACTTAGTGATATAACATCACGCGGCATGTTCTAATTTCAACGATCTATTGTTAGTATTCTAGCTTGTATATTTTTTAAACTGTTCTTGTAATACCACCGACGATGGTCTGCTATTTCCAGACCGAAATATTTGGTTAAATAAATATCTTTCTTGTGATTACGTGATTATATCATTCAGTCTTATGTCGCAAGTATCCTTAAAACAACAAATTACCAAAATATTGGTATTACTTAAAGTTATTTAATTGATATAATAGTATACGTTGTATTTCCTTAAAATTAACAGTTATGTATCACCAACGTATAAGTCTCTCTACAAGAATATCTCTTCCATAATCTCTTTTTCACCTGCAGTTCCTGTTTGATATTGTTTGTCATTCACTTTAATCCAAATTGTGTCTGCTTCTTCACTCATGGAATACAGCTTACCATTGCTGCTAACAAATATTCCTTCACCATTTCCCAAGCACTAATGATATCCTGGCCTTCCAATTCTGCTCTCCATGGAACTGCTCCAAGTTGATATCTAAGATTACTGTAATCACCTGCCTTATAATTCCACGTCTGTTCCCTTTTCTTTGATACTTCTGCACGACTATTCATCTTCCACGTCAAAACCACATGGTCACTCCTCCATTTCGACGGAGAGATGTCATCTCAGTTATTATTAGCTCTTCTGATGCTATGATCAAATCCAAAACTCTTGAACATCTTGTTCCCTCTATTACATGTTGCCTACAACATTTGTTGTCCAAGAATTCTGGAAATTCCATTCCCTTATTACTACATGAATTTTCCTCTTCCCAGTTTATACTGCTGTAGTTAAAATCGCCCCACTAAATATCCTGTCTTGCCCACCTCTACCTCACATCGTATGCTTTCAAAACCATTAGTGTCACTGCCTTCCAAAGCCTCCATTCTTAGAGGACATAAGTCATCACTTATCATAAGCAGTACTCCCCCACCATGTTTTCCCCTCCTATCCTGCAGAAAAATGCTGTACCCTGCTACTTCTATTCCTGTTACTATATCATATTCTGTGAACCATGTCTCAGAGATCCCAATAATCTTTAGCCAGGCTGATGCTATCAGCACCACCAATCCATCTCCTTTATTCCGGATACTCCTGGCATTATTATAAAGCATAAAAATGTCACTGTTTCTATACCTATTATTACCTCTCCAGACCCCACTGGACTCAGTGCTACCTGATGTCATCCCGCTTCCCCCAAGCACCCATTCCCGCAAGAGGCCACCCCTGTAACTATCCACCCTGGGAATTCTAGTTTCCCTACACTGACACATTCGTGACTTGTTCAGAAAAAAACAGCAATCTCTCCAGATGTCTACATCTTTACTCATTCAAATGCCCTCCAAGCATCCACATATTCCAATCCTCTCTTCTGACACATTCTGGCTATTATGCTATTCATTATTACTGCTCTTCTGCTAAGCTCCTCATTATCATACCTTATATACCTTAATAAATGTTCTTTTTAATTAGTTTTCTTTTATAACAAGATTTTATGCTGGATTGGATATTATATTATCAACTGAATTACATATTACAAGGATGTGAGTAATGAGGTGAGGTTCATGATAGTTGAGAAATGACGCCTGCTCAAAATGGACATTTAGATATTTTAACATGTTCATTCTGGGGCAAGAAAAAATTTTCAGGACAGCTAGATAATGAAATGTTTACTCATACTACCTGTTTGTGCATTGATAGTATGCCACTCTTGATGGGTTCTTCAATTAGAACCAATCTGTATAGGGAGAGGGGGGGGGGATGTGTTTCAGGATATGTTAAAAACCAATCACCAGAGTTAAAGATCGGTACTATCAACGTAAAAAGCCTGAATGGCAAAGAAATGGAGCTAGCTGAGGAATTAGATAAGTACCAGATCGACATAACAGGGGTGACTGAAACAAAAAAGACCAAAACTGGTGAGATCTCTCTGAGCAATAAATACAAAATGTTATATTCAGGCAATGACAATCAAGGAAAAGAAGGGGTAGCCATAGTATTCAACACAAAATACGAGGCTAATCTTCTTGAATGGCAGTCAGTCTCAAGTAGAGTAATGTGGGCAAATATGAGAATGGGGAACTGGACAATGAGACTTATTTGTGCCTATGGTCCCACAGAAAGTTCTACTAAGGTAGAAGTGGAGGAATATTTTGAGGCTTTAGAAAAAGCAACTGACACAATGAAAAAGGAAAAGTTGGTCCTTGTTGCGGATCTAAATAGCAGAATAGGAAATGATTGTGAGACATACAAAAATATTTTGGGAAAATTTGGAGAAAAGAGCAAAGCTAATAATAATGGCAAATATCTGTTGAATTTCTGCTCAGGACATGGACTGGTTATTACTAACACCATGTTCCAACATAAAAATGTGCACAAATTCACACGGAGAGAAGAGGCTAGGAATAAGAAAAGTCTCATTGACTATGTTATTGTTGATAGTGATGTTTTCTCCCTGGTGCAGGACACCAGAGTGTACAGAGGATTTGAAATTGGAAGTTATCACTATTTAGTCTTGAGCAGGATAAAATTGAATTTCATATTGAAAAGAATAACATGTAAGAAAGTTTTAAAGCGAATAAAAGTTGAGCAGATCTCAGATGTGAAGTGTAGACTAAAATACACAAAGATTATTGAAGAAAAAATGAAAGAGTTTGAGAACAGGAATCAAACCTTGGAGATTCGGTGGCAAACTCTGAAGAAAACATTGATTGATTCAGCCAGAGAGGCATGTGGTGAGGTCTGCAAGGATAAAAAAAAGAAAACTCCCTGGTGGACACAGGAAGTTAAAGAGGCAGTGATGGAAAAGAAGAAAGCATATCAAAAGTTCCTGTCATATAAGTCAGCTTGTGCTCCTAGAGAATATAGAAAAAAATGCAAGAATGCTAAACACTGTGTAAAGCTAGCTAAAACAAAAGTCATGGGAGGACTTTGGCAAGAATATAGAAAATAAATACCAAGAAGGTGGCAAAATATTCTGGAGGTTGATGAAGAAGCTTAGGAATGGAGGAAAGAGTGCTGTAAAAGGAGTTAGAGATGATAAAGGTGACATGAAAACTGGAGAAAAAGATATCCTTGAAGTATGGAGTAATTACTTTGAAAAACTGCTAAATGAAACAAGCAGTGATGACAGCACAGTGGTAAAAAACACTGACCAGGCAGGAATACATATCCATACTTGAAGTAGAAAAAGCTATCAAAGGCTTGAAATGTGGAAAGGCAGCTGGAGTAGATGATATTCGACCAGAAATGCTGAAGTATGGTGGTATAAGAGTCTTACAGTGGCTGCACTGCATAGTTCAGAAAGCCTGGACAGAGGGATGAATTCCTGATGACTGGAGTAGAGCTCTCATAGTACCCATATATAAAAAGGGAAATAAAACTGAATGTGAGAATTAGAGAAGTATTTCCCTACTGAGTGTTCCTGGCAAGATCTATGCAAGTATACTTGAGAAATGGTTGAGAAGAATTGTGGAAGAAAAGCTCGGTGAAGAACAAGCTGGATTCAGGCCAAACAGAGGCTGTCAGGATCAGATCTTCACTTTACGACAAATAGTCGAGAAAGCATGGGAATATAACAAAGATCTGTATTTAAGTTTTGTTGATTTGGAAAAGGCATATGACAAGGTGCCAAGAGAGAAGCTATTCAATACGCTGCAGTTATATGGTGTCAATGGGGCATTATATCAAGCAATACTTAGTCTTTATTTGAGTTGTAAGTCAGCAGTTAGAATTGAAGGAAGTACAGGAAGATGGTTTAATGTTAAATCTGGTGTGAGACAAGGATGTACATTATCCCCTCTGTTATTCATTATCTATATGGATCACATTATGAAGGAAAGTGATATTAACCTCCCTACCGGCTGAGGTGGATGAAATATCCACCCCACCATAGCATTCTGCATGGATCAAATCTTGATCGGCATTGTCCCTTTTATCATGCCATTACCTCCCTCCGCCGTTAATCCCTTTACGGCTATTTTAGAGCCATTCGTGGATTAACTGTTAGTGTCTGACTAACAGTTTGTGTCACTTGTCTTTACACACACTGTTTTACTTGTAATTTTCTTTACTGTCCTAAAATATTTGACTTTTTTACCTCTAAAATGATTTATTGTGTTTCTTCGCAAAATTTGAAATTTGAATAACGAATTTAACATGTGCAAAAATAATCAATCCTGAAATGACCATCGATCAGCCTTTGCAATGAATCTATTTAGTAGAAGCAAATTCTGCTGTATTTTAAATTTATTCTTCAAATCACTGCAACAGAACAGTTGCCCTGGTTGTTCCAATATAGAAACAACTTTTTTCGCGAATTTTCAGATGTTTGCATTGAACATATTATGTCACGTATTTATATTTTTAAATAATATTTATTGAAATAAATATGACCTTTTGCTTTCTTTCCTAGCAAAATACCGTTATATGGATTATCACATTTCAGTTCTAGAAACGATTTTTTTTTTTTTTTGTTTTATGAACAACAAACGATGTTATACTGCATAACTTGGTTTCCGATTGTGAATCTTTTTAGTATCGAGAATTTATATCCAATGATGTTTTAGCAGGGATTTTTAGCCTTTTTTTTTTTTTTTGTAGGTTGCACATTACTATAATATCCAATGCGTAACCACCATAGATATGCTGAAAATATAATATGAAGGATATCATATACAGAATAATTCAACATTTATGCTCATTTTGAATATTTGCTAATGCTTACCCCCCCTTCCCATCCTTATCCTCTCCTGGAATTCACTTACATAACCACTCTAAATTTCTACAGGTTAGAAAACGTTTCTAGACAGTATTCAAAATCTATTACTTCATTTTACCGTTTCGACAAAAGAAATAAGGCAATAAAATTGTTGTACCCTGAAGCTTCTAATTCTGCACTATTTCTTTGCAATCTAAAACCAGCTGTTCTACTGTCTGCTGAAATGATTTGAAATTTTTGAAATACTATGCTATATTTTCACCACATAAAATTGTTTATATGCATACCACACAAAAGAAAGTTCAGTAGTATATTTTAGTTTCTATTTCTTAAAATAATCTAAATATTTTTACTTATGCTTCTGGGTGTTATTTCTGAAGTAATCTATGTCTTAGAAATACTTGTAGTAATCCTCTTAGCTGGTGGGAAAGGTAAAGGCTTAGATTACTCTCAGTGCTATTGAGGAAGAAAATTGAGAACGCTTAGCTAGAAGGGACACTAAAGTGCCTCAAGCTATAGTCCGAGATACATCAAGAATGTCGTGTTTTGTTTTCAATTGTTGATTAGTAGACATATAATAGAAGAAAATACAGACATTTCTTTTACAGGGTGATACAGTATTTATGCTGAAATAAGTTCTTAATTTATAACAATCAGTTTCATTTTTATTATCGAAAAATTATAAATTATTTCATATAATTATCTTGAAAAAGAGGACTTGAATTATTTTAAAAGAAAAGGAGCATATACTTCACATAATCTTATTTTTTGAGGAGGGCAGGAAGGTTATATTGAAGACTTATTCAATTTGCATATATTTCAGAGAATTTATTTTATAAATCGTTTGCAAGACAACTGTTTTGAACGTAAATCACTTGGGGAACATGCCCATTCATTTTAGTGTAAATAGTAGCAAAAGATTTAGCTACTTCAATAATGTCACCTATCTAAACTAGAAGAAAATATCGTTATATCTGCTGATGTTAGAACTCTTACATAAATAATTTTTCTGGCATGAATTCTCTATCAGCTATAATGTAATCAATCTACAGATTTCTGCCCTCTTGTATTCTACCATCTTATGTGCAGTGATTTCTTCTTTGTACTACAAGAAAAAAATCAGATAGCACAAGAAAAATATGGAGTATTTTCTTTTTCATTGGGTGAATTTACAATGTTCTCACTTAGTGTTTTGAAAAGAAAGTACAAATGATTTTTTTCTTACTATTTTTGCCATTAGAACATCTGATACAATTACAAGAGTGGCATTTTACCGTTTTCCTCCCGACGAGAAAAAGAAATATGACAATATTATTATTATTATTATTATTGTTATTATTGTTCCGGGAAACTCCAAGGAGTCGACACTCATCGAGGGAGGCCCTAACATCATGTCAAGAACAACTATTCAACATTCACACAGTATCTATCATACCTTGCCTTGAACTCATTCACAGTCCTAGCACCCACAACAGACTCTGGAAGCTTATTCCACTCATTTACCACTCTCCAAGTAAAGAACCTAGCTCTAACACCCTTGTCAACCACGCTCTTGCCCAGCTTCCATGCATGGCCCTAGTCCTCCCACCACCAGTCATATTTTCAAAAATATCTTCTGGATCAATCTTATAAAAATCCTTCAGTAATTTGAATGTCTCAATCATATCACCCCTCCTTCGCCTATCGTCCAATTTCTGCAACCCACAAATCTTCAACCTATTCTCATAAGGTTCATTCCACAGACCTGCTATCATCTTGGTCACTCATCTCTGGACCCTCTCCACTTCCTCCCCATCACGAAGAAACCCTGGTGCCCATAGCTGGGCACAGAAGTCCAGATGGGGTCTTATCAAGGCTCGATACAGAGGAACAACAACTTGTTCGTCTCTGCATGTTAAAGTATTTTTCAGAAGCCAAGTGATTTGGTGAGCTGTTTTAGTTACTTTTGCAATGTGTCCCCTAAACTTCAACTCCCTATCCACCAACACTCCCAAATTCCTGGCCTCATCAATCTCCTGGAGTATGATTCCACCAATGCGATATACTGCTGCTATTCTTTTCACCCCAAAGTGCATAACCTTACACTTTGCCACATTAAATTGACATCCATTTTTCCTAGCCCAGTCCTCCAAACTATCCAAATCATCCTGTAAAATTTTGACATCTTGTGCACTCACAATTGCTCTACCCAACTTTGCATCATCAGCAAACAAGTGAGCACTTCCTCTCAGATCCTTTCCAATATCATTGATGAACAAATTGAAAAGCAGTGGTCCAAGAACAGAGCCCTGTGGTACTCCACTAGTCACAAGACGTCTTTTAGACTCCACTCCTGAATAAACCACTCTTTGATATCTCTCCTTCAACCACCCTCTTATCCATCTCACCAACCCTATATCTATACCCATCTGCTCCAGTTTACTGATTAGGGTTCCATGTGGTATCCTATCAAAGGCCTTGGCAAGGTCCAGTAGTATCACTGTAAACCCATTACCCCTATCCAGTTCAGCCGTCACTGTATTATAAAACGTGAGCAAGTTACTGAGGCATGATCTACCCTTCACAAAACCATGTTGTCCCCCATACAATATCCTATTTTCATCTATCCAATCCTGTATTCTTTTCTTGACTAATTTCTCTAAGACCTTGACAATGATTCCTGATATGCTAATCGGTCGGTAATTTACAACAGCAGTCTTGGAACCACCTTTATACAGTGGAACTATTTTCCCCTCTTTCCACCCGCTCAGGACTAACCCAGACCCGAGACTCAAATTAAACAAAATGGTCAAGGGTACTGACAATTCTTTAGCTGCTTCTCGTACAGCACGAACTGGTATACCATCCAATCCCACAGATGTATTGACATTGAGGTTATGCAATAGACTACTCACCTCCACTTCATTAACCACAATTCCTGTATAATCTACTGGTTTATTCGTTTCTGCAATGTCACCACCTGGATGATATATTTTTGCAAAGTGCTCACTCAGTAACTCAACTATCTCAACTGATTCAGTTACCTCCTTACCATCGGCATTCTTTAAAATCAATCTGCCATGTACATTTTTCCTTTTACTTGCTACATATCTAAAAAACTGTTTAGGATTCTCTTTAGCCTGCATGGCCAATGTTCTTTCGTAATCCTTTTTTGCTTTTCTTATCACACTCGTCACCCTTCTGGCCTGTGCTTTATACCGTTCATGTGCCTGCCGGTCACCCTTCTCCTTAAATTCCCTCCATAGTTGTTTCTTTTTTTGCAACTCAAGCTTAATGGTGTTATTCATCCATTTAACCCCTACTTGATTTATTATTCGGACTCTAGGTATACAGTCAGCCATTGCTTCATGCAAGCACTTCTTAACTACCTCCCATGCACTATCAACTTCTAGTCCTTGCAGTTGTACATGCCATGGCACTGAACCAATCAAACTCCTAAGCTTGTCATACTTTCCAGCCCGATAATTCCACATGTACCCTGTCTTAATTGAAAATTCTACACCTTTAGCCACCTCCCAAGTTAAGACCCTATGATCACTCTCTCCGATTGGTGGGAATGTGGTCATATTTGTTACAGCCAAATCCTCAGATGTAATTACTAGGTCAAGCACTCTCTGACCCCTAGTATTTTCCATTACATGCTGTCGCAGATAGTTATCCCTTAATAACCGCATAAAATCCAGTTCCTTCCTCCCGTGTGTCCTCTCCTCACTCCAATGAATGCGACCATAGTTGAAATCTCCCATAATAATCACCCTCCTTCCACTCATTTCTTCTATTTGCTTGTGCATACTGTCACCACCATCTTTTCCATCACCTGGTCTATAGCAGCACCCAATTGTATATTTAGTTCTGCTAGCCACAATCTCACACCAAATGGCCTCAAATGTGCTCTTTTCTCTATCCTGCAATTCAACTTCTATTCTCCTTGGCTGGAGCTCATCAGCTATCAATCAATAATATTGTTGATTCTGTCGAACATTTATAGTGGAAATTTTTAATACAAAACTTTGTAATTTAAATATATACATATATAAGCAAAAGTATTGCTTATTATAAAATTGGAGCATAATATCTGAACTAGCAGAAAATATATACATATCAATTTAAATCATAACCGTTAATTTTATTTTGTAATGACCAATTATACAGGGAAACCAAGAAGGTGAAAGTGAAAAGAACAGTAGAATACAATATAAAGAAAAAAAATTAGTGATATTTTTAAAGAATTTCATTATTCTTTATAAAGCAAAGTCGCTCAAGCATGTCCTTCAGGAAATCTGGGAAGTATACTTCGAATCATGATTTTGAACAAAAATATAGTATAATATCAAACGTCGGCAGCTGGTTTTGTTAAATAATATTTCAAATAATTATTGTGAATTAATTTCTTCGAGAACAAAGAAAATGGTTTGTGGAGTAAGCAATTAGAAAAAAATTAGCAAAAAAAAATAAAAACTAAATTGGTTCTGGAATGTAACGCAATATTTAAGTGAAGAAATTAGGCAAGGATCTTTATTTTGTCCAGACATTAAAATTGTATTTTACAATAAAAAGAGAAAATAAAAATAATTTCTATATTTTTAGTTTATCCAATATAACTAAAATTCAGTTACCCAGCATAGAACAAGGAAGTGCATTTCTTGTTATAGGTAACTGAGACACAGCTATGAGCCTGAGATAATCTGATTATGTACTCTCTTCAGCGTGAGGGATTATCACACCTTCTAATGGACATGCTGGCCGAATCGCACTTCTTATCCATGTTCTTTCAACAGGTGTACTGAATCGTATCCAGATTTATCTGGACGTCTATAGACGTCCTAGCCAGTAGGGAGGTTAAACATGATATCAAAATTGGAGATGTTAATGTCAGCTCTTTGCTTTATGCGGATAATGTTATACTTCTAAATAAATCCGCTACAAGTCTGCAAGATTCTCTGACTAAATTGAATAGCTGTTGTAATAGATATGGTATGAAGGTTAGCAATAAAAAGACAAAGACAATGAAAATAGGCAGAATCACTGAAAATGTCAACTGTGTTCTGAATGGAACAAGTAAAACATTTCAGCTACTTAGGACACAATTTTTACTGAAGATGGTAAATTAAATATAGAAATAGACAACAGAATCAGCAAAGCTGGTATGGTGGGAAGTCAATTGAATAAAATCATATGGAATAAGAGAGAAATTAGTCGGAACACTAAATTAGCTGTATACAAGACAGTGTTCAAACCAGTGTTAACTTATGGATCTGAGAGCTGGGTCAGAAGTAAAACACTTGACCAAAGACTAGAGACCGCAGATATGAGAGTCCTGAGAAAGATTATAGGCATGAATAGATGGCATCAATGGTAATATCATATTAAAAATGAGGATATTAGGAAAGAACTTGACATTGTCTGCATCCAGGAATGCGTTAGCAGAGCTAATCTCAGGTGGTATGGTCACCTAAACAGAATGGGAGAGGAAAGATTAGCAAAACAAGTGTTCTCTGCCAGGTTGGCAGCAAAACGACCCAGAGGAAGACCAAGATATAGTGGATTGATACAGTACAAAGTGCCTTAGACGATAGAAATATAAGATCTGATAATGTTGGAATCTTGACAAGTGACAGACTGATTTGGAGGAAAATTGTAGATAGGAAGTTAGTAATGATATAATGTTTTCATGTAGTACTATCATATCCTGTACACCCCTTGTGGGTACATGGCAGGAATTTGATGATAATGATGATGTATATTTTGTAGGTATAGTTAAATTACTAAAAGGCATAAATATGTGAATCAACAGAAATTGGCAGATTTCTCATGATTCACATATTTATTTGTTTGCAAGATATAAGGCAGAGAAAGAACAAGTGTAATTAGAAATACATTCATTAGTGGCAAATAAATTACTAATAATTCACATTATGGCCATTTATATGTGTGTTCAATAAGTTGCTGGGGTGTTACAAATTACATGTGATTTTATAGCCTCTAGACATGAAACGTATTTATTTCTATTTTCCACAATTAGATATCTCACTTTCTAAAATATGTTCTTCATCAGATGAGGAAAGTGCTTTCTAAATATTATTATTATTATTATTACGGGCAACTCCAGGGAGTCGACAGACTCATCGAGGGAGGCCCTAACATCATGTCAAGAACAACTATTCGACATTCACGCAGTATCTATCATACCTTGCCCTGAACTCATTCACAGTCATGGCACCCACAACAGACTCTGGCAGTTTATTCCACTCATTCACCACTCTCCAAGTAAAAAACCTAGCTCTAACACCCTTGCTAACCACATTCTTGCCCAGCTTCCATGTATGGCCCCCTAGTCCTCCCACCACCAGTCCTATTCTCAAAAATATCTTCTGAATTAATCTTATAGAAATCCTTCAGGAATATGAGTGTCTCAATCATATCAACCAATTTCTGCAACCCACAAATCTTCAACCTGTTCTCATAAGGTTCATTCCACAGAGCTGCTATCATCTTGGTCACTTGCCTCTGGATCCTCTCCATCTCCTCCCCATCAAGAAGAAACTCTGGTGCCCATATCTGGGCACAGTGGTTTAGATGGGGGTCTTATCAAGGCTCAATACAGATTTAGCCACTTTTGCAATGTGCCCCCTCTAAACTTCAACTCCCTATCCACCAAGACTCCCAAATCCCTGGCCTCATCAATCTCCCAGAGTACGGTTCCACCAATGTGATATACTGCTGCTAATCTTTTAACCCCAAAATGCATAACCTTACACCACTTTGCCACATTAAATTTACATCCATTTTCCTTAGCCCAGTCCTCCAAACTATCCAAATCATTTGGCAAAATTTTGACATCCTGTGCACTCACTATTGCTCTACCCAACTTTGCATCATCAGTAAACAAGTGAATACTTCCTCTCATATTCTTTCCTATATACAGGGTGTCCCAAAATTCACACAAGATTTAAATTTAGTGGCATTTGTACGGTAAAGTGTTGCCAACGAGAAAAAAAAGACAGCGTGACAGTTCAGGGTTATTAAAAATGGAGCGCTACACGAAAGAACAACACATTTTCATCGTTGAGCAATATTTTAAAAATAATGAAGGTTTGGCAGCTACAGTTCGCAATTTTCATTCAAAATATGGCCGGAATAGTGATTTAACTTCATCAACTGTGAAAAGATTAATTAAAAAATTCAAGGAAACTGGATCAATTAGTGATCTTATACACTCTGGCAGTCCTTCAACAGAAAACATCGAAGCACTTTGTAAGAGTGTTGCTGAGAGTCTAGGAACATCAATTCGGCACCGTGGTCTTCAATTGGGCATTTCGAGAAGCTCTCTACAGCATATTCTCACGAAAGATTTGCATCTTTATGCTTACAAAGTTCAAGTGACAAAAGAACTGAAGCCTACTGACCACACACAGTGAAGAGAGTTCGTTGAATGGATTATGGAACAACAACAAGTGGATGCTTATTTTTCTAACAAAATTATCTTCAGCGATGAGGCTCATTTTCATCTTGATGGCTTCGTTAATCGACAAAATTGTCGCATTTGGGGTTCAGAAAATCCACGAGTGCTTGTTGAGAAACAAATGCATCCACAACGTGTCACTGTTTGGTGCGGATTTTGAGCTGGAGGCATCATTGGTCCATTCTTCTTCGAAAATGCAGCTGGTAAGGCAATAACAGTTAATGGTGCTCGCTATCGCAACATGATAATCCAGTTTTTTGTGCCTAAATTGCAAAATATGGATGTGAACGACATGTGGTTTCAACAAGACGGTGCCACATGCCATACAGCCCAAGAAACAATTCAATTACTGCATGAGTCATTTCCTGGTCGTGTAATTTCCCGTTTTGGTGATCAGAATTGGCCGCCCAGATTATGTGACTTAACGGCATTGGACTTTTTTCTTTGGAGTTTTTTGAAGTCTAAGGTTTATGCCAACAAGCCCACGATCACCCACACCTTGAAGGAGGAAACTGAGCACTGTATCAACAAAATTCAGCCATATTTATGCAATGGTCATGGAAAATTTCGACAAAAGAGTGCGTATGTGCCAGCAAAGGCGTGGAGGCCATTTACCTGATATGCTATTCCACGCATAACCCTATACTGTATACTTTATGAATCAATAAGAAATTACAATTTTTAATTAAAAACCTGTGTTTTCTATCAAAATTACTTCTTGTGTGAATTTTGGGACACCCTTTAGTTAATGAACAAATTGAAAAGTAGTAGTCCAAGAACAGAACCCTGTGGCACACCACTAGTCACAGGCCGTCTTTTGAACTCTACTCCTGAATAAACCACTCTCTGATATCTCTCCATCCTATCCATCTCACCAACCCTATATCCATCCCCATATGCTGCAGTTTACTGATTAGAATTCCATGTGGTATCCTGTAAAAGGCCTTAGCAAGGTCCAGTAGAATCACTGTAAACCCATTACCCTTATCCAGTTCAGCCGTCACTGTGTTATAATACGTGAGCAAGTTACTGAGGCATGACCTACCCTTCAAAAAAACCATGCTGTCCCCAATACAGTATCCCATTTTCATCTATCCAATCTTGTATTTTCCTCTTGACTATTTTCTCCAAGACCTTGATAACGATTCCTGTTATGCTGATTGGCCGGTAATTTTCAACAGCAGCCATGGAAGAACCACCTTTATGCAGCGGAACTATTTTCCCCTCTTTCCACCCACTTGGGACTGACCCAGACCTGAGGCTCAAATTAAACAAAATGGTCAAGGCACTGACAATTCTTTAGCCCGCTTCACGTACGACACGAGCTGGTATACCATCCAATCCCACAGAAGTATTGACATTGAGGTTTTGTAATAGACTATTCACCTCCACTTCATTCACCCCAATTCCCATATAATCTATTGGTTCATTCATTCCTGCAATGTCACCACCTGGATGATATACTCTTGCAAAGTGCGCGCTCAGTAATTCAACTATATCAACTGATTCGGTTACCTCCCTACCATCTGTATTCTTTAAAATCATTCTGCGGAATGATTTTAAAGAATACAGAATAATATCCCCTTAATTTATATTTAAATTAAGGGGATATTAAATCCCGTTGTTTTAAAACCAAATATGAAACTCAAAGATTGGAATCAGAGAGTTTCATGCCGAATATAGTATAATAAACTATAAAAGTATTGGCGACTACTAGCGTGAGCTAATGCAAGCAGTCCAAGTACATCGTACAAACTTGGGCAACTCACAGCAAAGGTGGTAAAGTTCTGATCGCTATTCTTGGTATTTTCCATAATGTAAAACACATTTCCTAGGAAATGTATGCTGTTATTACATTATGGTGGGAGGTCACTACCCAGACCGGTTTCAGCCTTTATTGAGACTTCATCAGTGAGTAGCTAGATCAAATTAATACCAAAGGGTATAGCAAAAAGAACGTATATACTCTGTTATACGAGTTGTCAAAAAGGTGCACCCATTAAGTTACTTAAATATAAAGAGCCAATAGGCTTCATTTCGACGATATAAACATTATTTAAATTAAGGGGATAATAAACCGAAAATGAAGCTCTTTATATTTAAGTAACTTAACTGTTTGGGATTCTCTTTAGCCTGCATGGCTAATGTTCTTTCATAATCCGTTTTTTTCTTTTCTCACCACACTCGTTACCCTTCTGGCCTGCGCTTTATACTGTTCATGTGCCTGCTGATCACCTTTCTCCTTAAATTCTCTCCATAATTGTTTCTTTTTTTGCAGCTCAAGCTTAATGGTGTTATTCATCCCTTTAACCCCAACTTGATTAATTATTCACACTCTAGGTGTACAGTCAGCAATTGCCTCATGCAAACACTTCTTAACTGCCTCCCATGCACTATTGACATTTAGCCCTTGTAGTTTTACATGCCATGGCACTGAATATAAAGATGATTGTGATTCGTCATCAGTATTATTCACCTGTTTGAAAATTCTCCCTTCATTATATGAAGTTTTTTCTCCCTCTCTTCTATCTCACCAATCATGGATATCCTGCATATGCTGGTATGTTGTTGATGATCACCAGATGCTCTCCTTGACTTATAAGACAGAGAGAGAGAGAGAGAGATTTATTTTTATTCAGATATAGATGGATTTTTACTCACTACATCTGTTCTTTACAAAGACTGGAATGAAAATGCCACCTCCCCAACAGACACCATACTGCAGATGCAAGAAAAATAAGTTTTATTGTATCACTAAATACAGATCTTACTTCCACATGGCATTTATATTACTATAGGCCCTTATCTCATGTGCGGGAATAATATATATATTTAGTGACAGCATAATTAGAGAAGACAACTTTCCTTTCTATACTGCATACATATAAGCAAAACAAAGTTTTATTATAGTACCAAACACAGTATCTAACTAAATACATTATCCTAACATCCTTTTTCAAATTTTCATTTGCAGAAAATATGTTTTTGATGTAATTTTTGGGTGTAGAAACCAAAGGCATTCATGTACAGCAATGAGACAGAATTTTTAGTGAAGATTATTATTATTATCCCAAGATCCCATTGAGTCAAAGACTCATCTAGGAGGTCCTTTTGTCACACACACACACACACACAGCTCATCATACCATGCCTTGAACGCACTCAAATTCTCTGCAGGCACCACACTCTCAGGCAAAGAATTCAATCATTCACAACTCTGCATGCAAAAAACCTATTTCTCACTCCCTCCTTATACAGCTTCCAGGGATTTCCTCTGGTTCTTCACTAATCAACCATTTGCTGTAAAACCTCTTCAACATTGATCCCATAACAATTCCTTACTAACTTGTAGATCTCTATCATATCACCCCTCTTCCTCCTATCTACTAGACTCTGTAATTTGCATCTTCTCAACCTTTCCTCATATTCGACATTCCAGAGATCAGAAACTATCTTAGTAAGTCACCTCTGGATCCTTTCTAACATCTCTTTGTCTTTTTGAAAACCAGGTGACCAAACCTGGTTTGATTTGGTCACACAAGACAGTCCATGTGTGACCAAATCAAAGCCTTATACAATGGAACAAGAATGTCCTTATTTCCAAGTCAGTGCCCTCTGCATCATTCTTTGTGTTGTCCTCACAATTTTGGCAATATGTTCCCTATCTACAATCAGATCCTTATCTACTATCACCCCAAGATCTTTTATTTCCTCCACCTCCAACAATATATCCCCACCAAACATAAATTCTACATCCCATCATTGTTTTCCAAATTTTAAAACCTTACATTTTGCAACATTGAACTCGCATCCCCCATTTCCATGTCTATTCACTCAATTTATTCAAGTCTTCTTGTAAGGCGACATCTTCTCTACTCTTCATAATTCATCCCAACTTTCATCATCTGCAAACAATTGAATATCCCCATCCAATCTTCATCAATATCATTAACATACAGGTTAATCAGCAATGTCCCTAAAACAGACCCCTGAGGCACACCACTAGTGACTTTTCTCGTCCTGGATATTGTTCCCCCATACACAACTTGCTGATACCTATCAGATAGCCAGTCTCCGATCCAATACACTAATCTAATATCCAACCTCATCCACTCTAGTTTGACTATTAACTTATCATGTGGTAATCTATCAAAATGGTAAATTAAATATTAAATATCAAGATGATAAATTAAATATGGAAATAGACAACAGAATCAACAAAGCTGGTATGGTAGGAAGTCAAATGAATAAATTTATATGAAATAAGAGAGAAATTAGTCAAAAAATGAAAGTAGCTGTATACAAGACAGTCTTCAAACCAATTTTAACTTATTAATCTGAGCGCTGGGTTAGAAATAAAACAGATAACCAAAGACTAGAGATCGCAGATAGAGTCCTGAGAAAGATTAGGAGTGTGAACAGGTGTCATCAATGGAAATATCATATTAAAAATGAAGATATTAGGAAAGAACCCGACATCGTTGGCATCCAGAAAGATTAGCAAAACAAGTTGGCAGGAAAAAGACCCAGAGGAAGACCAAGATATAGGTGGATTGATACGGTAAAAGTGTCTTAGAAGATAGAAATACAAGATCTGATAATGTTGCAGTCTTGACAGATAACAGATTGATTTGGAGGAAAATTGTTGATAGGAAGTTAGTAATGATTTAAGTTCTTCATGTAGTACTGTCATAATATCCTGTACATCCCTGGAGGGTAAATGTCAGGAATTTGATGATGATGATGAATAAAGATGTGTGTGTGTGTGTGTGTGTGTGTGTGTGTGTGTGTGTGTGTGTGTGTGTGTGTGTGTGTGTGTGTGTGTGTGTGTATGACTTGAAATTAGTTTGGATTGAATTGAGGTTTTCTGTATCATCGAGAAGTTCACAAATATTCATTTTAGAAATAAAATTCTACCAAGCAATTGCAATAACATATATATAGAAAACTTTGTAAAAATTCTTGCCCAACACCAAAGAAACATAATATACTGTAAAGTGAGCTCCTACATGAAGCGAAGCACCACGGAGCTTAAATCTCCGCTTTGAGCACACCAATCTTACTATTTCAGAGTAAGATTGATCAGCTCAATGTGGAGATACAGGATGAAATATTTAGTGAGATGTTACTGACTTGGAAATGTGGAAGATGCTGATATTGAACGTGTAGGCAGCAAACCAGGGGATTGAAATAAATATCCAAAGAACAAATCCTTTTTGATCCTCAGACAATTATTATGGAGTGGAACAAAATTTTTTTTGTAAATATATTTCTAGTCTACTGAAACAATTAATGCTTATGTTCTAGGATATCTATCGTTGAGGATTTAATCCAGAGGAGCAATATTATTATTATTATTTTTTCACTTGGGTAAATCATTCTGATTTGGAGCAAAAAATTTCACTCTCAGAAAACAATGCTCCATCTGAAACACACACACACACACACACACACACACTGCTTATATCTTCTTTATAAATAAAACTTTTCTTTTATTTCATTTTTTATTTCAATAAATTTAAATTATCAATATTCTTTTTCCTCGTTATTTATTGTGAAATAATGAAATACTATTTTGGTGTCATTTTTTTCACTGTCATAATTATTAAATTAATCTTGCATAGTCAATAAATGAATGAATAAATAAATAAATATATGTGTGTATTTTTCAGATGGAGTATTATTTTCTCGGAATGAAATTTTTTGCTCTAGCCTGTAAATATATCTCCAGATGAAAAAGTAAATTGTTCCAATCTGGAGATAAAAAATTCACAAAAACAAAAAAAAAACAAAAAAAAAAAAAAAAATTTCTATCCTGAATTATTAATTTGTGTGATTAGAAAAAAAAAAAGTTAATTTTTTTTTTGGACTGTTCCGAGAGGAATATATTATTTTGGCTCAAAACCATTTTAATCCCTGTTTATGAAACACCTGATAATGAAATGTGTAGGCAATAAACTAAATTAGCAAATAAAAAAGAGTGAGATTTGTCAATATTGGATATATAGAATAGAAAGAAATTAGCATATGGAAAGCACAGAAAGTGAATTTCTAGAATTGCTTAGCTACCTTAGGTGGCGTATAGCAGTAGGCAAAAGAGGATCAAGAGGTTTGGATTATCAAAATATCATTTGAGGATGTTACTGAGAATCAGATACAGTGAATCTGCTTACTGTGATTAATTGAGAGCAAAAAAACATCATGGTAAGAGAATTTCATGATAGGAGAGCAATGCTGACCAGGTTTTTTTAATAAAATTATCTGAATGTTGCTTTACATTGCTATTATTATGATACAGTATAATAGATGGTGTTATAATAAACAATATGTAAAAATTATTATTATTACTATTACATGTGCATCTTCATGGAGTCCAAAAACTAATTTCTCTTTGAACTAATTCATTGACAAATGTGAATGGTAGCATTCACAACTTCAGTCTTATTCCTTACTGATGCAATATTATTATTAACAACCTCCTCCCCATTAAGAAGAAACCTAGGTTTCTTCTTAATGGGGAGGAGGCTGAGAGGATCCAGAGGTGAGTGACCAAGATGATAGCAGGTCTGTGGAATGAACCTTATGTGAACAGGTTGAGGATTTGTGGGTTGCAGAAATTGGTTGATAGGTGGAGGAGGAGAGATATGATTGAGACATTCAAATTACTGAAGGGTTTCTATAGGATTAATTCAGAAGATATTTTTGAGAATAGGCTTGGTGGTGGGAGGACTAGGAGCTACACATGGAAGCTTGACAAGAGTGTAGTTAGCAGGGGTGTTAAAACTAGGTTTTTTACTTGGAGAGTGATGAATGAGTGGAATAAGTTGCCGGAGTCTGTAGTGGGTGCTGTGACAGTGAATGAGTTTAAGGCAAGGTATGATAGATAACGTGTGAATGTCGAATAGTTGTGATGAACATGATTTAGGGCCTCCCTCGATGAGTCTAAGGACTCCCTGGAGTTGCCCATAATAATAATAATAATAATATCTTTGACATCATCTTATCCGTGATGGATCATATGTAAGAGAACAATGTTGCTCCTCTATATTCCTGTTTCTATGGCATTTCCAGCTGTAGTGAGAAAAGAAGTCAAGAGCTTGAATATTCAGTCTTCTTTTTTCAAATAATTGCTATAATTAAAAAATTAGACCATTCAAATGGAGCCCCCTAGACAAACAAAAAAAGGAATACAGAGGTACACAACTATCACACACTAATATGCAATCTAAAACTGCACAATATCATCACACAAGCAGGAAGAAAGCTTCTTTTATTCATTGTCAGCAGAGTATCTTTGATATATTATCCTTGACCTATATAGTGCCTTGACCTTCTATACAGTCAGTCAAGGATAATATATCAAAGATACTGTGCTGACAATGAATAAAAGAAGCTTTCTTCCTGCCTGTGTGATGATACTGTGCAGTTTTAGATTGCATATTAGTTGTGATTGGTATGTAGTGTTGACTAAATTTTTTAAACTATGTATTGCTTTAAGGTGTGTTTCTTGTTGATGACATCAAGACAAAATGGCAGCATGAGAGAGAGAAAACATTGTATGAATTGGCATGAATTTTTCCGAGAATGGTACAGTGCCATGAGTGTTCTGCATATGTGTGGAGTGATGTCGCGGATGTTTGTATAGAGAGACTGAATAAGAGAGATGAGCAAATGATGCGGGAAGTGTCACGTGCTAATGGACCACAAGGTCTGTTTGAATTAGAGTAGGGAATATTGAGTGATAATCCAAATGGATGGGCATGAAAGAGAGTGCAACTGTTAAGAAAGCATGTGAAACTGATTGTGAAGATAGGAATGCAATGATAAAAATTACTATAAGAAAGTGTATAGAACTGACACAAAAAAATAGTACAATTAAAAATGAGGTAACAAGTTGGGCTGATGGCAAAAAAAGGTGTGTGTGTAAAGATGGTAAGATAGTAAAAGTGAATGATATCAAAAACAGTGATGCAAGATTTAAAAACAGAGTTGATGAAGAGGAGGCAAGAGATGAAGTGTACGTGGAGTAAAATGAAGAGAATTGTGGATATATATGGAAGAGTGAAGAAGACAAGCATGAATAATCACTGTATGAGAGAGAGAGAAAGGGGATAATGAATGACTCATGAGTGGCATTGTATGGAGATTCAATTATTAGAGGTGTGGTGAATGAGAGGATGTGGAAGGTTTGCTTTCCAGAGTGATTTAAGGTGTTGTATATGAGGAGTAAGCGAGCAAGAGTTGGTACTGGTATCAGGAATGAATGACTTGGTTGGAAACAAGGAGAATGTAATAATGGGTGTTAAGAGGTTGCTGAAGAAAAAAAAAGATAATAGTGTGGTAGGAAAGCCGATCAGTGTGTGTTGCCTAGGTATGAAAATGATAAGTTGAAGTGGAGAGCAAAAATCAGGAAGGGCAAATTAACAGAAATGTGTAAAGAGAAAGGAGTGCAGTTTGTGAATGTGGAACAAATGGAACAGTATAAGAGTGATGGACTGCATGTGAATGATTTTGGTGTGAGTCATCTGGAGAGGTTATTGCTAGAAGGGAGAATAATGACTATAGATAATGGATCTGAGAGAGTAAGAAACAATGTGGAAGAGCGGAAGAGTAAGGTAGAGGGATTAAAGGGATGATTATGAATAAAAAAATTAGATTAGTAGCATGAGAGAACAGAGTGCAAGGCAGATGGGCTAGAATGGGGGAAGATTTGGGTTTAAAGAAGGTTCTGAGGTGGGGAATGAGAGAGAGAAAGATTAGGCAGGAGAAGGTGTTTACAAGGTTTCTTGTTCTTGCAAACTATCTTATAATGGTCAAACCAGGAGATCTGCCAATATCCCCTAGAAGAAAACAAGAAATACATCTGCTGTCATAACTATGGTCAGTCTGATGCTGATCTTGCACAGAATGAAATAGAAAAAAACCACTGTGCTTCAGTGCAACAAATATAAACTTGAAAGAATTTTCTTAGAATTAGCAGCAGATTTGCTAAACCAGCCTAATACTGCTAAATATGGATGTGTTAATAATAAATTTAGTTTAATCCTTTATCCCAGTGAGAGCAAACAAAGTTTATGCCTGAAAATATCTTTGGGACTGAATATAGTGTTGTACTGAATATAGTGGGTAAGATAGTACAACACTATATTCAGTCCTGAAGATATTTTCAGGTGTAAACGTTGTTTGCTCTCACTGGGATAAAGGATTAAACTAAATTTATTATAGCCTAACCTAGTGAAAAATAAACTTTCAACATGGATGTGTTAAACTTCCCAGGCATGAAAAAGATGGAGAAACTTTAATTTAAAAAGATTTGGAAACTTTCATCCTTAGGTCTTCCACTCAACAACCATTTAAAAGTACCCATACAAAGAGCTACTCATAGTGCTTTAGGCAGTTAGTCTAATTTCTCCTACTTATTGTTTTAAGTTCTTTTGCATGTGCCTATACTGTTCTGATATTGCGTCCCTGTGACAGAGGTGAAATATAGGATTTAATAAACTTATATTTTATTTTTCCTATGTATTGTATTATTCATTCCATTAAACCTTAGCAAGAGTAAGGAAAGGATATGTGTAGACTACATGGCTGGTGATTATGAAAAACTTAGGAGACAACTTGGAGCTATAGTTCTTGAATAGTAACCAAGCAACATTTATCTCCTTCCACTTAACTCCTAATTCTGTACTATAGCTCCAAGTCAATGTCTAAATGTATCCCAATGGTTAGAACAGGGTTTCCCAAACTGTGTTCCACAGAAGGTGAATAAGTGTTCTGCGAGAAGTTCTCCTGGAATTTGTCATTTTAGTTTTCTGAGCATTTTTCATGAATAAATATTTTATAGTGGAAATATTCTGATGAGAATAATATTTGTGAATATGTCGAAAAGCTCAGACCCAGAACACCTATTAACATCTGTGTATCATTAATTTACATGCATCAGAACCTTTCAACATTTGGGAAAGGGAATACCGCAGTTTATGACTGGTCGTAAAAATTACCTGCAAGCGGATTATAACAATGGGCGGCGTATCCTCTGTTCTCAAAACTGATGGAAATGACATCTGTATAGCAAATGTCAGTAACCAACCAGCATAAATATTCATTAATTATCTTTAATTTTCACACATCGAAATCTTGGGAAAGATTTCGATGTGTGAAATTCAGAAATTTCACATTTGTGAAATTTCCCAATTGCGAAAGAGAATACTGCTGTTTATGACTGATCATAAATATTGCCTGCAAGCCGATTACAACAATGGGCGGCATATCCTCTGTTCTCAAAACTGAAGGAAATGACATCTGTGTAGCAAACGTCAGTGACCAAGCGGCATAAATATTATTATTATTATTATTCAGGCCTCCATGGAGTCAAAAGACTCATCGTGGGAGGTCCTTCCTAAGAACATAAAGTCTGTCAAGACTCATCAAGGGGAGGTTCCCCCTAAGAAACAAAAAATCTATCATACCACTCCTTAAACTCATTGACCGTTCTCGCCTTCACCACTCTATCAGGCAATGCATTCCACGGCTCAACGACCCTCCATGCAAAGAAACCACTCCTCACCCTCTTGCTCACAGTTTCCTTTCGTAACTTCCAGGGATGGCCTCTTGTCATCACTCCTTCCCGCTGTTCAACCAAGTGAAAGAACTCCCCAATGTCAACCCTGTAACCACCTCTCAACAGTTTAAAAGTGTCAATCATATCACCTCTCCTTCTTCTATCTGCCAAACTCTGCAGTCCACATTTCCTCAGCCAATTCTCATAACTATCCTTGTACAGTCCTGAGACCATCTTTGTATCTTTTCCACAGTTAATTTATCCCCTTCAAATACTGGGGAGCAAATCTGAGAACAATAATCCAAATGTGGTCTGATCAGAGACTTATACAATGGAATGATAACCCTCTTATCTCTGCAGGTCAGTGTCCTTCACATAATTGCAGCAATCCTCTGTGTTACCTTCACCACCTTTGCAATATGTCCCCTAAACTTCAGGTTTCTATCAATCACCAACCCCAGATCTCTTGTCTCCCCAACTTCCTCCAGTATAACTCCTCCCATAGAGTATGCAGCATCCCATAGATGTTTCCCAAACCTCAAGACCTTACATTTTGCTGCATTAAACTGAAACCCCCATTCATTTGCCCATCTATGTAGCTTATTCAAATCCTCTTGCAGGGCTACCACATCTGCACTATTACTAATAATCCTTCCCAGCTTCGCATCATCTGCAAACAACTGAATATCCCCTTGCAATGTCGTTGATATAAAGGTTAAACAATATAGGTCCTAGTACTGAGCCCTGTGGAACCCCACTTGCAACCTTCTGTCTCCTTGAAACTGCTCCACCATACACAACTCTCTGATATCTATCAGACCTCTTGTTCCCTCTGTTACATGTTGCCTAAGACATTTGTCCCACAAGAATTCTAGAAATTCCATTCCACTATTGCTACATGCATCTTCCTCTCTCAAATTTATACTACTGTAGTTAAAATTTCCCATAACAATCATTCTTCTTGCACTTGCCAAAATTAGCTGTCTAAACATCTCCTGGTCCCCATCCTCTGTGCTCCTGGGTCTGTAGCAACACCCCACTAAATATCCTGTCTTGCCTACCTTTACCTCACACCATATGCTCTCAAAATCATCTGTCTCACTTCCTTCAAAGCCTCCACTCTTAGAGGACAAAGGTCATCACTTATCATAAGCAGTACCCCACTACCACGCTTTCCCCTCCAATCCTGACGAAAAATGCTATACCCAGCGACTTCTATTCCTGTTATTATATCCCTTCTATCAACCACGTCTCAGTGATCCCAATAATTTTTGGCCAGGCTGATGCTATCTGCGGCACCAATTCCTCTCCGTTATTCCGGATACTCCTGGCATTAGTATAAAGCATATAAATACCATTGTTCCTATACCCAGCATTATCCCTTCTAGACTCCACTGGGCTCAGTGTTACCTGACATCGTCTCCCTTCTCCCAGGTATCCATTCATACAAGAGGCCACCCATGCTATCATCCTCCCTGGGACACACTGACTCTTTCAGAACAGCAATCTCTCCAGATGCCTACGTCCTTCCTCATTCAAATGTAAACGGTCTCTCGCATACAATTCCTCTCTTTCCTCAAACGCACTCCAAGCATCCACATATACCAGTCCTCTCTTGTCACACATTCTTGCTATTATGCCATTCAATATCACCGCTCTTCTGCTCAGCTCATCATTATCGTACCTAGGCAACACACACACACTATTTTTCCTCTCTCTGTCTTCTTCCGTACAGTCTCAAGCAAAAACCTCATATGTCTCGCTGCCCGACTTACATTACCACTCAAGTCATTTGTTCCTACCATCACAATCATCTCATCCACCCTTTCACCTCTCTTAATTGCCATAGCCACCCTTTCTATTGTTCCTCCTGGCAAACACTCCTCACGCATCCTATCTTGAACACCACGGATCATTGAGTCGTCATACATTATACCTCTTACCATTCCCTCTCTCCTATTGTTTCCATACTCTCCTCTTCTTTCATTCCCATATGTCTCTCTCATTCCCTCTCCTCTACTGTTATTCTCTCTTCTAGCATTCCCATACCTCTCTCTCCTACTGTTTCCATTCTCTCCTCTTCTAGCACTCCCATACATCTCTCTCATTCCTTCTCTCCTACTGTTTCCATCCTCTCGTCTGCTAGCATTCCCATACCTCTCTCTCATTCCCTCTCTTCTACTGTTTCCATTCTCTCCTCTTCTAGCACCCCCATATCTCTCACTCATACTCCCTAAATTCTCTCTCTCTCCTACTCTGATTCTCCTTGCATTTATCTCTTCCATTCTCCTAATCTTATCTTTCATACTTCTGCTCTCATTCACAAGACATTCCACCTCCTCTTTCAACTCATCTATCTCCCTCTGCAGGTCAGTCACTCTTAATCTAAATTCACTCTTCCAAACAAAACCATCTCCTAAACTTTCAGAGTCACTCACACCTTCCACACTATCAACTATTATTTTCTCATTCATATATATCTTTTTTTCATTCTCTCCTATCACACTACTTGTCTTCCTACATTCATTCCCCATTCCTGGAGCAACAAAGTCGGGTATCGATATTTCTAATGCACTTATTTCCTCCAACTGCCTGCATTTTGCGCATATACGCTCTTCGCTCTCTTTCACAAGCCACATATCTAATTCCCGAGATGCATACATGCCGCAAGTACTGCATGCCACAAAGTCCCTTATGATATTGCTAATAATTGAGTTCTTAAATGACGGAGGACTTGGCGATACGCCACTTGTGACTGCTGCTGAATCTGTCATGATTCCTTACTGCCGAGTAGCGTAATCATTAATTATTCAATTAATAAATTCTGTCAAATAAATAGAAAAAAAGTACAAACAATTACAAGCAAAACAAAACATTTAAGTACACTAAATAAAATGAAATATAACTAAATACAGTAATGAAAACTTAGCTTCGTTTTGTCTTCCACCGGTATGCATTCGATTATGAAGGTAACCAAAATATATTATATCGCGACAGCAACTAACTTCCTAAAAACAACCACTGAAGTACACTCGTATTCAGAGAAACAATTTAGCACTCAAAAACGTAGAAAAACGGAAAAAAAAATGGACTATTCATCAAATAAAAATCACTTTCTTCTACACAGCTCAAATTCACTGCCACATGCTACGGCGACGCTAGCGCCAAATCCAAATAAATATTCATCAATTATCTTTAATTTTCACACACCGAAATCTTTCAACAATTGGGAAAGAGAATACAGCTGTTTATGACCGATCATAAAAATTGCCTGCAAGCCGATTACAACGAGTCGGCAGCGTATCCTCTGTTCTCAAAACTTAAAGAAATAACATCTGTGTTGCAAATAGTCTGTATCCAGTTCTCAAATGTAGTAATACTGAATACTTTCTTCGCAAGTTTGTATTGTAGGTGATTTTTTAAAAGTAATAGGCCTGCAGATTTAAATTTTAATATGAATAAGAGACAAGGGACTTTATTTAATTTTGATATTAAGAAATCTCTTATTGAAGGTGTTTGTGATGCAACAGATAGTGAGTCATTCACCACCACCACCAGCCCATAAAGCGATCTCCAGGATGTACAAAATGAGGGGAAAACTACCAGCACACAAGAGAAAAAGTCTGTATTCACTCGTAAGTACTTATTATAATATTATAAATTTTTAGTGATCAAAATGGGATATGTCAATGAAAATCAGCAGAAATTAATTTCATCATCATCATGAATATCAAGGATTTAGGCCTAGCGTGGCCTGTTCCGGCCAAAGATTCATCATTGAATCTTTGTCAAAGATTCAACAATGATGAATCTAAGAGGATGCCCTGGTTTTCTTTTTCCTAATGGCTTGTACTTTAAGGCTTGTTTTGATAATCTTTCTATTTTCATTCTTTGAATGTGTTCCATCCATTTATATTTATATTTTTTAAATTTTCTATTACTGATTCTTGGTTTAATTCTTTCATAATTTCTTCATTTCTTTTGTGATCAAACAGAGTATACCTTGCAGTTTTTCTCATAAACTTCATTTCTGCTGTTATTAATCTTTTCTTTGTTTGTCCTTTTGTTTTATTGTCCAGATTTCACTTCTATACAATAAGACTGGTAGGGCTAATGTATTGTAAACTTTTAGTCTAGTTTGTTTTTGAACTAGGTTTGGTTTAAATATAGAATTAATTACACCTGTTATTTTTAAATATTTTGCTATTTTTACATTTATATCATTTTCATTTTCATATGTGATCATACATCCTAGGTATAATAAAATTAGTTTAATCCTTTATCCAAGTGTGAGCAAACAAAGTTTGCGCCTGAAGTATCTTCAGGACTAGGGTAAAGTGATACAACACCAGGCCTGGCTCCCACTGAAGAGACCTCAATAAAGGTCGAAACTAGTCTGGGTAGTGGCCCTTCCTTTAATGCATAACATTAGACATATCCGCAAGGAGATGTGTTTTGCATTATTATAGGAGATACTGAGTTAGGACTGTTGGTAGCTTTCTCCACCTTTGCAACGAGTTGCCCTGGTGTTGTATCACTTTACCCTAGTCCTGAAGATACTTCAGGCGCAAACTTTGTTTGCTCACACTTGGATAAAGGATTAAACTAATTTTATTATACTCTAACCAAGTGAAAAAATAAACTTTCAACATCTTTCTCTAAATCCAGAGTAATTTATTAAAAAAGGGTGGCACACCATTTGGCAACTCCTATAGGTAGAGATGACCTGCTAATGCTTCTGCCTGGTATTTCCACTAGGGCCTGGCTCCCACTGAAGAGACCTCAATAAAGGTCGAAACTAGTCTGGGTAGTGGCCCTTCCTTTAATGCATAACATTAGACATATCCGCAAGGAGATGTGTTTTGCATTATTATAGGAGATACTGAGTTAGGACTGTTGGTAGCTTTCTCCACCTTTGCAACGAGTTGCCCTGGTGTTGTATCACTTTACCCTAGTCCTGAAGATACTTCAGGCGCAAACTTTGTTTGCTCACACTTGGATAAAGGATTAAACTAATTTTATTATACTCTAACCAAGTGAAAAAATAAACTTTCAACATCTTTCTCTAAATCCAGAGTAATTTATTAAAAAAGGGTGGCACACCATTTGGCAACTCCTATAGGTAGAGATGACCTGCTAATGCTTCTGCCTGGTATTTCCACTAGGGCCTGGCTCCCACTGAAGAGACCTCAATAAAGGTCGAAACTAGTCTGGGTAGTGGCCCTTCCTTTAATGCATAACATTAGACATATCCGCAAGGAGATGTGTTTTGCATTATTATAGGAGATACTGAGTTAGGACTGTTGGTAGCTTTCTCCACCTTTGCAACGAGTTGCCCTGGTGTTGTATCACTTTACCCTAGTCCTGAAGATACTTCAGGCGCAAACTTTGTTTGCTCACACTTGGATAAAGGATTAAACTAATTTTATTATACTCTAACCAAGTGAAAAAATAAACTTTCTACATCCTAGGTAGTTAAATGAATTCATCTGTTCTAAGATCTTGTTATCTATTACTATCTTAGTTCTTGCTGGATCTTTTCCTTTAAAGGCCATAGTTTTTGATTTTTCCGTTGATATTATCATACCATAATCTTTGGCTATCTCATTTAGATCTAAAATAGCTTTCTGTAAGTTATCTTCAGAATTTGTAATTATTATTTGATCGTCGGCAAAAAGAAGAGTGTTTAAGTTCACAGTAGGAGAAATTATTATTATTATTATTATTATTATTCAGGCCTCCATTGAGTCAAAAGACTCGTCGTGGGAGGTCCTTCCAAAGAACATAAAGTCTGTCAAGACTCATCGAGGGGAGGTCCCCCCCTAAGAAACACAAAGTCTATCATACCACTCTTTAAACTCATTGACCGTTCTTGCTCCCACCACTCCATCAGGCAAGGCATTCCACGGATCAACCACTCCTTACCCTCTTGCTCAAGTTTCCTTTCGTAACTTCCAGGGATGGCCTCTTGTCATCACTCCTTCCCGCTGTTCAACCAAGCAAAAGAACTCCCCAATGTCAACCCTGTAACCACCTCTCAACAGTTTAAAAGTCTTAATCATATCACCTCTCCTTCTTCTATCCACCAAACTCTGCAGTCCACATTCCCTCAGCTGATCCTCATAACTATGCTTGTACAGTCCTGAAACCATCTTTGTCATCTGTCTTTATATCCTTTCCAGTTAATTTATCCCCTTCAAATCCTGGGGACCAAATCTGAGAACAATAGTCCAAGTGTGGTCTGATCAGAGATTTATACAACGGAATGATAACCCTCTTATCTCTGCAGGTCAGTGTCCTTCTCATAAATGCAGCAATCCTCTGTGTTACCTTCACCACCTTTGCAATATGTCTCCTAAACTCCAGGTTTCTATCAATCATCAACCCCAGATCTCTTGTCTACCCTACTTCCTCCAGTATAACGCCTCCCATAGAGTATGCGGCATCCCATAGATGTTTCCCAAACCTCAAGACCTTACATTTTGCTGCATTAAACTGAAACCCCCATTCATTTGCTCATCTATCTAGCTTATTCAAATCCTCTTGCAGGGCTACCACATCTGCACTATTACTAATAATCCTTCCCAGCTTCACATCATCTGCAAACAACTGAATATCCCCTTGCAATGTCGTTGATATAAAGGTTAAACAATATAGGTCCTAGTACTGAGCCCTGTGGAACCCCACTTGCAACCTTCTGTCTCCTTGAAACTGCTCCACCATACACAACTCTCTGATACCCATCAGACAGCCAATCCTGAATCCAGTTGACCAATCTGACATCCAGACCCATGTTGCAACTTAAATATCAGCCTATCATGTGGCACCCTGTCAAATGCCTTTGCTAAGTCTAAGAAAATTGCAGTATATGCCTTTCCCTCATTCAATGTTCTTGTAACTTTATTATAAAAGGCCAGCATATTGCTAAAACAAGAGCACCCTTTCACAAATCCATGTTGACTCTCACAGATAACATTACCCTCTTCTGCCCAATGCTGTATACAGTCCCTCACTACTTTCTCTGAGATCTTAACAACTACTGATGACACACAGACTGACCTATAATTAGACACTTCCAGTCTGTTACCACCCTTATGCAATGGCACTATCTTACCTTCCTTCCATTCCCTGGGCATCTTTGCCAAAGCCAGACTTTCATTGAAAAGCCAGGTTAAAGGCACTGTCAGTTCCCTAGCACATTCTCTCAAACCTCGTGGTGAAATACCATCCAGTCCCACAGCTTTACTGACATCCAGAGTACTCAGTATCTGAAACACCTTGATTGAAATTTTTATTCTATTTTATTATTATTTCATTTAAGTAGATATTAAAAAGAGTTGCTGAGAGGGGGACATCCCTTTCGGACCCCTTGGTTTATCTCTCTCGTATATGATGTTCATGTTTTAATCTTATTTGTATTTGATTATTTTCTTATATACTTATGATAGCTTTCAGGATATTATTTGGTATTTGCCTTTCAATTTAATATGTTAAATAAAATGCTTGTTTTAACTTTGTCAAATGCTTTTTCAAAGTCAATAAATGCAATATGTGTTTCTAAATTGTATTCTCTTTATTTCTCTATTATTAATTTTAGGCAAAAGGCTGGGTCTATACATGATCGTCCTTTTAAAAGATAAATTTATCTTTCTTTTAATGTTAAATAAAATGCTTCTTTTAACTTTGTGAAATGCTTTTTCAAAGTCAATAAATGCAATATGTGTTTCTAAATTGTATTCTCTTCTTCTCTCTAGTATTAATTTTAGGCAAAAGACCAGGTCTATATATGATTGTCCTTTCCTAAATCCATTCTGTACTTCTAAAATAAAGTTTTCAGAATATTTCATTAGTTTGCTATTTAAAATTCTGCTATATATTTTGTAACAGGAACTTAGTATACTTATACCTCTATAGTTTCTAGGGTCATCTCTACTACTTTTTTTAAAGATAGGAATCACAATTGCTTTTTTCCATTCTATTGGGGGGGTTACCAGTTGAATAAATTTTATTTAAAAATAATAGGAGTCTTTCTTTGAATCTTGACAAATTAATTTAACGATGTTTATGTTGAATTGATATTTAATGAATTATTAATTAATAATAAAAATCAGCTAAATTAACAATTAATTAATACATTACAAAATGACCAAGGTGTTCCGTGAAAATTTCAGGATTTGTGAAGTTTTCAGGATTTTGTTTGGCAAGGAAAATTCTACAAACAAATAGAGGGGACAGCCATGGGTTATCCACTCTCCCCACCCTTGGCCAACTTTTATATGGAGACTTTTGAAGAGAAAGCCTTAAACTCAGCCCCACAAAAACCAACCATATGCCTTCGCTATGTTGATGATGTGTTCACTATTTGGCCACATGGCTCCAATGCACTCCTCTCCTTCCTAACACACTTAAACAACCAACCCCCCAGAATCAAGTTCACCCTGCAAGAGATAAAAAAACTGTCTTCCTTTCTCAGACACACTAGTCACCTGCCAGCCTGATGGAACCTTGGTTTTCTCAGTTTATACAAAACCCACCCATACAGGCAGTACATTCACCAATAACCCCCCCCCCCCCCCCACACACACATGCACACAACAATATGGAGTCATTAAGACACTATACAACAGGTCTAAACTTATCTGTTCAAATGACAATGCTCTAACCACAGAACTAAACCACATTCAACACTTTCTCAGATTTGGCTACACCCCCCCCCAAAAAAAAAAAAATCCAAAAAATAAGGTAATTGAAGTAATAAGGTAATTTACCATTAAGGTAATCGAGGGTCGGTAGGTGTCGCACTGATATGATTGTCGGCTTGTTGAGAGCTCCTGAAAAGATCAGTAGTATTTTATGTTATCATTGGCAATTTTACTAGAATTTTACGTAGTATTGTTTGCTTTTTGTATCTTAGTGTATCTGTGCGATTATTGTGTGTTTTCTGTGTTATTTTAATTATTATTTTTAAGATAAGATAGCGTCCACATGGCACCAATTAAAAAAAAATGGCAGCCAGGTCGGCATGTTTGTTTAAGAATTTTAATATAAAAGAGTTTATGCAATGTGCTGTCTGTGAGATGTATGCTTTGCGAAGAGCAGTTGGAGTCTGGTTAGATGGCGTAGTAAAGTAAATATGTGCAGAAAGTATAAGGAGAATGAAGATCTAAAGTGTGTTTCGGGTGGTGAGAGTGATATCATTAAAGAAAATCAGAATATAGTAAATAGTGATGTGATAAGATATTGCGAGGTAGTACCAGATAGGTGTGAGAGCAACGTTAAAAGTGTAAATGAAGGTAGAAATACAGAACGAATCGATGATTCAAATGATAATGAAAATGGTGAGATAGATGCAAGTAGTAAAATCGCACGGTTGAGCGGAGCGATACATAGAACGAAGCAGCAACTGGAGCGTATGCAAAAATGTGTACCGAACGTGCCAACTAATAAACGCTGAAAGTCTGATACGAAAAATAAGAGAATGTTCGTAAACGTAAATAAAATGAAGGAGGGAGTGCTGTACGGAGATTCGTTATTAAGAGGTGTGATAGTTGAGAGTTTGATGAAATCGTACCAACTGGGTGCGAACAAAGGACGTTCAGCGAGTCTATTAGAGCACAAAAACAGTTGGTGAAAGAAATGATAATCGTGGCAGGAACAAATGCTTTGAAAGCAGACAAAATGGAAATGATAGAAGATGTGAGGGAATTACTTAAGGTAGCAAAAGAGAAGAGTGAGAGAGTTAGGATGGTGAGTATCTTACCGCAGTATGACAGCGAAGTGTTTAGAAGGAGGGCCATAATTGCCAATGACTTTATGCGTGGGTTATGCATAGAGAGTGGTGGGGAATTTGTGGATGTGTGGAATGAATTTTGATGGGCGAAAGGACTTATATAAGATGGATGGGTTATATTTGAATGGAGTTGGTGTACGGAGACTTGAAAAAGTGTAGATGAATGCAGTGGAAGTGGATGTACAGACTCAGGGAAACTAGATTTATTAAGGGGGGAGGAAGTAGATATGCAGACTTTAGGGAGGCAGTTGAGTGTATGAATGAGTATAATATGCCCGAGCGAGTACAAAGGATAACAAATCAGAATGGGATAGTTAGTATAAGGCATCAAAGTAGGGATGGGACTAACAGTCTCCTGCAATTCATGTACACTAATGCCAGGAGTATTAGGAACAAGAAGGAAGAGTTTTGGGCCATGGTTGGCACTTCCAGGCCACAGGTTGTTGGTATTAGTGAAACATGGCTGACAGAAGATGATAAAGCTAGTGGGATTAAATGTGACGGGTATAGCGTGTTCAGGAGTAACAGGGAGAATTAAAAGGGGGGGGGAGAGGAGGAGTGTTAATGATGATAGCTGATGAGTTGCAGCCAAGGAGTATAGAAGTTGAACTGCAGGATAGAGAAAAGAGCACATTTGAGGCTATTTGGCATGAATTAGAGGCTAGCAGAACAAAATATACAATTGGATGCTGCTATAGTCCAGGTGATGGAATAGATGGTGGGGATAGTATGCATAGGCAAATAGAAGAAATGAGCAGAAGGAGGGTAATTATTATGGTAACATTGACTGGAAGGAGGAGAGGGCACATTGGAGGAAGGAATTGGATTTTATGCAGTTATTAAGGGACGACTATCTGCAACAGCATGTAATGGAAAATACTAGGGGGCAGAGAGTGCTTGACCTAGTAATCGCATCTGAGAATGTGGCTGTAACGAACATGACCATGTTGCCACCAATTGGTGAGAGTGACCATAAGGTCATGACTTGGGAGGCAGCTAAAGGAATGGAATTTACAATTAAGACAGGATACATGTGGAATTACCGGGCTGGTAAGTATGACAAGCTTAGGAGTGTGCTTGGCTCTGTGCCATGGCATGTAAAACTGCAAGGGCTGGATGTTGATAGTGCATGGGAGGTGGTTAAGAAGTGTTTGCAGGAGGCAATGGTTGACTGTATACCAAGAGTCCGAATAATAAATCAAGTAGGGGTTAAATGGATGAATAACACTATTAAGCTTGAGCTGCAAAAAAAGAAACAATTGTGGAGGGAATTTAAGGAAAAAGGTGACCAGCAGGTGCAGGAACAGTATAAAGTTCAGGCCAGAAAGGTAACAAGGGTGGTAAGAAAAGCAAAAGCGGATTATGAAAGAATATTGGCCATGCAGGCTAAAGAGAATCCCAAATTTTGCTTGCAACATATTGAAAAGTTTTTTTCAATATGTTTCAAGCAAAAGGAAAAATGTTCATGGCAGAATGATTTTAAAAAATGCTGAGGGTAAGGAGGTAACCGAATCAGTCGATATACTGAAATTACTGAGCGAGCACTTTGCATGAGTATATCATCCAGGTGGTCATATTGCAGGAATGGAAGAAGCAACAGGCTTATACTGGAATTGTGATGAATGAAGTAGAGGTAAATAGTCTATTACAGAACCTCAATGTCAATACATCTGTGGGATTAGATGGCATACCAGCTCGTGTCGTACGTGAAGCAGCTAAAGAATTGTCAGTGCCCTTGACCATTTTGTTTAATTTGAGCCTCTGGTCTGGGTCAGTCCCAAGTGGGTGGAAAGAGAGGAAAATAGTTCTGCTGCATAAGGGTAGTTCTTCCACGGCTGCTGTTGAAAATTACTGGGCCAATCAGCATAACAGGAATCGTTATCAAGGTCTTGGAGAAAATAGTCAAGAGGAAAATACAAGATTGGATAGATGAAAATGGGATACTGTATCGGGGACAGCATGGTTTTGTGAAGGGTAGGTCATGCCTCAGTAACTTGCTCACGTATTATAACACAGTGACGGCTGAACTGGATAAAGGGTTGGTAAGATGGATAGGAGGATGGTTGATGGAGAGATATCAGAGAGTGGTTTATTCAGGAGTAAAGTCCAAAAGACGACCTGTGACCAGTGGTGTGCCACAAGGATCTGTTCTTGGACCACTGCTGTTTAATTTGTTCATTAATGACATAGAAAAGGATCTGAGAGGAACAGTTCATTTGTTCGCGGATCATGCAAAGTTGGGTAGGGCAATAGTGAATGCAGATGATATCAAAATTTTGCAGGATGATTTGGATAGATTGGAGGTCTGGGATAAGGAGAATGGATATCAATTTAATGTGGCAAAATGTAAGGTTATACATTTTGGGTGAAAAGATTAGCAGTTTACTACATTGGTGGAACTGTACTCCAGGAAATTGATGAGGCAAGAGATTTAGGAGTGTTGGTGGATAAGGAGTTGAAGTTTTTTTTTTTTTTTTTTGGGGGGGGGGGGGGGGCACATTGCAAAAGTGGCCAAATCAGCTCAACAAATCACTTGGTTGCTGAAGAATATGTTGACGAGTAGAGACAAGCATGTTATTGTTCCTCTGTATCGAGCCTTGATAAGACCCCATCTCGACTACTGTGCTCAGATTTGGTCACCTAGGTTTCTTCTTGATGGGGAGGAGGTTGAGAGGATCCAGAAGCGAGTGACCAAGATGATAGCAGGTCTGTGGAATGAACCTTATGAGAACAGGTTGAGGATTTGTGGGTTGCAGAAATTGGTTGATAGGCAGAGGAGGGGGAGATATGATTGAGACATTCAAATTACTGAAGGGTTTCTATAAAATTAATTCAGAAGATATTTTTGAGAACAGGGCTGGTTGTGGGAGGACTAGGGGACATCCATGGAAGCTGGGCAAGAGTGTGGTTAGTAAGGGTGTTAGAGCTGAGTTCTTTACTTTTAGAGTGGTGAATGAGTGGAATGGGCTGCCAGAGTCTGTGGTGAGTGCTGTGACAGTGAATGAGTTTAAGTCAAGGTATGATAGATACTGTGTGAATGTCGAATAGTTGTAATGAACATGATTTGGGGCCTCCCTCGATGAGTCTAAGGACTCCCTGGAGTTGCCCATAATAATAATAATAATAATAAACCACAACCCTCCTTCCCCCTTCACAACAAGGATTACTCTAAATCCATCACCATTCCCTATATCCGATGCACCTCGGAAAAAATTACAAAAATCCTAAAAGAACATGACTTAGCTTCTTGTTACAGACCATATAAAAAATTGGCATCCCTTATCCTCTCCACTAAAGACCAACCTTCCCCCCCCCTCCCCCAGTGTATACCAGGTCCTTTGCAGTTATAAGCTGTCCTACTTTGGCGCAGGACAGCTAATATCAGAATTTCAGAACACAAGGATTTCATCCGGTTTCACCAATACAGCCACTCTGGTCTTGCAGACCATGCGCTGGATACCTGCCATAGAATACGGTGGAAGAAAGCCACGTTAATACACTGTAGTAAATTCAAATACGAAAGGCAATTAATGGAATCAGCCGCAGCCCTAAGAAACAATCCAAACCTTAACAAATTTGGTTGCATTAGACTGCCCCAAATTTGGGAAACCTACATTAGAAGACCTTCAGCCCAATCGGCCAAGAATACCAACATTGCCAACTATGGGGCACCATCAGAACTTTTAGGAGAAAGAATAGCTTCCTGCTTCGTCCTCATGTGCTGTGCTTGCATGCACGCATCTTGTTTTTAAGTTCCTGTGAAAATGGCAAGTGACGTTGCCGAAATATTGGAAGTGTATTAAAATTTATTTTAATGTATATTCTATTGTAGATTGTAATTTCCTTAAACTATTTATAATAATAATGTATAACCAACATCTAAGCCCTTCCACGAGATTTGTGAAGTGTTCCGTCATAGGAAAGTTTGGGAAACGCTGGGTGGATGAATAAAGAGGTTAAGCATGCAACCTGAAGGAAGAAGGCATTATGGGGGTTAGGGCAGCATAACATGGGTGGTAATAATCATTAATTGGTAAGAGTAGCAAAAGTGCAATATGAGCAGAAATTTGCTAATGAAACTAAATGAGCAGTTCAGAAAGATATTTCATCCTCATGAATATAATATCATGCAGAGTGCGAGTGTCATGGAAAAGGAGAAGAAGAAGCGACTGAGTGTGAGCAAGCATGAGATATACAGAAATTGAGTAAACTTCATGTTAATAAGGCTGTGGGAGCTGATATATTACCATGTGTTCTGAAGGAATGTATCAGGGAGGTGACATCTGCCTTGGCATACTTGTTTAACATAAGTTTTGGCTAAGTTCTTTCAAAGGAATGGACCTCCAAGCTACAAAGACTACAGAACAAGTGCCTGCGAATGATACTGGATGCTCCATGGTTCATCAGGAACAACCAGATCCACCGGGACATAAATATCCCCTACATCTATCCACTATTACACTCCCTAGCAGAAAAATTCTTTATGAAGACATCTACGTTCAAACCAACTAATACAACATGCCAGAAACTATGACGGTAATGTCCACTGGAAACATAAAAGACCGAAAGCCATCCTAACACTCAATGATGTATAACCACTTCTGCCTACTCAGGGCGAGCTAAATAGCTCACAAATCTCTCCCATCACTGCTACCGAAACAGACAACAGGGAATATAAAAAGCGTCAAGCTTCACCTTTTGCGCCATATATATTCTGCATTCAAAGGAATGGAGGACAGCAAATTCTACTACTTCATAAAAGAGATAACAAGACTCTGGTTTAAAAATTGGAGGCTAATCTGTATGTCAGATGTTATGGTTAAAGTGTTGGAGAGGTTAGAGGACCATGATCCAGAACTGGGTTAAAAACAGTGGCATTATCTTTGAACAACAGTATGGATTTGCTAAAAGAAGGTCATGTTTTAGTAATCTACTTACTTATTACAGTAAGGTGACAGGTGTACTGGACAAGGAAGTTGCATACATAGTGGTGTACTTAGATTTTGCAAAGGCATTTGATAGATTATCACATGATAACTTGATAGTTAAATTGGAACAGATGGGATCAGATAATGGATTAGTACTTTAGACTGGAGATGGCTATGTGATAGATATCAAGAAGAGAAGATACCAGAAGAGAAATTCACTAGCAACGTACCTTAAGGATCTGTTTTAGGATCACTACTGTTTTACTTGTAAGTTAATGATATTTGGAGGTTTGAATGGAGATATTCAATTGTTAATGATGCAAAGTTGGGAAGAACTGTGTGTGTGTGTGTGGGGGGGGAATAGAGCAAGTGCAGACTGAGTGAATGGACATGGAGTAGGATAGCCTGTTTTAGTTTTCAAAAGGATGAAAAGATATTGGAATAAGTCAAGAGGAGATTAACTAAGGTGGTTTCTGGTCTCTGGAATGTTGATTATGAAGAAAGGTTGAGAAAATCCAATTTGCAGAGTCCAGTGGATAGGAGGAGGAATAAGTTGGTAAGGGATCAGATTAATGCAGAATGGGTTTTTCATAGAATACTTGAAGAAAAAGAAGTGATTACTGAAAGCTGTATAAGGAGGGTGTGAGCAAGAGTGAGAAGTAGGGGTTTTTTTGCATGGAGAGTGGTGAATGATCAGAATGCATTACCCGAAAGTGTGGTAACTGTGGGTGCATTCAAGGCAGAGCAAATATGATTCCATGGAGTTCTGATGATAATATTGTTAATAATAATAATAATATTTGTACATGAAGAAAGTTTTTTACCTTGAGTAATATACGTTAAAGATGCCAAGCTATTTTACACCTGGTTTTACTCTATTTCCCAAGTAAGCAAACAGACAAAAGAGTCAAGTTTGCACCTGCACGTATTGCAAGTCAAGGCAACTCGTGGTAAAGGTAGAATAAGCTCTGATCACTATTCTTAATATTTACCCTTAATGCAAAGCCCATCTCCTTGAGGAGATGTATGATGCTATGTATTAAAGGCAAGGGGCCATTACCCAGACCAGTTTCGACCTTTATGGAGGTCTCATCAGTGGGAGCCAGGCTTAGGAATACCAAGATTTAAGTAATACAGAGATTATAAGTATTTTACCAAAACAAGTTACCATAAGGTGTTTTGACCTTATTAAATAAAAATCTCAGGATGAAGGATATATGAAGAAAGTTTTTTACCTTGAGTATAATATATTTTAAAGATGCCAAGCTATTTTAAACCTGGTTTTACTCCATTTCCCAAGTAAGCAAACAGACTTGCACTACTTTGCGGGTAAGCTAGACTTGCAATACGTGCAAGGGCAAACTTGACTTGTTTGTCTGTTTGCTTACTTGGGAAACGGAGTAAAACTAGGTTTAAAAATAGCTTGGCATCTTTAACAAATATTTGTATATATGATTATATGAAATGTATTTAAAGATTTCAACATAAAAAAGTACTACAGAAATTAAATTTGCTTGCTTAATAAATAATTTGTAAAAATAAAATAATTCATCTTTTTTATTATTATTCTGTTCTTGTGCCAGAATTCAATTTTAAGTTCTGTGAATTTCTTTTTCTTTCTACTCACCTACTCCATTGTCAGATAGGTTTACTTTTATTTCATTACCAGATGGTGTAATCACTGTAGCTACCACTACAGCATCGACAACAGGAGTATAATGTTTGTCTAATTTGGCATATATTTTAAGATATTCTGGTTTGTCTAGGTCCAGTTTACTTAACCATGACTGTAGACGGATTAGTTCATTTGTTGGTTTGGTGGGTTCAGAATAAACAGACACTTCAATATATGCTGGAGTACTTTCTTTGTGGCTTAGACTAATTGTATAGTTTCCAGGCTGCAGATTATAAATGAATAGCAATAAATTAACAGGGCATAGTAAATTAATGTTATTAAATGCATGAAATTTGAATCCTCTAAATTAGTTTCCCCATTACTAAAGTTATAAAATAAGCTCTATATTTTTTATATTTATATTTTATTTTTATATGGTGAGTAAGAGTGACTAACTTGAAGAGAGGGATAGATGAGCTGAAAGAGGAGGTGGAATGTCTTCTGAATGAGATGAGAAGTATGAAAGATGAGATTAGGAGAATGGAAGAGATGAATGCAAGACGAATCAGAGTAGGAGTAAGAGAGAGTTTTTGGAATGATAGAAGAGTAGAGAATAGAAACAGTAGGAGAGATGGAATGAGAGAGAGAGAGAGGAATGGGTATGCTAGACAATGAGAGAATAGGAGCAGTAGAAGAGAGGGAATGATAGAAGAGGAGAGAACATAAACAGCAGAAGAGAGGGAGTGAGAGAGAGAGTTATGGCAATGATAGAAGAGGAGAGAATGAAAACAGTCATAGAGAAGAAATGAGAAGGGAGTGCCGGAACCAGGGATAGAGTGATGCCAGAATAGCAGGTAAGTAGGGGAACACAGAGAGAAAGGGCTAGAGGAGAGAGAGAGATGCAGGTGAGCAATCAAGGAACAGAGTGGTAAGACGTGTGATGTATGAATCCTTGGTGTGCAAGATAAGATGCCAGAGGAGTGTTTGCCCGGAGGGATGATAGATAGTGTGGCTATGGAAATTAAGAGGGGTGAAAGGATCGATGAAATGATTGTGATGGTCGACACGGATGACTTGAGTGGCAATATAAATCGGGGGGCAAGAAATCGGCGATTCTTGCTTCAGGCTGTGCAAAAGAAAATGCAGAGAGGAAAGATTGTGTGTGTGTGTTGCCCAGGAATGATAGTGATGAGCTGAGCAGAAGGGCAGTAATACTGAATAGCATAATAGCCAGAATGTGTCAGAAGAGAAGATTGGAATATGTGGATGCCTGGAGGGCATTTGAGGATAGAAGGGAACTTTAAGCAAGAGACAGCTTGCATTTGAATGAGGAAGGATGAAGACATCTGAAGAGATTGCTGTTTTCTGAATGAGTCAGTGTTTCAATGCAGGGAAACTAGAATTCCCAGGGGGGCCTTGTGTGAGAATGGGTGCTTGGGGGAAGGGGGATGACATAAGGTTACACTAAGTCCAGTGAGGTCAAGAGGGGATAATGATAGGTATAGTAGCAGTGACATTTTTATGCTTTATACTAATGTCAGCAGTATCCGAAATAAAGGAGATGAATAGGTGGTGTTGATAGCATCAGCCTGGCCAAAGATTATTGGGATCTCTGAGACATGGTTGGCGGAAGATGATATAGTAACAGTAGCAGGTTACAGCATTTTTCTGCAGGATAGGAGGGGAAAACATGATGGGGGAGTACTGCTTATGATAAGTGATGACTTATGTGTCCTCTAAGAATTGAGGCTTTGGAAGGTAGCGACACTAATGGTTTTGAAAGCATACGATGTGAGGTAGAGGTGGGCAAGACAGGATATTTAGTGGGGCGATTTTAACTACAGCAGTATAAGCTGGGAAGAGGAAAATGCATGTAGTAATAGGGGGATGGAATTTCTAGAATTCTTGAGGGACAAATTTCTTAGGCAACATGCAATAGAGGGAACATGAGGTTCAGGAGTTTTGGATTTGGTCATAGCGTCAGAAGCGCTGATAATAAGTGAGATGACATCTCTTCCACCAGTTGGAGAGAGTGACCATGTGGTTTTAACTTGGAAGATGAATAGTCATGCAGGAGTATCAAAGAAAAGGGAATGCACGTGGAATTATAAGGCAGGTGATTATAATAGTCTTAGGTATCAACTAGGGGCAGTTCCATGAAATGCAGAATTGGAAGACCAGGATATCATTAGTGCTCGGGAAACTGTGAAAGAATATTTGTTAGCAGCAATAGTAAGCTGTATTCCATGAGTGAAGAATCGGACACAATTTGGTGTAAAATGGATGACAAACAGTATCAAGCAGGAACTGCAGTTAAAAAAATAGATTATTGAAGACATAAGGAGAGGGGTGGAGGACAGATACACGAAGAATACAAGATGCAGGCCAGGAGAGTGACTAGTTGGTGACTAAGGCAAAACTGGAATATGAAAGGAGATTGGCACTAATATCCAAAGAAAATCCTAGGGAATTTTTTAGCTATGTGGCCAGTAAGAGGAGAAATAATTGTGGAATGACATTGTGGGATAAAAATGGGAATAGAGTGACTGATGCAGAGAACATAGTGGAGTTGTTTAATGAGCACTTTATTACCACTCTCCAAGATTGGACTTTTACAAAGTACCTGACTTTCATGTTCCCCCTCCCTCCAAGTTATTGTGATTTTTCTCTTTGTTCCTAATTTATGGAAACCAGTATGGGTTTGTGGAGATCTATCTAAATTATAATAATAATTTGCAGTAAAGAGAAAGTAAATATTAAAAAATATCTCCAATTTTGATATCAATCTCAATGCCATTTGCTTTCATAATGTGATCTTTATA
Organism: Typopeltis vanoorti; assembly: GCF_054136105.1. Classification (NCBI taxonomy): domain Eukaryota; kingdom Metazoa; phylum Arthropoda; class Arachnida; order Uropygi; family Thelyphonidae; genus Typopeltis; species Typopeltis vanoorti. Next base: position 81,291,747 of record NC_143559.1, read on the forward strand.
GAGAGTGAATAAAAGGAGAAATAATGTGTATACATCCTGCAGTTCTAACAATTAAAGTGTAGACTGAATCTGAATATTGCTCTTTAAAATGTTCCATTTATGCTATATAATTGTGTCATTTTGTCTTGGCACCATATTATATATTTTTCCAAATCTACAAAACTTAAATACAGATCAGAGGGAAAATGATGGTAATGGCTTTCAGAGTATATGGTTTGAGATAGAAGAGCATAAGAAAAGATATTTCATGAGATGCTGCTATAGACCAGGAAATATAAATGGTAGTAATTAGAAAAGGGTTAGGCCAATGGATGCTTGGAGGAATCGGGACAACATCAGGTAACATCGATTCCAGTGGGGGGAGTCCAGAGGGGACAATGATAGTTATAGAAGCAGTGGCATTTTGATGCTGTACTAATGCCAGGAGTATCCAAAATAAAGGAGATGAATTGGTGGTATTGATAGCATCAGCCCGGCCATAGATTATTGGGATTGCTGAGACATGGTTGACAGAGGATGATATAATAACAGGAATTGGAGTGGCAGGGTACAGCATTTTTCGGCAGGATAGAAAAGGAAAACGTGGCGGTGGTGGTGTACTGCTTATGATAAGTGATGACTTATTATTATTATTATTCAGGCCTCCATGGAGTCAAAAGTCTCCTTGTGGGAGGTCCTTCCTAAGAAACACAAAGACTATCAAGACTCATCGAGGGAAGGTTCCCCCCCCAACTAAGAAACACAAAGTCTATCACACCACTCCATCAGGCAATGCATTCCATGGATCAACCACCCTCCATGCAAAGAAACTGCTCCTCACTCTCAGTTTCCTTTCGTAACTTCCAGGGATGCCTCGTCATCACTTCCCCCTGCTGTTCAACCAAGCAAAACAACTCCCCAGTGTCAACCCTGTAACTACCTCTCAACAGTTTAAAAGTCTCAATCATATCACCTCTCCTTCTTCTATCCACCAAACTCTGCAATCCACATTCCCTCAGCCGATCCTGATAACTATCATTGTACAGTCCTGATAACTATCATTGTACAGTCCTGAAACCATCTTTGTTATCCACCTTTGTACCCTTTCCACAGTTAATTTATCCCCTTCAAATCCTGGGGACCAAATCTGAGAACAATAGTCCAAGTGTGGTCTGATCAGGGTATTATACAACGGAATGATAATTGTTTTATCTCTGCAGGTAAGTGTCCTTCTCATTATTGCAGCAATCCTCTGTGTTACCTTCACCACCTTTGCAATGTTACCTATATTTCAGGTTTCTATCAATCATCAAATCCAGATCTCTTGACTCCCCTACTTCCTCCAGTATAACTCCTCCCATAGAGTATGCAGTGTCCATCGATGTTTCCCAAACCTAAAGACTTTACATTTTGCTGCATTAAACTGAAACCCCCATTCATTTGCCCATCTATCTAGCTTATTCAAATCCTCTTGCAGGGCTGCCAATTCTGCACTATTACTAATAATACTTCCCAGCTTCGCATCATCTGCAAACAACTGAATATCCCCTTGCAATCCACTGACAATGTCATTGATATAAAGGTTTAACAATACAAGTCCCAGTACCGAGCCCTGTGGGACCCCACTTGTAACCTTCTGCTTCCTTGAAACTGCCCAACCATACACAACTCTCTGATAGCTATCGGACAGGCAATCCTGAATCCAGTTGACCAATCTGACATCCAGACCCATGTGCTGCAACTTAAATATCAGCTTATCATGTGGCACTCTGTCAAATGCCTTCTTTAATGTCTAAGAAAATTGCAGTATATGCCTTTCCTTCATCTAATGCTCTTGTAACTTAATCATAAAAGGCTAGCATAGTAAAGGAAATGGCCCCAGTCCAGCACGGAGAGATCACATCAAGTGAGTGATATCAGTGGAACTAGCTGTAGATCCAGATTTGAGCTGTTGTGTTTGTATACCAATGCTAGAAGTATAAGAAACAAGGCGGATGAAATGATTGCACTAATTGCGTCTGTTCACCCAAAGATTGTCGGAATAAGCAAGACATGGTTAGATGAGGACGACATCCTGACAGGAATAGAGATGGAAGGGTATGATGTGTTTCGTGACGATAGAAGGAGTAAAAAGGGAGGGGGAGTGCTATTGATGATAGAGAAAGAGTTATGTCCATACAAGGTAGAGATGCAAGAGGGAAATAGTGCCAGTGGTTTGAGGTAATATGGCGTGAGATAGAGGTGAATAGAATCAAATACTTGGTGGGATGTTGTTATAGACCTGGTAATGGGGATGGTGGTGATAGTGAAATGTATAGTCAAATAAGCCAAGCAAATAAGAAAATGATGATCATTATGGGTGATTTTAAATATGGCAATATAGACTGGAATGAAAAGATAGCAACTGGAAGTAAAGAAAATGAGTTTCTTGAGTTTTTGAGGGATAACTACCTCAGACAGTATGTAACAGAGGGCACACGAGGATTAAGGGTCTTGGATTTGGTCATATCATCAGAGGATGTAATTATAAATGAGGTGTCAAATCATCCACCAATTGGTGAAAGTGACCATGAGATGATTACCTGGGTGACTGCCAGCAGTGCAAGAACCCCTATGAAAAAAGGGTATATGTAGAACTACAAGGGAAGTGATTATGAAGAGCTCAGGAGACAGCTTGCGGGTGTAGCATGGAATGAAGAGTTAGCTGAAAAAGAGAACAATGCAGCTTGGGGGATTTTCAAAAACTATTTAGTAGATGCAATGTCTAAATGTATTCCAAGGGTGAGAAGGTTAAATAAGGTAGGTGTGAGATGGATGAATAAAGAGATTAAGCATGCGATACAGAGAAAAAAAGGGCACTGTGGAGGCAGCATAAGAGAAGTGGAAGTAACCAATTTCATGAGGTGCACAAAGACCAGGCAAGGAGGGTGACTTGGTTGGTGAGAGTAGCTAAAGAGAGATATGAACAGCAGTTAGCTAATGAAGGCAAAAAGAATCTTAGGGAGGTCTTTCGATATGTAGCCAGCAAAAGAAAGAATGATATGGAAGGATGACAATGATTGGAGGAAATGGTATAAAGACAGCTGTTGCAGAATGTGTGGTGGAGATACTTAATGAGCAGTTCATAAAGATCTTTCAATCATGTGAATGTGACTTCATGGAGAGATTGAGAGCAGCTGATGATGGGGAGGAGAGACTGACTGTAAGTGAGCAAGAGGTGTTTGGGGAGTTGAGTAAACTAGATGTAAATAAGGCTGTGGGACTTGATAATATATCACCACGTATTCTAAAGGAATGTGCCAGAGAGTTGACACCTGCCTTGACATAGTTTTTTAATATGAGTCTTGCACTTGGTCAAGTTCTTAAAGAGTGGAAGGAGGGCAAGATTGTGCCACTTCATAAAGGAGATGATCGAACTCAAGCATCAAACTATAGGCCTATCTCTGTGTCAGGTGGTGTGGTTAAGTTGTTGGAGAAGCTTGTGAGAACTAGGATCCAGAGATGGGTTGACAACAATGATATAATCTTTGATGGACAGCATGGATTTGCTAAAGGGAGGTCATGTTTTAGTAATCTACTTACTTATTACAATAAAGTGACTGCTTCCTTGGACAGCAGAGAAGGATACACAGTAATATACTTTTATTTCGCAAAAGCTTTTGATAGAGTACCTCATGATAAGTTGACAGTTAAACTAGAGCAGATGGGGTTGGATATTAGATTGGTGCATTGGATTGGAGACTGGCTATCTGATAGGTATCAACAAGTTGTGTATTGGGGTGCGATATCCAGGAAAAGCAAAGTCACTAGTGGAGTGCCTCAGGAATCTGTTTTAGGGCTATTACTATTTAACTTTTATATTAATGATATTGGCAAAGATTTGGATGGAGATATTTAGTTGTTTGCAGATGATGCAAAGTTGGGACGAACCATAAAGTGTAGTGAAGATGTTGTGGCCTTGCAAGAAGACTTGAATGAATTGAGTGATTGGGCGAACAAATAGGGATGCGACTTCAATGTTGCAAAATGTAAAGTTTTAAAATTTGGAAAACAAAGATGGGATGCAGAATTTATGCTTGGTGAGAATATATTGTTGGAGGTAGAGAAAATAAGAGATCTGGGGGTGATAGTGGATAAGGATCTAAAATTTAGGGGACACATCGCCAAAATTGTGAAGACAACACAAAGACCTCTGGGAATGATGCAGAGGTCACTGACGTGTAGAAGTAGGGAGATTCTTGTTCCATTGTATAAGGCTCTGATTAGGCCACACATGGACTATTGTGCCCAGATTTGGTCACCGGGTTTTCAGAAGGATGAACAGATGTTGGAAAGGGTCCAAAGGCGACTGACTAAGGTAGTTTCTGACCTCTGGAATGTTGAGTATGAGGAAAGATTGAGAAGATGTAATTTGCCGAGTCTGGTGGAGAGAATGAAGAGGGGGGAGATATGATAGACACCTACAAGTTGGTAAGGGGTTGTTATAAGATCAATGGTGGAGAAGTTCTACAGAGAATAGTGGGAGATCAGGGTTTGGTTTAACTGTATAAAGAGAGTGCGAGTAGGGGAGTGAGAGGCAGGTTTTTTTCGTGCAGAGTTGTGAATGATTGGAATGCCTTGTCTGAGAGTGTGGTATCTGCAAGGAGTTTGAGTGTGTTTAAGACACGGTATGATGAGATGTGTGTGTGTGATAAAAGGACCTCCCAGATGAGTCTTTGACTCCATGAGGTCTTGGGTAATAATAATAATAATAATAATAATATTGCTAAAACAAAGAGTGCCCCTTCACAAATCCATGTTGACCCTCACAGATAACATTACCCTCATCTGCCCAATGCTGTGTACGGTCCCTCACTAATTTCTCCAAGATCTTACTAACTACTGATGACACACAAGCCGGCCTATAATTAGACACTTCCAGTCTGCTACCGCCCTTATGCAATGGCACTATCTTACCTTCCTTCCATTCCATGGGCACCTTTCCTGCAGCCAGACTTTCAATCAAAAGCCAGGTCAAAGGCACAGTCAGTTCCCTAGCACATTCTCTCACAAGTCAGATATCCAATTCCCAAGACGCATACATGCCGCAAATACTGCATGCCACAAACTCCCTTATTGTATTGCTTATAATAGAATGCCTAAATGGCAGAGGTCTTGGGGACATGCCATTTGCGACTGCAGCTGAATCTGTCATAATTCGTTACTGCCGAGGGACTACTAGCGTAATCGTTAATTAATGAAAATAGTGTCAAAAATAAACGCTAAATAAGTATTAGGAGTATAAATAAATAAGAAAAGTATAAACAATTACAAGCAAAACAAAACATTAAGTACACTAAATAAAATGAAATAAAACTAAATACAGTAATGAAAACAGCTTCATCTTGTCTTCCACCGTTATGCATCCGCCTCGTCTTCTCGGTAAACAAAATATTTAATATCGCGACAGCAATCACTTCAAAAAACAACCACTATACTACACTCGTATTCCAGAGAAACAATTTAGCACTCAAAAACAGACTATTCACCAATTAAAAACTCACTTTCTTCAGCACAGCTCAAATTCACCGCCACGTGCTACTTATGTTCTATAAGAGTGGAGGCTTTGGAATTCAGTGACACTAATGGTTTTGAAAGCATATGGTGTGAGGTAGAAGTGGCCAAGACAGGGTATTTAGTGGGGGTGTTGCTATAAACCAGTAAGCACAGAGGGTGGGGAGCAGGAGGTGATGTTTAGGCAGTTGAGCTTGGCAAGTGCAAGAAGAATGATTGTCATGAGAGATTTTAACTACAGAAGTATAAGCTGGGAAGAAGAAAATGCATGTAGTAATAAGGGGATGGATCTTGAACTCTGGTTCAAGATCAGTACTATCGAAATAAGAAGACTAAATGCAAAGAAATGGAGCTAGCTGAGGACTGGATAAGTACCAGATCAATATAATAATAGGGGTGACTGAAACAAAAAAGGCAAAAACTGGTGAGATCTTTCTGAGCAATAATTACAAAATGTTATATTCAGGCAATGACGATCAAGGAAAAGAAGGTGTAGCCATAGTATTCAACACTAAATATGAGTCCAATCTTCTTGAATGGCAGGCAGTCTCAAGTAGAGTGATGTGGGCAAATATCAGAATGCGGAACTGGATAATGAGACATATTTGTGCATATGGCCCCACAGAAGGTTTTAGTAAGGTAGAAGTGGAGGAATTTTTTGAGGCTTTAGAGAAAGCCACTGACAAAATGAAAAATGAAAAGGTGGTCTTTGTTGGAGATCTAAATAACGGAGTAGGAAATGATTGTCAGACATAAAAATATTTTGGGAAAATCTGGAGAAAAGAGCAGAGCTAATAATAATGGCAAATACCTGTTGGATTTCTGCTCAGAACATAGACTGGTTATTACTAACACAATGTTTGAAGAGATGAGGCAAGGAATAAGAAAAGTCTTATTGACTATGTTATTGTTGATAGTGATGTTTTCTCCGTGGGGCAGAACACAAGAGTGAAGAGAGGATTTGAAATTGAAGCGATCACCATTCAGTCTTGAGCAGGATAAAATTGAATTTCATATTGAAAAGATGAATGTGTGAAAAAGTTGAGCAGCTCTCAGATGTGAACTGTATACTAAAATGCACAAATATTATTAAAGAAAAAAAGAAAGAAACTGTGTGTTGAGGCTTAAGTGCTGTGAAAAATTACTCTTTGTACTCCATTTACCTGAAGTATATATAGAGTACCTTGTTCCTGTAAACTGGCTTACTTCGGACAGAGGCAGAACAGCAACCATCTGGTTAGAAGAAAAGTTATACATCTGCAATCATGATTATGGTCAATCTAGCCTTGCAGACCATGTTTTGGATACAACCCACAGAATCTCCTGGGAAAAAACTACCCTGCTCCATCATAGTAAATTCAAAAAGGAAAGACTGTTCTTTGAATCTGCATCTGCACTAAGGAATCAACCTAATTTAAACAAATACAGTTGCATGAAACTTCTCAAAATTTGGGAAACATTAATTATCAGAGATTCCTCTTTACATCCTAGGCCACCTGCAAACGCCAATAGAGGGTGCACCACCTAGATAGAACTTTAGTTTCACTCACTGTTGTAATGTATTTGTGTGTGTTGTTACAAAAAGTTTTAGTAATCCCTGAAGATGTCTTTGTGACTGAGACGAAATACTGGAAGCATTAAAATTAGTTTTAATCCTTTCTCAGCATTGTTAGTATTCCATTAAACCTCCAACATGAAAAAATGAAAGAGTTTGAGAACAGGAACCAAACCTTGGAGATTCAATGGCAAGCCCTGAAGAAAACACTGATTGATTCAGCCAAAGAGGCATGTAGTGAGGATGTAGTGAGGTTTTCTGCAAGGATAGAAAAATCACAACTCCATGGTGGACACAGAAGTTAAAGAGGCAGTGAAGGAAAAGAAGAAAGCAGATCAAAAGTTCCTGGCAAGTCAGCTTGTGCTCTTAGAGAATTATTATTATTATTACAGGCAACTTCAAGGAGTCCTTAGACTCATTGAGGGAGGCTCTAAACATCATGTCAAGAACAACTATTAACATCCACACAGTATCTATCATACTTTGCCTTGAACTCATTCACAATCATGGCACCCACAACAGACTCTGGCAGCTTATTCCACTCATTCACCATTCTCCAAGTAAAAAACCTAGTTCTAACACCTTTGCTAACCACACTCTTGCCCAGTTTCCATGGATGACCCCTAGTCCTCCCACCACCAGTTCTGTTCTGAAAAATATCCTCTGAATTAATCTTATAGAAACTCTTCAGTAATTTGAATGCCTCAATCATATCACCCTTTTCCCACCCATCAACCAATTTCTGCAACCCACAAATCTTCAACCTGTTCTCATAAGGTTCATTCCATAGACCTGCTATCATCTTGGTCACTTGCCTCTGGATCCTCTCCACCTCCTCCCCATCAAGAAGAAACCCTGGCACCCAGATCTGGGCACAGTAGTCAAGATGGGGTCTTATCAAGGAAAGAATGAAGAAAAAATACAGAGACAAATGTAAGAAAGCTAAACACTGTGTAAAATAAGCTAAACAAAACTCATGGGAGGACTTTGGTAAGAACATAGAAAATAAATATCAAGAAAGTGGCAAGATATGCTGGAGGTTGTTGAAGAAGCTCAGAAATGGAGGAAAGAGTGCTGTAAAAGGAATTAAAGATGGTAAATGGGACATGAAAACTGAAGAAAAAGATATCCTTGAGGTATGGAGTAATTACTTTGAAAAATTGCCAAATGAAACAAGCAGTGATGACAGCACAGCGGTAAAAAACACTAACCAGGCATGCAGTTAGAAATACATATCCCTACTTGAAGTAGAAAAAGTCATCAAAAGTCTGAAATGTGGAAAGGCAGCAGGAGTAAATGATATTCGACCAGAAATGCTCCAGTATGGAGGTATATAAGTCTTACAGTGGCTGCACTGCATAGTTTAGAAGGTCTGGACAGAGGGATGAAAGAAGGATTGTGGAAGGAAAGATTGGTGAAGAACAAGCTGGATTTAGGCCAAATAGAGGCTGCCAGGATCAGATTTTCACTTTACGACAGATAGTTGAGAAATCATGGGAATATATAACAAACATCTGCATTTAAGTTTGGTAGATCTGGAGAAGGCATATGACAAGGTACCAAGAGAGAAGCTATTCAAAACATTACAGTTATATGGTATCAATGGGACATTATATCAAGCAATACTTATTTGAGTTGTAAGTCAGCAGCTAGAATTGAGGGAAGTACCGGAAGATGGTTTGATGTTAAATCTGGTGTTAGACAAAGATGCACATTATCCTCTCTGTTATTCATTATCTATATGGATCACATTATGAAGGAAAGTGGTATTGAAACTGATATTAAAATTGGAGATGTTTATCTCAGTTCTCTGTGGATGATGTTATGCTTCTAAATAAATCTGCTAAAAGTCTGCAAGATTCCCTCACTAAATTGAATAACTGTTGTAATAGATATGGTATGAAAGACAAAGACAATGAAAATAGGCAGAAACATTGAAATATCAACTGCATTGTGAATGGAGAACCTATAGAACAAGTAAAACATTTCAGCTACTTAGGCACGATGTTTAGTGAAGATGGTAAATTAAATATGGAAATAGACAACAGAATCAACAAAGCTGGTATGGTAGGAAGTCAACTGAATGAATTTATGTGGAATAAGAGAGAATTTAGCCAAAACACTAAATTAGCTGTATACAAAACAGTGTTCACACCAATTCTAACTTATGGATCTGAGAGCTGGGTCAGAAGTAAAACCTTGACCAAAGACTATGGACCGCAGATATGAGAGTCCTGAGAAGAATTAGAGAATGAACAGATGAAATCAATGGCAATATCATATTAAAAACAAGGATATTAGGAAAGAACTTGACATTGTCAGCATCCAGGAATGTGTTAGCAGAGCTAATCTGAGGTGGTATGGTCACTTAAACAGAATGAGAGAGGAAAGATTAGCAAAACAAGGGTTCTCTGCCAGGTTGGCAGGAAAAAGACTCAGAAGAAGACCAAGATGTAGATGGATTGATATACAGTAAAAAGTGTCTTAGAAGACAGAAATATAAGATCTGATAATATTGGAGTCTTGACAGGTAAGAGACTGATTTGGAGGAAATTTGCAGATAAGAAATTAGTAATGATGTAAATTTTTCATGTACTACTATAATAATATTATTATTATTACAGGCAACTCCAAGGAGTTGATATGAATCGAGGGAGACCCTATACTGCTATAATGATATACTGCTGCTAATCTTTTCACCCCAAAATGCAGAACCTTACACTTTGCTACATTAAATTGACATCCATTTTCCTTACCCCAGTCCTCCAAACTACCCAAATCATCCTGCAAAATTTTGACATCCTGTGCACTCACTATTGCTCTACCCAACTTTGCATCATCAGCAAACAAATGAACACTTCATCTCAGATCCTTTCCTATATCATTAATGAACAAATTGAACAGTAGTGGTCCAAGAACAGAACCCTACAGCACACGACTCATCACAGGCCGTCTTTTGGACTCTACTCCTGAATAAACCACTCTCTGATATCTCTCCATCAACCGCCCTCCTATCCATCTCACCAACCCTATATCCATCCTCATATATTGCAGTTTACTGATTAGAATTCCATGTGGTATCCTGTCAAAGGCCTTAGCAAGGTCCAGTAGAATCACTGTAAACCCATTACCCTTATCTAGTTCAGCCGTCACTGTGTTATAAAACATGAGCAAGTTACTGAGGCATGATCTACCCTTCACAAAACCATGCTGTACATCCCTTGATAAGGCTTTTTTTTTTGTAACGTTTTTTGTCAAGTTATTTGAAACCTTTTGAAACTCAGGGCTACCCTGAGTGTCGAGTCTTCAAAATTCGAATCATCAGAATTCAAGGAGAACAGGCCTACCAGTCCGGAATTCAGGAGACTGGGCACCGCGTGTGTGTGTGGGGGGGGAACCCCCTTTTGAGTCATCAGAATTCAAGGAGAACCGGCCTCAGTCCGGAACTCGGGGGTGGGAAGAACCCCCCCGTTTCGAGTTTTCAAAATTCGAGTCAACAGAATTCAAGAACCGGCCTACCAGCCTGTAACTCGGGGGGGGGAGGAAGGGAGACCCACTTTTGAGTCATCTGAATTCAAGGAGAATTGACCTACCAGTCCGGGACTCATGGGAGGGGGGGGAGCGCCAGGAGGAACCCCTTTCGAGTCTTCAAAATTTGAGTAATTAGAATTCAAACAGAACCGACCTACCAATACCAATCCCCAGCTGCTATGGGGGAACACCGTAGACGGAACCCCCTTTCGAGTCTTCAAAATTCAAGAACTGGCCTACCAGTCCGGAACTCGGAGGGGGGAGAGGCATCAGACCCCCCCCGGTATATATATATATATATATATAGTTTTTGACAAGCACTGATGGATGTCATTTATTTAATAAATATTCTTTCATTTCTATTAAAGAGTATATAAAACCTATATAAAATGATAAAAATATAATTACATCAAAAAATCATAACAAACCTGTGCTTTAGATAAACTATATTCCACAATGGCCTTATCATCCTTGAGATAAATAATAGTCCGGTTATTTTTGATGTCTTTACTTGGTGCAAGAAATTTAGTATTAATAGGCTGTTTTAAAAGGATAGTATCCACTTCACCATTTGGATAAGTAAAATTTATTTGCATGTCCTTGAACTGGCTTATTTTTAAATTAAAGATAGTGTTCTTTCCCAGTAAATCATCAAGATATATGTTAACTTTTGCAGTTTTTGAAACATTCATACTTTGTTGTAAAATCTGAAAGAGACATAAACAAAATAAGTAAATAAATAATCACAGTAATAATAATAATCACAATAATAATAGGATAAAGTAAACAAAGGAAAGGAGGAAATGATATATTTCCTGCATAAGGAGGGTGATAAGTAGATTTTATTTTTGCACAGAGAGTGGTGGGTGATTGGAATGCATTACCTGAAAGTGTGTGTGAGTGTAAAGACAGTGAATGCATTTATTATTATTTAAATTAATATCCTCTTTAATTTTAATATCCGCTAAATTTAAATAATGTTTATATCACCGAAATGAAGCCTATTGGCTCTTTGTATTTAAGCATTTATTATTATTATTATTAACATCTCACCTCCATGGAGTTAGAGACTCATCATGAGTGGCACACACTATTACACATAATGCTCATTCAACCGTGTATTAAACTGATTCAGTGTGTCCACATTCAGGCAATGCATTCCATTCACCAACCCACTCTCCATGAATAGAACCTTCTCCTCACTCTTCTGCTCATACTCTCCTTATACAGTTTTCAGCAATGCCTCTTGTCCTATCCCTTTCTTCCATTCTATGCAAAATCTCTTCCATGTTAACCTGATAACAATCCCTGACTAGCTTTCAATTATCAATCATATCACCCCCCCCTTCTTCTATTCATGAGGCTTTGCGGTTTACATTCTCTCAGTCTGTCCTCGTATTCCACATTCCCAAAACCACTACACCTTTCTGAATCTTCTCTAGACCCTTTTTAACATATCTGCGTCACCACGAAAATCTGGTGACCAAATCTGGGCACGCTAATCCATATGAAGCCTGATCAAGGCCTTATACAATGGAACCAGAACCTCTTTATTTCTACAAGTTTCTCCATATCATTGTTATTATTCGATATGACGTCTTCACATCCGATTGTGTAATGTGGTCCCTGAATTACAGGTCATTGTCCACCATCACTCTTAGATCTCTCATCTCCTCTGCTTCCTTTAAAGTTTCCCCACTATACTTTTCATCCTATCATTGCTTACCAAATCTCGAAACCTTAAACTATGCAACACCGAACTGACAGTTCCACTTACCTGCCCATTCATGCAATCTATTCAAGTCCTCCTGTGAAGCCATAACATCTGCTTGATTCTGCATTGCTCCCCAGTTTTGCATCATCTGCAAATATCTGCATATTACCAGTAATATCAATCCCAATATCATTAATATACAAATTGAACAAGTCTCAAAACTGACCCCTGTAGCACACTCCACTAGTGACCTTCTTTCAAGATACTACCCCCCCCTTCCCATATACAACTTTCTGATACATATCTGACAACTAATTACTGATCCAACTCAGAAGTCTGTTATCCAATTCCATCTGTTTCAATTTACATTTACTTAACAACTTATCATGTGGCAGTCTATCAAAAGCTTTTGCAAACCCAAATACACCACTATATATACATTTCCCTGTCCAAGGTGTTTGCCACCTTGTTGTAGTACATAAGTAAGTTAGTAAAACATGATCTCCCTTTAACAAACTCATGCCGATAACCACAGAGAATACTACTGTTATCAACCCATTTCTGTATCCTACTTCTCACCAATTTCTCTGGTACCTTCACCACAAATCCAGATTGGCCTATAATTTATAGCTACAGCCTTATCACCACCTTTATGCAGTGGAACAAATATACCTTCTTTTCACTCTCTTGGAACCTGTGGTGTTGTAAGACTCTTACTAAACAGGCATGGTAATGCTACTGCCAATTCCCTGGAACATTCTCTTAAGACATGTGGTGATATGTCATAAAATTCTATTGTCTTATTGAAATCAAGGTTATTTATTTCCTCAAATGCTTCCTGCTCACTCACAATTAAGCCATTCTCTCCTAGTCCTCTACACTTAAGTTCCTCATGATTCCACCCTGAATCAGGATGAAACCCTTATAAATTGATCACTGAATACTACAATGTCTTCTGCAGCAGTTACAATTCTGCCATTTTCATCCATTAATATCATTTTCATCTTTATCTTGTACTGCCTTCAAAGTACCTTCCTCCAGATTTCATGCTTTAGCCTCTCATTTATCTGTTTTACAGTTACCTTATTCAGCCTTTTGGCTTTTGGAATACATTCACTCATTGATGCTGTTATATATATTTCTTTGTCAGTTCCCAAGCAGCATTTATTTCCTTACTGCTCAACTCCTTGTTCCATGCTATAGCTAAAAGCTGTTTCCTAAGTTTGTCATAATCACCAGTCTTGTAATTCCACATATATCCTTTATCACAGAAGTCTGCATATGGCTAGCCACAACCCAGGTGATCCCTTTGTGATCACCCTCACCAACTGGAGGAAAGTGTGAAACCCCTGACTCATAATTACATCCTCTGATGAAATGATCATATCTAAAACTCTTGATCCTTGTGTACCCTCCTTTACATGATGCTTGAGATAGTTATCTCTCAAGAAATTCATTTTCTTTTTTCCCATATATTATCTCTTCATTTCAATCTATACTGCCATAATTAAAATCACCCATAATAATTAACCTTCCTTTGTTCACTAATCCAAGTTGTTTATACATTTCTTCATCACCACCCTTCACATTCCCTAGCCTAAAGCAACATCCAACTAAATATGTCTTCCCTGTCAACCTCCACTTTATATCACATTGCCACTATTTTCCTCTTTCATGTCTACCTTATGTGGATATATTCCCTTGCTATCAGCAGCACTCCCCCTCTCTTCTGTCCTTTCTATCCTTATGAAAAATACTATATTTTTCATAAGGATAGAAAAATCTCTTATTCCAACAATTTTGGGGTGAATAAACTCAATCAGTGAAACCATTTCATCCACCTTATTTCTGATACTTCTGGCATTTGTAAGCAAATACAGCATCTGGTAGTAAGACTTATACATTGGTTAGACATAACTGGTAATTAATTTACGGAATTAACAACGCATATGAAGTATTTAATTAAAGATAACTTTAATGAATCACTTCTATATTTCGACAATGTCACATTGCCATCTTCAGGAACATAAAGATATGGTACGTGCACTAAGGAACTAACAAAGCAAATGAGGAAGAATGTAAGAAACTAATTTTGTTCCTAAAGTCCTAATGGTGCCCTCTTGTGGGCTAATTTGGTAGTCTTGGCAGTTGGGCTGAAGTTCTCATAATGAAAGTCTCCCAAATTTGGGGCAGTTTCATGCACCCAAATTTGTTGAGGTTAGGAACGTTTTTTAGAGCTGCTGAAGATTCTTTGAATAATCTTTCGTATTTAAACTTGCTGCGATGGATTATTTTTGTTTTCTTCCAACGAATTTTATGGTGGGTATCTAAGGCATGGTCTGCCAACCCAGAGCGGCTGTACTGGTGAAACCGGATGTAGTCTTGGTGTTCTGAAATCCTGATATTTGTTGTTCTGCCTGTTTGGCCAAAGTAGGACAATTTGCAGCTGCAAGGGACCTGGTATACACCAGGTAGGTCTAGGGGAAGTGGTTGGTCTTTGGTAGAGCGGATAAGGGATGCCAACTTTTTATATGGTCTGTAACAGGAAGTAAGGTCATATTTTTTGAGGATATTAGTTATTTTTTCAGAGGTGCCCTGGATGTAGGGGATAGTGTAGTGATAGACTTGGTGTAGTCTTTATTGTGGAGGGGGGGGTTGTGGTTTACAGGTTTTAGTATTTTTTGGATTTTTTTGGGGTTATAGCCATTGGCTAAGAAAGTGTTGAGGATGTGGTTTAGTTCCATAGTCAGGGCCTTGTCATCTGAGCAGATTAATTTTGCCCTGTTATATAGTGTTTTTATCACCCCATATTGTTGTGAGGGAGGGTGGTAGGATTGCTGGTGAATGTATCTGCCAGTGTGGGTGGGTTTTCTGTAAACAGAGAAAACCAAAGATCCATCAAGCTGGCGGGTGATTAAAGTGTCTAGGAAGGGAAGAGTGTTGTTTTCCTCTTTTTCTAAGGTGAACTGAATTCTGGGATGTTGGTTGTTTAAGTGTGTTAGGAAGGAGTGGAGTGTGTCTGAGCCATGTGGCCAAATAGCAAACACATCATCCACATAACGAAGCCAAATAGTGGGTTTTTGTGGGGCGGAGTTTAAGGCTTTCTCTTCAAATGTCTCCATAAAGAAATTGGCCAAGGGCGGGGAAAGTGGTGAACCCATGGCTGTCCCCTCTATCTGTTTGTAGAACTTTCCTTGCCAAACGAAATAGCCTGAGTTCATTGTGAACTGAAATAGGGCTGAGATATCGGGAGGAAACTTAGCTTGGATGAGTTCAAGGGTTTCTTTGAGTGGGACATTAGTGAATAGGGAGGAGACGTCAAAACTGACCATTATGTCAGTGTGTTGGAGTGTGAGGTTTTCTATACTGGCTTTAAAGTGGGCTGAGTTTTTTATGTGTGATGGTGTGTTGCCAGTGTAGTGTGTGAGCGTTTTGGCTAAATGTTTGGCTAATTTATATGTGGGGGAATCAATGCCATCCACTATGGGACGCAATGGCACATTTTGTTTATGTATTTTTGGGAGTCCATATAATCGGGGGGGTCTAGAGTAATAAGGTTTAAGTTTGTTGGTGACTTCCACAGGCCAAGACGTGACCTTCTTAAGGAGTCTGTGGATAGTTCTAATCGGAGAGTTGGTCGGATTATATTCAATGGGGAGGTAAGTAGTACAGTCTCGTAATAAAGAATTTAGCTTTGTGATTACTATTTTTTTGTTGTTTTTTAATTCTTGTAGGGCTGTATATTCGTTTTTGGATAAGTTGGATTTCGGAGGTTTGGCTTTAGTGAGAACACCGACTACATCCATTCTCACGTTGTTGGCGATATGGTTAGGCAGGTTGCGAATTCCACGCTCTATTTGGATCATGATTTCTTCAGCAGGTATCCTTTTTGGAGCTAGGGCGAAATTGTGACCACGTGAAAGCACGGTGAGTGCTTCAGGCTTTAAAACTGCCGACGAGAGGTTGACTACTGTGTTAAGTGGTGGCTGGGGTACAGAAGTAGAAGTCTTTGTCAGGTTTTCGTATTTTGTCACGTGCCGACTACGTATTTTTTCGAATTCCTTTCTTGCCGATGTGCATGAGATGTCATGAAGTATCGACCATAGATCAAGGCCGAGTGTGTTAGAAGAGAAAGCCTTAAACTCCGCCCCACAAGAACCCACTATTTGGCTTCGTTATGTGGATGATGTGTTTGCTATTTGGCCACATGGCTCAGACACACTCCACTCCTTCCTAACACACTTAAACAACCAACATCCCAGAATCCAGTTCACCTTAGAAAAAGAGGAAAACAACACCCTCCCCTTCCTAGACACTTTAATCACCCGCCAGCTTGATGGATCTTTGGTTTTCTCTGTTTACAGAAAACCCACCCACACTGGCAGATACATTCACCAGCAATCCCACCCCCCCCCCCTCACAACAATATGGGGTGATAAAAACACTATATAACAGGGCAAAATTAATCTGCTCAGATGACAAGGCCCTGACTATGGAACTAAACCACATCCTCAACACTTTCTTAGCCAATGGCTATAACCCCCAAAAAATCCAAAAAATACTAAAACCTGTAAACTACAACCCCCCCTCCCCCCCTCCACAATAAAGACTACACCAAGTCTATCACTATCCCCTACATCCAGGGCACCTCTGAAAAAATAACTAATATCCTCAAAAAATATGACCTTACTTCCTGTTACAGATCATATAAAAAGTTGGCATCCCTTATCCGCTCTACCAAAGACCAACCACTTCCCCTAGACCTACCTGGTGTATACCAGGTCCCTTGCAGCTGCAAATTGTCCTACTTTGGCCAAACAGGCAGAACAACAAATATCAGGATTTCAGAACACCATGACTACATCCGGTTTCACCAGTACAGCCGCTCTGGGTTGGCAGACCATGCCTTAGATACCCACCATAAAATTCGTTGGATGAAAACAAAAATAATCCATCGCAGCAAGTTTAAATACGAAAGATTATTCAAAGAATCTTCAGCAGCTCTAAAAAACGTTCCTAACCTCAACAAATTTGGGTGCATGAAACTGCCCCAAATTTGGGAGACTTTCATTATGAGAACTTCAGCCCAACTGCCAAGACTACCAAATTAGCCCGCAAGAGGGCACCATTAGGACTTTAGGAACAAAATTAGTTTCTTACATTCTTCCTCATTTGCTTTGTTAGTTCCTTAGTGCACGTACCATATCTTTATGTTCCTGAAGATGGCAATGTGACATTGTCGAAATATAGAAGTGATTCATTAAAGTTATCTTTAATTAAATACTTCATATGCGTTGTTAATTCCGTAAATTAATTACCAGTTATGCCTAACCAACGTATAAATCTTACTAGCAGAATCATGATCATCCACGGAGATGCAATCGCACTAAAGGCCCGTCAATACGGCAAATTGAGGTTGAAGATATCGAGGCAAATAAATCGTCTGACGTTCCTAAAACGCTGCCGGGATAACAAAGTGATCCCCAACTGTGTCAAATTGAAGCACCGTTTCACTTCTGAGAAAGCTCTACACATTTATAACTGCACTAGCTTCGCCCTGTTAAGAGAACAAATTACCGCGATGCGCGTTCTCCTTGCCGACGAAAACAAAACCTTACGGGCGCTAGAGGAAGAGCTTTCTAACACACTCGGCCTTGATCTATGGTCGATACTTCATGACATCTCATGCACATCGGCAAGAAAGGAATTCGAAAAAATACGTAGTCGGCACGTGACAAAATACGAAAACCTGACAAAGACTTCTACTTCTGTACCCCAGCCACCACTTAACACAGTAGTCAACCTCTCGTCGGCAGTTTTAAAGCCTGAAGCACTCACCGCGCTTTCACGTGGTCACAATTTCGCCCTAGCTCCAAAAAGGATACCTGCTGAAGAAATCATGATCCAAATAGAGCGTGGAATTCGCAACCTGCCTAACCATATCGCCAACAACGTGAGAATGGATGTAGTCGGTGTTCTCACTAAAGCCAAACCTCCGAAATCCAACTTATCCAAAAACGAATATACAGCCCTACAAGAATTAAAAAACAACAAAAAAATAGTAATCACAAAGCTAAATTCTTTATTACGAGACTGTACTACTTACCTCCCCATTGAATATAATCCGACCAACTCTCAGATTAGAACTATCCACAGACTCCTTAAGAAGGTCACGTCTTGGCCTGTGGAAGTCACCAACAAACTTAAACCTTATTACTCTAGACCCCCCCGATTATATGGACTCCCAAAAATACATAAACAAAATGTGCCATTGCGTCCCATAGTGGATGGCATTGATTCCCCCACATATAAATTAGCCAAACATTTAGCCAAAACGCTCACACACTACACTGGCAACACACCATCACACATAAAAAACTCAGCCCACTTTAAAGCCAGTATAGAAAACCTCACACTCCAACACACTGACATAATGGTCAGTTTTGACGTCTCCTCCCTATTCACTAATGTCCCACTCAAAGAAACTCTTGAGCTCATCCAAGCCAAGTTTCCTCCCGATATCTCAGCCCTATTTCAGTTCACAATGAACTCAGGCTATTTCGTTTGGCAAGGAAAGTTCTACAAACAGATAGAGCGGACAGCCATGGATTCACCACTTTCCCCGCCCTTGGCCAATTTCTTTATGGAGACATTTGAAGAGAAAGCCTTAAACTCCGCCCCACAAAAACCCACTATTTGGCTTCGTTATGCGGATGATATGTTTGCTATTTGGCCACATGGCCAGACACACTCCACTCCTTCCTAATACACTTAAACAACCAACATCCCAGAATCCAGTTCACCTTAGAAAAAGAGGAAAACAACACCCTCCCCTTCCTAGATACTTTAATCACCCGCCAGCTTGATGGATCTTTGGTTTTCTCTGTTTACAGAAAACCCACCCACACTGGCAGATACATTCAGCAGCAATCCCCCCCCCCCCTCACAACAATATGGGGTGATAAAAACACTATATAACAGGGCAAAATTAATCTGCTCAGATGACAAGGCCCTGACTATGGAACTAAACCACATCCTCAACACTTTCTTAGCCAATGGCTATAACCCCAAAAAAATCCAAAAAATACTAAAACCTGTAAACCACAACCCCCCCCTCCACAATAAAGACTACACCAAGTCTATCACTACACTATCCCCTACATCCAGGGCACCTCTGAAAAAATAACTAATATCCTCAAAAAATATGACCTTACTTCCTGTTACAGACCATATAAAAAGTTGGCATCCCTTATCCGCTCTACCAAAGACCAACCACTTCCCCTAGACCTACCTGGTGTATACCAGGTCCCTTGCAGCTGCAAATTGTCCTACTTTGGCCAAACAGGCAGAACAACAAATATCAGGATTTCAGAACACCAAGACTACATCCGGTTTCACCAGTACAGCCGCTCTGGGTTGGCAGACCATGCCTTAGATATCCACCATAAAATTCGTTGGAAGAAAACAAAAATAATCCATCGCAGCAAGTTTAAATACGAAAGATTATTCAAAGAATCTTCAGCAGCTCTAAAAAACGTTCCTAACCTCAACAAATTTGGGTGCATGAAACTGCCCCAAATTTGGGAGACTTTCATTATGAGAACTTCAGCCCAACTGCCAAGACTACCAAATTAGCCCGCAAGAGGGCACCATTAGGACTTTAGGAACAAAATTAGTTTCTTACATTCTTCCTCATTTGCTTTGTTAGTTCCTTAGTGCACGTACCATATCTTTATGTTCCTGAAGATGGCAATGTGACATTGCCGAAATATAGAAGTGATTCATTAAAGTTATCTTTAATTAAATACTTCATATGCGTTGTTAATTCTGTAAATTAATTACCAGTTAATACAGCAGCAGTTCATTTTTAGGTTTATAACTAGTCCTATCCAAACCACTTGTTGGTTGTGATTTTCCCACCTCACCTGCCTTAGCCCAATCACCTTTATGACTGCTTACCACATATATTCACATATATAATCCATCTCCAAGCGAATTATCTCCTTACACATATTCAAAGGCTACTTTCAATATCCACCCTTTCTATGCCATGTTTCCCTTCCATCTAGGCTCCCCATTTCCTTGTTCTTCTGGCATTCCCACTCTCCCACTACTAATGTTTCCCTTACCAAGCACTTCTGTCTCTTCAATACCATTCTCTTAAATTATCACTTTACTTCTTACTTCTATTACTTTAGAGTGAGTGCACTGGAGAAAGTGTACTCACTCTAAAGTGCGTGCATGTCTAATATCATTCAGTTATTCCTCATTTCATTTTTAATGACTGTATCATCAAATCTTGCATTCTGACAATTTCACTGTCACTCCCTTAGTCTCTCTACCTCACTTCAATTTTCCTCATTCATCTTTCTTTCACTCTCTTATCAGTAACTTCTATATTCTTTAACTCCCTCAGTTTCACTAGCTTTCATTCCATTTCTGTTTCTTTTGTTTACACCATCTTTTATTTCTTCAGTCTGTTTCACATTCATTAACTCGTGGTCTAATAATATATTGCATTTCCTACAAATCCACTCTCTCTCTTCTCCCATTCAGCCTCTCCACCAACACCTCTTACATTCTGCTATGCATACATATTACATTCACAATATTGAACCCGTTTTAAAAAAGTCCATGTTATTAATGCTACTTGATTTTCATGGTTCCCACCTGGCCACACAGGTTGACCTCATGAGTACTGCCATTGTATTCTGTTTAAAGAAGGCAATTTCAATTAATAAGTCACAAAGAAATCATCCCCAAAATCACACAGACACACAACAATATTAAAAATAACAGTACTACACTAAAATTCAAGCAATATTGTCAATTATTACTCAAGATAGTGTTTATCTTTTCAAGAAGCTCTTTTCTAACACCTTCTCAGATATTTAAGATACCTTACCTTACTATGATCAGCTATGTGTGTGTGAGTAAGACTTCCTATGATGAGTCTCTTGACTCTAATGAGGTCTGATGATAATAATAATAATGATATTATGAAAATGAGTTGTATTGCTAATATTAGCAGTAAATGATATACCTTTTGCTAGTAAATGATCACGATGATAAATAATAATAAACTCGGCCAATGCTTTTGTTTTTTTTTATAACGAGTATGAGAGGCCTTTGAACCCTATCCAGCTTTTGGAGACTGAATGGGCAGTTCAATCTCCACCAGTAGCCAATCAGAGATTGGCTGACCCAAGACTATCGCTAATTATAAGCAGCAACTGATGAAGAGACTGGCAAACAAGTGCTGCCATCTCTTGGTACCTTATCCTAACAGGATATGGTCTTTTCTAAAATAGTGTGGGTTCTACAGTCGATTTTCTTTAGTTTACTGGGTGAAAACCAGAGTTTCCAGGACAAAAAAATGCCCACTTGACCATGCCAGAGATTGACTAACTTGTGAACCAGTCAAAGAAAGATTTAGAAAAAGTTCCTTCAGTCAGTGACTAGACTTGAACTTAAGTCTGTCTTAGGGCAGCCTAGCACAAAGTATGCAAGCGTTACATCCACTGAGCCACACAGGCCTTCCAAAAAAATTATTATTATTATTTACCCAATTGATACATAGCCAAAACAAGATATTATTCAGACAATAATTTTACTGGTGATATAGTGCAATTCAGATTCTACCCAAGCATCTGAAAATAATCTGTCAAGTAGTACTGTAAAATATGAGCTATTCAAAGTGATGCAATTTTTGTAGATCATACATGGTTAAATCCTTGTTTAATTCTTCCAAATAGTTAGATAACTTCGTTAAAATTGTAATTTCTAAGTCACAACTGGCCCACTTCAATTGTCAGATCTCGATATTTACCCCCAATTCTTTGCTGTTAATATTGTTATCGGTGGGCACTAAAATGTCAATAATCCAAATTTGTCAATGTCAATAATCCAAACTCACTTACTGCTCTGTGAGAGAAAAATCTAGCTTTCACCACTTATTTAACTGCACACAAACTTAATTTCCATGGATGTCCTCTGTCTTTTCCCCACCTTCCATAAGGAAATATTTCATCAACCAGTATCATGTTACACCTATTCAGAAGTTTATAATATCCTCTATCATATTATTCCTCTTTCTCCAGTTTATCTGCAGTCCACATATTTAATATCCTCTATCATATTATTCCTCTTTCTCCAGTTTATCTGCAGTCCACATATTCTCAATCTGTTCTTAAAATCTACATTCCATAATCCCAATATCATCTTTGTAACTCTTCTTTGCAACCTTCCCACAACTTCTTTATCCCCTCAGAATCCAGGAGACCAAATCTGTGCACATTAATCCAGATGTGGCTGTATAAAGTTCAAATAAAGAGGCAAATTTACTTTCTTATCATTACATATTAATGTTCCTTTGGCATCACAATTATCCTCGCAATTCTATTCACAGCTTTTTGCTATTTGATTTTGAACTTAAAATTCTTGTGCACCATAAGTCCAAGATTCTTGACGTCATCAGTTTCTCCAAGCATAATCCCACCAACATATGCTGTTAATCTCATCACACCAAAGTGCATAACTTTACACTTACTAATATCAAACTAATGGCCATTATCATTTGCCTGTGGTTTCATCATATTCAAATCCTTTTGTAAGAGATATATCAGTAGCATCCCTGATTGCCCTGCATATCTTTATCTCATCAGTAAACAAATGAATATATCCTGTCAGGTTCTCCCCAATATCATTAATGTACAGACTGAACAACAATTGTCCAAGGACCGATCCCTTGTATAAATTACTGGTCACCTTAAATCTAGCAGATTCATATATCACTTTATATATACACGCCTTGGCATCTCCACGTAGTTTTTGCTGGCTTGATTGGCCAAGTGATTAGCATATCTGCTCTCCAGCCAAAAGGCTGCTGGTTCGAATCCCACCATGGACATGGATGTTTGTGATTGTCTGTGAAAAAAGTAGTGGTGGTGGTGGGTAGTAGATGGCATTGGTGTAGATGATGCAGTTCACTGTAGTTGGTGAATTGAGTGGTGGAGACTGATAGTTGTAGAGTAGTGCCCTCCCTCGATGAGTCTTTAGACTCTTTGGAGGTGTCAAGTAGAGATGCTTGATATATATATCTCCAAATACTATCTGACAGCTGCTTATCCAAGTCAATAGTTTACATTCCTGTTCCATATATTCTAGTTTATGCAACAGTTTTTCATGTGGTATCCTATCAAATGCCTTAGCAAAGTCCAACAGTGTCATAGTATATCCATTCCCCTTCATTCATTAGGTTGGAGATGAATCTCATTGCCTTGTGTGAGACTGCCACCCCACTTATTGGAAGCCTTAAATTGGCTTGAAAAAGTTCCAAGTTTGGTCTCTAGAGCATGGTTTCTGAATTATGATAAAAAGCAATAAAAATACAAAAAAAAAAAAAAACTGAAAAAAAAAATACTTAGCCCACTCACAGTACAACCTTTTGTGAGTGGGACTCACAAAAAAACATGACCTCACTTTTAGGAAATCCATGATGTTCTATGCAAAGCCTGTCAACTCATTTCTGTATGAGAGTACTTACCAACTTCTCTACAATCTTCACCACTTACTCCATACATATATACTGATAGGTCAGTAGTCAAACATCTGCTGTTTTTGCATCACCATTTTATAGTGGAATGATCATACATTATTTCCATTCATGAGATCTTTCCTGGGCTGATACTCAAGTTATAGAAACATAATTATTAATGTGGAAACATTACAAAGGATCCAGAGACAAGCGAGTTAAGCGATGCTGGAATGTTGGTTATGGAGAGAAGTTAAAGGAATGTAAATTATAAAGCTTTGTCGAATGGCAGAAAATAGGTGATAGAGACATTTAAGTTAGTGAGGAGATTTATATGAGATTACTAGGAGGATTGATGGTGAAGAAGTGTGTAAGTAGATTTTTTATATTGTGGGTGAGTGGAACACATTACCAGAATGTACTATGAATGGCAGGAGTGTTAAGGAATTTAAAGTGTAATATGATAATTATATTGCTGACTGAATGAACCTCTCAATGATCCTGCTGACTCCATGGAGATTGATGCAATAATAATAATATTCGTGTGCTAAAGCTGGGAGATCATGTTGGAGTTTTAATGGAGTATGTACAGTTCCTACAGAATTAAAACAATAATCAATCCTTTGCCCAACCCATGACCATTTCTTCAGAAGGATTTTAAGAATGCCATCACCATCCCCTAGATCTAAAGTACAACTAAAAAAATAAATTTAGTTTAATCCTTTATCCAAGTGTGAGCAAACAAAGTTTGCACTTGAAGATATCTTCAGGACTGGGGTAAGGTAGTACAACACTGGGCAACTCGTAGCAAAGGCGAACCAAGCTAACATCACTCCTATCTCAGTATCTCCCATAATGCAAAACACATCTCCTTGTGGATATGTATAACATTATGCATTAAGGTAAGGGCCACTACCCAGACTAGTTTCGACCTTTATTGAGGTCTCTTCAGTGGGAGCCAAGCCCAGAAGTGGAAACACCAGGCAGAAGCAATGGCGAGGTCATCTTTACCTATTGGAGTTGCCAAAAGGTGTGCCACCTTTTTATTAAATTACTCTGGATTTAGAGAAAGATGTTGAAAGTTTATTTTTCACTTGGTTAGACTATAATAAATTTAGTTTAATTCTTTATCCAAGTGATGTTAGCTTGGTCCACCTTTGCTACGAGTTGCCCGATGTTGTACTAACTTACCCCAGTCCTGAAGATATCTTCAGGTGCAAACTTTGTTTGCTCACACTTGGATAAAGGATTAAACTAAATTCGTGCAGAGGGAAAAGGTGTGGCCAAGAAGTGTGTAAGTAGATTTTTTATATTGTGGAGAATTGTGTGTGAGTGGAACATATTACAAGACATTGTGAATGGCAGGTGTATTAAGGAATTTAAAGTTCAATAAGATAATTATATTGCTGATTGAGTAAACCTCTCAATGAGTCTGCTGAGGAGGCTTAGGTTGTAAATAGGGATCTCTGAGGATTAATGTTTCCCAAATTTTTATTATTATTATTATTGAACCCTCCATGGAGTCGGCGGACTCATTGTAGGAGGTTCATACAACTGACAAGATATTTATCATACCAAATCTTAAAGTCCTTAACACTCCTTGCATTAACAATACATTCTGATAATGCATTTCATTCACTGACAATTTTCCATGTAAAATATCTACTCCTCACATCCCTTTTTACCACACTCTTACATAACTTCCAGAGATGGCCTCTTGTTTTCCTCACTTGACTTCTACTCTTTTTATAATCCCAACTGGATTAACCTAATAACATCCTCTCACTAATTTAAATTTCTCTATCTCTATCATATCACCTCTTTTCCTCCTATCCACCAAAAAGCAAGAGAAAGAATAATTATGGCAGGTTGATACTAGTGGTTAGTCATGGCAACAGGCAACAGAATAACAATTGAAAAGGATATAGTGGAATTATTGAACGAGCACTTTATCAAAGTATATCATACTGGTGTAAATGATGTGGTGCAATATATAGAAGAGAGGCTAGTATTAGATTTGGAAGTGAACGAATTAGAGATGTCTCAGATGTTAATATGGTTGTGGGAATGGATGACATATCACCACATATTCTTAAGGAATGTGCACCACAGTTGGCTATGCCTTTGACCTGGTTATTTAATGAAAGTCTTGCAGTGGGTAGGGTTCATAAGGAGTGGAAAGAAGATAAAATAGTAATATCCACTTCACAAGCATGGTTCTAGGACAGAAGTTCCTAATAATAGGCAGTCTGTATGTGGTGGTCTATGAGAAGACCCTAGCCAAGGAGATCAAGGGTAATCACAAAGAGTTCTTCCATTACGTGGCAAGTAAAAGGAAGAATGACTTCGGAAGGATAACTTTAGTGGGTGGTGATGGTATTGAGGTGACCAATTCAGATGTAATAGTAGAGTTACCGAGTGATCATTTTTCAAAAGTCTATCACCCAAATGAGGATATCTCTGTACCTGTAGCAATAACTAATGTGAGAACTGAAATTAAGAAATCAGAAGTACTTAGTATATTGCAAAATTTAAATGCAAACACTGCTATAGGTTTAGATGGAATATTAGCTTGGGTGTTGCGTGAATGTGCAAAGGAATTGTCAACGCCTCTTACTGGTTATTTAACTTAAGTTTGAACTCTGGTATGGTCCCTAGGTAGTGGAAGGAAGGCAAAGTAGTTCCTTTGCATAAAGGTGGCTCTAGAGGGTGCTAGTGAGCCAAGTGCTATGGACGCGATTTGAAGAGCTCCTGATTCAGATAAGTTATACTAGGAATAATTAAGTATATATGCATAATTGTTTAATGTTTAATTGTTTAATTAATGAAATTAATGAAATTGTTTGAGTAAGAGCGGCTGTAAATGTTGTGCGCTACCGGTATTATTAGTGTGGGGGATTTTTCTTGCCTAAACTAAATTACGAAATCGTTATTATTAGACCTAGTAACCTGCAGAGAGAAAAAAAAAAAATGGCGACAGCATTGTCATTCCATGATTTTAATTTAGATTTCAGTCGTTTCGTTAAGTGTGAGGTCTGTTATATGTATTCCTTCAATTACATAATGGAAGAACGATGTGTGCAAAGTGTGACCTGAACGAGGAACTGATGAATGCAAATAGGAAATTGATGACAGAAAGTATTAGTAATGATTGTGTCACGAGCGCACGTTTGAAAGAGAAGGATGGTGGGAAGGAGGGGGAAAAAATTTTAAAAAATTAGGAAAAAAGAAAAAGAGCGATTTGAAAACCGTAATGGATGTTAAAAGGGACGAAAGTGAGGAGGAAAGAAACGAAATTGAGAGAACGAATGAAAGTAGAAATGGCGTGATGCAGAAATCGCAAGTGAAAAAAATCAAAAGAATAAATGATAGTGAAAAAAGAATGAATGATGGTGAAAGTTGGATACATGTTGGACTGAAAGTACTGAAACGAAGAAAGATGAATGAGGGTAAAAGTGAGAAGAATGATAGTGAAAGTTGGACGCATGTTAGTCTGAAAGTACAGAAACAAAGAAAGATAAATGAGAGTGAAAGTGAGAAGAATGATAGTGAAAGTTGGACGTATGTTGGACCGAAAGTACAGAAACAAAGAAGGATGAATGAGAGGGAAAGTGAGAAGAGGGGGTCGAGAGTTAGAAAGATTTAATGATAGAGGGAATGTGTCGT
The DNA here is from genome assembly GCF_054136105.1 of Typopeltis vanoorti. NCBI lineage: Eukaryota > Metazoa > Arthropoda > Arachnida > Uropygi > Thelyphonidae > Typopeltis > Typopeltis vanoorti. Next base: position 81,319,278 of record NC_143559.1, read on the forward strand.
GAGATTCGGAAAGTGATTTGGATTGGATGAGGCAAGAAATGAAATGGATGCGGAATGAAATTAAGAGAATTCAGTCAAAACTATTAAAATAAATCATGATGGCATGAAAGAGTTAACAAAAGATAAGCGAGTGGTGTTGTATGGCGACTCCATTATTAAAGGTGTGCTAGAGGATAAAATGCGTAAGGTATGTTTTCCAGGTGGTAAAATGAATAGAGTGATTGAAGCATTGGATATGAGGCAGGAACAAGCAAAAGAGTTAATAGTATTAATTGGTACAAATGATTTGAGAGAGAACAAAGAGCATGTCAAAATGAATATCAAGAGGCTGCATGAAAAGATAAAAGAGAATAGTGTGACAGGAAGGGTAGTTAGTGTGTTGCCTAGGTATGATTGTGGTGAAATGAGGCAGAGAGCAAGGATTATAAATGATATTTTGGCTGAAATGTGTGAGGAGATGGGAGTACAGTTTCTTAATGTGTGGAATGGGTTTGAGGGATGAAGTGAGCTATGGGAGCATTGGACTGCATTTGAGTAGTTATGGTGTGAGTCGCTTGGAGAGACTGCTGCTGGAAGGTAGAGAAGTGAATAGAGAGAATGAATCAGATCGAGAGGGGAGTGATTTGGAAGAGCAGGAGAGTAAGACAAGAGAGATTGAAGAAGTGGATATGAATGGGGAAGTGAGTGGTATTAGTATAGAAAATGAGAGAATGGGTGTGGAAGAGGAGCAGGGAAACGGGGAGGCTCAGGGTGGACAGGGGTACACAGCGTGAAAAAGGTGGATGCACCAAGAGGAGGTGAGAGCATGTGTAGGCAGGAAAGAACTGGAATGACCAGGGATCAAGAGGAAACAGATGAATTGCAAAGGGTTCTAAAATGAAGAAGCAGAAAGAGAAATGGCCCCAGTTGAGCATGGAGAGATCACATCGAGTGAGTGGTATCAGTGAAACAAGCTTTAGATCCAGAAATGAGCGGTTGTGTTTGTATACCAATGCTAGAAGTATAAGAAACAAGGCGGATGAAATGGTTGCACTAATTGCGTCTGTTCACCCAAAGATTGTCGGAATAAGCAAGACATGGTTAGATGAGGACAACATTTAGACAGGAATAGAGATGGAAAGGTATGATGTGTTTCGTGAGAATAGAAGGGGTAAAAAGGGAGGGGGAGTGCTATTGATGACAGAGAAAGAGTTATGTCCATACAAGGTAGAGATGCAAGAGGGAAATAGTGCTAGTGGTTTTGAGGCAGTAAAGTGTGAGATAGAGGTGAATAGAATCAAATACTTGGTGGGATGTTGTTATAGACCTGGTAATGTGGATGGTGGTGATAGTGAAATGTATAGTCAAATAAACCAAGCAAATAAGAAAATGATGATCATTATGGGTGATTTTAATTATGGCAATATAGCTGGAATGAAGAGATTGCAACTAGAAGAAAAGAAAATGAGTTTCTTGAGTTTTTGAGGGATAATTACCTCAGACATAATAAATTTAGTTTAATCCTTTATCCAAGTGTGAGCAAACAAAGTTTGCGCCTGAAAGTATCTTCAGGACTGGGTTAAGGTGGTACACACCAGGGCAACTCGTTGCAACGAGTTGCCCTGGTGTGTACCACCTTAACCCAGTCCTGAAGATACTTTCAGGCGCAAACTTTGTTTGCTCACACTTGGATAAAGGATTAAACTAAATTTATTATACTCTAACCAAGTGGAAAATAAACTTTCAACTACCTCAGACAGTATGTAACAGAGGGCACACGAGGATTAAGTGTCTTGGATTTGGTCATCTCATCAGAGGATGTAATTATAAATGAGGTGTCAAATCATCCACCAATTGGGTGGTTGCCAGCAGTGTAAGGATCCCTGTGAAAAAAGGGTATATGTGGAACTACAAGGGGGGTGATTATGAAGAGCTCAGGAGACAGCTTGCAGGTGTAGCATGGAATGAGATGTTAGCTGGAAAAGAGATCAATGCAGTTTGGGGGATTTTCAAAAACTATTTAGTACATGCAATGTCTAAATGTATTCCAAGGGTGAGAAGGATAAATAAGGTAGGTGTGAGATGGATGAATAAAGAGATTAAGCATGCGATATAGAGAAAAAGGGAATTGTGGAGGCAGCATAGGAGAAGTGGAAGTAACCAATTTCAATTAGCTAACTGCTGTTCATACCTAGCTAAAGAGAGGTATGAACAGCAGTTAGCTAATGAAGCCAAAAAGAATCCTAGGGAGTTCTTTCGATATGTAACCAGCAAAAAGAAAGAATGATTATGGAAGGATAACAATGATTGGAAGAAATGGTATAAAGACAGCTGTTGCAGAATATGTGGTGGAGATACTTAATGAGCAGTTGATGATGGGGAGGAGAGACTGACTGTAAGTGAGCAACAGGCATTTGGGGAGTTAATTAAACTAGATATAAATAAGGCTGTGGGACTTGATAATGTATCACCACATATTCTGAAGGAATATGCCAGAGAGTTGACACCTGCCTTGACATATTTTATTTATACGAGTCTTGCACTTAGTCATGTTCCTAAAGAGTGGAAGGAGGGCAAGATTGTTCCACTTCATAAAGGAGGTGATCGAACTCAAGCATCAAACTATAGGCCTATCTCTGTGTCAGGTGTTGGGGTTAAGTTGTTGGAGAAGCTTGTGAGAACTAGGATCCAGAGTTGGGTTGACAACAGTGGTATAATCTTTGATGGACAGCATGGATTTGCTAAAGGAAGGTCATGTTTTAGTAATCTACTTACTTATTACAATAAAGTGACTGCTTCCTTGGACAGAGGAGAAGGATACACAGTAATATACTTTTATTTCGCAAAAGCTTTTGATAGAGTACCTCATGATAAGTTGACAGTCAAACTAGAGCAGATGGGGTTGGATATTAGATTAGTGCATTGGATTGGAGACTGGCTATCTGATAGGTATCAACAAGTTGTGTATGGGGATGCAATATCCAGGAAAAGGCAAGTCACTAGTGGAGTGCCTCAGGGGTCTGTTTTAGGCCATTACTATTTAACTTGTATATTAATGATATTGGCGAAGATTTGGATGGAGATATTCAGTTGTTTGCAGATAATGCAAAGTTGGGAAGAACCATAAAGAGTAGTGAAGATGTTGTGGCCTTGCAAGAAGACTTGAATAAATTGAGCGATTGGGCAAGCAAATGGGGACATGAATTCAATCTTGCAAAATGTAAGGTTTTAAAATTTGGAAAACAAAGATGGGATGCAGAATTTATGCTTGGTGAGAATATATTGTTGGAGGTAAAGGAAATGAGATATCTGGGGGTGATAGTGAATAAGGATCTAAAATTTAGGGGACACATCGCCAAAATTGTGAAGACAACACAAAGACCTCTGGGAATGATGGAGAGGTCACTGATGTGTAGAAATAGGGAGATTCTTGTTCCATTGTATAAGGCATTGATTAGGCCGCATATGGACTATTGTGCCCAGATTTGGTCACCGGGTTTTCAGAAGGATGAACAGATGTTGGAAAGGGTCCAAAGGCAACTGACTAAGGTAGTTTCTGACCTCTGGAATGTTGAGTATGAGGAAAGATTGAGAAGATGTAATTTGCAGTCTGGTGGAGAGAAGGAAGAGGGGAGATATGATAGAGACCTACAAGTTGGTAAGGGGTTCTTATAAGATCAATAGTGGAGAAGTTCTATAGAGAATAGTGGGAGATCAGGGGAAAACCAGAGGTCATCCCTGGAAACTGTACAAAGGGGGTGTGAGTAGGGGAGTGAGAGGGAGGTTTTTTTCGTGCAGAGTTGTGAATGATTGGAATGCCTTGCCTGAGAGTGTGGTGTTTGCAAGGAGTTTGAGTGTGTTTAAGACACGGTATGATGAGATGTGTGTGTGATAAAAGGACCTCCCAGATGAGTCTTTGACTCCATGAGGTCTTGTTTAATAATAATAATAAAACTGTGGTAGTAAAAGTATTGGAAAAGTTGGTTAAAGACAAAATTCAATAATGGGTGGATCAGGATATGATACTCTATAGAGACCAACATGGTTTTCTCAAAGGTCGATCCTGCCTTAGCAATTTATTAACTTTTTATAATAGAATGGCATCTGAGTTGGACAAAGGAAATGGCTACAGAGTGGTACTTCTGGATTTTTCTAGGATACCCCATGAAATATTGTTGTGCAAATTGGAGCAGGTGGGGATGGATACTAAACTGGTGATATGGATAGGAGAATGGCTCAGGGAGAGATACCAGAAGGTGATGTATGGAGGAGCAGAGTCCAGGATGAGGCAGGTGACCAGTGGTGTGCCTCAGGGCTCTGTGCTTGGGCCACTGTTGTTTGATTTGTACATAAATGATATAGGAAATGGCTTAAAGGGAGATGTTCAGTTGTTTGCTGATGATGCAAAGTTGGGTAGTGCAATAAAAAATCAAGCTGATGTTTAGAGTCTGCAGGATGATTTAAATAAATTGGCAAAATGGGCAAAGGGTAATGGATGTCTGTTCAATGTGGAAAAGTGTAAAGTTAAGCATTTTGGGATTAAAAGATTACCAGCTGTGTACTACATTGATGGAATGGTACTTCAAGAGATTGATGAGGCTAGGGACTTAGGGGTGTTGGTGGATAGAGAGATGAAGTTCAGGGGACACATTGCTAAGGTGTCCAAGATTGCATATAGGATTACTTGGTTATTGAGGAACATGCTAACATCAAGAGATAAAGAGATTATTATTCCTCTTTATAAAGCATTGATACTTCCACTTTTGGATTACTGTGTTCAGGTCTGGTCACCTGGATTCGTTGGAGATGAGGAGGTTGTGGAGAGGATTCAGAGGAGAGTGAACTAAGCTGGTGAGTGATGTAAAAAATGCTCCCTACATTGATAGATTGAGAGCTTGTGGATTGCAGAGGTTGGTTGATAGGCAGAGAAGAGGGGATATGATAGAAACATTTAAATTACTAAAAGGTTTTTATAAGATTGATGCAGGGGAAATGTTTCACCTGTGTGATAGTGATGGAAGAACAAGGTCATCCCTCGAAATTAAGGAAAAGTGTAGTTAACAAGGGTGTGAGAACGAGATTTTTTGCCTGGAGGGTGGTGAATGAGTGGAATTCATTGCCTGACTCAGTTGTGAGTTCTTCATCTGTAAATGAATTTAAGAAGAGATAAGATAGATACTGTTTTGTAGTTTAGGTCTCCTGCGACGCGTCTACTGACTCCATGGAGATACCCATAATAATAATAATAATAATAATAATAATAATAATAATAATAATAATAATAAAGGTTTTGAACAGACTGGTTAGGAATAGAATATGGGATTGGTTGATGGACATAGCATTCTTTATGATGGTCAGTATGGATTTGTAAAGGATCATGAGCAATTTACTTGCATTTTATGATAGGAGTAATGAGTGTGTTAGATAAGGGAGAATCATATACAGTGATATTCTTGGACTTTGCAAAAGAGTTTGATAGATTACCCTATGATAAGTTGGTGTACAAGTTGCAGAGGATGGGAATAGAAAGTATATTGTTTAGATAGATCGGAGATTGGCTTTGAAGATACCAGCAGGTTGTGTATGATGGAGCGGTGTTCCCCAAAAAAGGAGGGTAAACCGTAGTGTGCCTCAGGATTCTGTTCCTGGGTCCCTGCTGCTTAGCTTGCTTATAAACCGAGTGGGGGATTTTCAGTTGTTTGCGGCTGCTGCATAGTTGGGAAGAATTATAAGTAGTATAGTACTGCTGATGTTAATTCCCTTCAGGAAGATTTCAATAGACTTTTACTTGGACAAAGGAGTGGGATTGTAGTTTTAATATCGATAAATGCAAGGTGTTGCATTTTGGAGTGCAGAAATATAAGGCTGTATACTATATCGATAGCACCATATGCAAGAAGTGAATGAAATTAGAGATTGAAGAGTGATGGTTGAGAGTAGACCGAAGTTTAGAGGGCATATTGTAAGTGTTTCAAATGCCATACATTGTAGCGCTGCTATGATAAAAAGTACTCCTCAATCTCTAATCTCATTCACTTCTTGCATATGGTGCTATCGATATAGTACACAGCCTTATATTTCTGCACTCCAAAATGCAACACCTTGCATTTATCGATATTAAAACTACAATCCCACTCCTTTGTCCAATATTTGAACACCTGGTTTTCAGTGTGATGTGGAAACATTGCAGAAGGTCAAGAGATGAATGACTAAGACAGTACAGGTAACCCTCATATAACGTGGATGTTAGGTTCCATAATTCTCATTGCATACTTTGGCTGGTTTAGTTATCAAGAAGTCAGTAATAAGACCTTGCTTACTACTATGCTGCAATATTTTATTAAGTTCATAATACGGAGCTAAACAAATCTCCAATTGTCTCATGAATTTTCAGGAGCACTCCATTGAGAGATCATTATCCATAAAATAACTTTCTTGCCAAGTTCAATCCTTCTGCTAATTTCTTTAAACTGAATTCTTTAACGGATTCATTGCAATCAGAATCTTCGGCAGACTTTCCTAATTTCCTCACATCATCTATTAATTGTACCAGTTCTTCCTCATTTAAATCTATTTCTCCATCAATTAATTCTAATTTCGTTTTCAACCATATTGCAAAATCGCTCTAAGTGGCCATTACTATAAAAATAAATTTTTCACATAACAAAAAAGCATCATATATTGTCAGGTCCAGTCCGAGAATATCTGATGTCCCTAGGCAAAGAAAATTTAGGCACTCCTATACATTGTCTCTATTATAGAGACAATGCATAGGGGGTGCCTAAATTTTTTGATTGTTAGTTTGTTAGTTTGAGGGATACCCCGGAACTTCCCCGCTCATCTTGGGACAGATGCCAGAAGGAGGAAAAATCTCTAAACTTGAGGTTAAGTATACAAAAAGCAGAGGAGTGGAAGAAATAGAGAAAGGCGAAAATAATGTAGGATCATCAGCGAGCACCAGGACGGCTTGTTTTTTATTATTAATCAAGGTTTTACTAATTTTTTTTGAAGGTCGTAATTTTTCCCTGAACTATGTAGCAAAATATGGCGCCCCAAAGTCTTAGCATCCCTAGGTGATTGCCTAGGTTCACTTAATGATAAAACCGGTCCTGCATATTGTATGTAACTCACCAAAAAAAAAAAAAAAAAAAGTGCTAAGCTTGAGATTATTATTATTATGGGCAACTCCAAGGAGTCCTTAGACTCATTGAGGGAGGCCCTAAACATCATGTCAACAACTATTCAGCTTCCACACAGTATTTATCATACCTTACCTTGAACCCACTCACAGTCATGGTACCCACAACAGACTCTGGCAACTTATTCCACTCATTCACCACTCTCCATGCAAAAAACCTAGTTCTAACACCTTTGCTAACCACACTATTTCCCATTTCCATGGATGGCCCCTAGTCCTCCCACCACTAGACCTGTTCTAAAAAATATCCTCAGAATTAATCTTATAGAAACACTTCAGTAATTTGAATGTCTCAATCATATCACCCCCTCTTCCGCCTATCAACCAATGTCTGCAACCCACAAATCTTCAACCTGTTCTCATAGGGTTCATTCCTGCTATCATCTTGGTCACTCGCCTCTGGTGCCCAGATCTGGGCACAGTAGTCAAGATGGGGTCTTATCAAGGCTCGATACAGAGGAACAATAACTTGCTTGTCAAAGTATTCTTCAGTAACCAACTTCAGTAATTTGAATGTCTCAATCATATCACCCCCTCTTCCGCCTATCAACCAATGTCTGCAACCCACAAATCTTCAACCTGTTCTCATAGGGTTCATTCCTGCTATCATCTTGGTCACTCGCCTCTGGATCCTCTCTACTTCCTCCCCCATCAAGAAGAAACCCTGGTGCCCAGATCTGGGCACAGTAGTCAAGATGGGGTCTTATCAAGGCTCGATATAGAGGAACAATAACTTGCTTGTCAAAGTATTCTTCAGTAGCCAAGTGATTTGATGAGCTGATTTAGCTACTTTTGCAATGTGCCCCCTAAACTTCAACTCCCTATCCACCAACACCCCCAAATCCCTGGCTTCATCAATCTCCTGGAATACAGTTCCACCAATGTGGTATACTGCTGCTAATCTTTTCACCCCAAAATGCATAACCTTCCACTTTGCCACATTAAATTGACATCCATTCTCCTTATCTCAGTCCCCCAATCTATCCAAATCATCTTGCAAAATTTTGACATCATGTGCATTCACTATTGCTCTACCCAACTTCGCATCATCAGCAAACAAATGAATAGTTCCTCTCAAATCCTTTCCGATATCATTAATAAACAAATTAAATAGTAGTGGTCCAAGAACAGAACCCTGCAGCACACCATTAGTCACAGGCCATCTTTTGGGCTCTACGCCTGAATAAACTACTCTCTGATATCTCCCCGTCAACCACTCTCCTATCCACCTCACCACCCCTATATGCTGCAGTTTGTTGATTAGAATTCCATGTGGTATCTTGTCAAAGTCCTTAGCACCAGCAGTATGACTGTAAATACATTACCCTTATCCAGTTCAGCCGTCACTGTGTCATAAAATGTGAGCAAGTTAGTGAGACATGATCTACCTTCACAAAATCATGCTGTCCCCCCATACAGTATCCTTTTATCATCTACCCATTCCTGTATTCTTTTCTTGACTACTTTCTCCAAAACCTTGACAACGACTCCTGATATGCTGATCGGTCGATAATTTGCAATAGCAGTCTTGGAACCTCCCTTATGCAGTTGTACTATTTTAGACTCTTTTCACCCTCTCAGGACTAACCAAGACCCGAGACTCAAATTAAACAAAATGGTCAAGGGCACTGACAATTCTTTTGCCGCTTCATATAAGACCCAAGCTGGTATACCATCCAAACCCACAGATGTATTCACATTAAGGTTTTGTAATAAACTATTCACCTCCATTTCATTCACCTCAATTCCATTATAACCTGTTGGATCTTTCATTCCTGCAATAACACCACCTGAATGATATACTCTTGCAAAGTACTTGCTCAGTAATTCCACTATATCAACTAATTCAGTTACCTCCCTACCATTGGCATTCCTTAAAACCATTCTGCCATATACATTTTTTCTTTTACTTGCAGCATATCGAAAAAACTGTTTGGGATTCCCTTTAGCTTGCGCGGCTAATTTCCTTTCATAATCAGCTTTTGCTTTCCTTACCACACTTGTTACCTTTCTGGTCTGTGCTTTATACTGTTCTTGTGCCTGCAGGTCACCTTTCTTCTTAAATTCCAGTTGTTTCTTTTTTTTGCAGCTCACTTAATGCTGTTATTTATCCATTTAACCCCAACTTGATTTACTATCCAGACTCTAGGTATACCTCCTTCAAACACTCCTTTACCACTGCCCATGCAAGATTATTATTACCATTACCATTATTACGGGCAACTCCAGGGAGTCATTAGACTCATCGAGGGAGGCCCCAAATCATATTCATCACAACTATTTGACATTCATACAGTATCTATCATACCTCGCCTTAAACTCATTCACTGTCACAGCATCCACCACAGACTCAGGGAGCACATTCCACTCATTCACTACTCTAAAAGTAAAGAACCCAGCTCTAACACCTTTACTAACCACACTTTTGCCCAGTTTCCATGGATGTCCCCTAGTCCTCCCACAACCAGCCCTGTTCTCAAAAATATCTTCTGAATTAATTTTATAGAAACCCTTCAGTAATTTGAATGTCTCAATCATATCTCCCCTCCTCTGCCTATCAACCAATTTTTGCAACCCACAAATCCTCAACCTGTTCTCATACGGTTCATTCCACAGACCTGCTATCATCTTGGTCACTCACCTCTGGATCCTCTCTACCTCCTCCCCATCAAGAAGAAACCTAGGTGACCAAATCTGAGCACAGTAGTCTAGATGGGGTCTTATCAAGGCTCGATACAGAGGAACAATAACCTGCTTGTCTCTGCTTGTCAACGTATTCTTCAGCAACCAAGTGATTTGATGAGCTGATTTGGCCACTTTTGCAATGTGTCCCCTAAATTTCAATTCCTTATCTACCAACAATCCTAAATCTCGTGCCTCATCAATTTCCTGGAGCACGGTTCCAGGTTAAAACACTTATGATTTTAAATGCGCTTTCCCGGCAGAAAACGAAGACAATTTTCAACAATAAGCACTTTATATGGTAAACAACTGACGTACATGCATACTACAGGGTATTTCCCCTAATATAAATTCGCTACTTATAACCAAATGCTTGATACGGGCAGACACAAATTTAACGAAGATAAAATTTGATTTTTAAGTCACGCGTTGAAAAATATATGAAAAGATAAAGAGTTAGTACAGTTTGTAGACCATCTTATATTGAAACCGTGTTCAACAAGGGATACTACAATTTGTAGACTGCTTTATATTGAAACCGCGTTATATAAGGTTACCTGTATCAAGACTTTGGAATGCTGGCTATGGAGAGATGTTGAAGAAATGTGGACTGCAGAGTTTGGTGGATAGGAGGAAAAGAGGTGATATGAGAGAGACATTTAAATTAGTGAGAGGATGTTATCAGATTAATCCAGATGGGATTATAAAAAGTGTGGAAGACGAGTGACGAAAAACAAGAGGCCATCCCTGAAAGTTATGTAAGAGTGTGGTAAAGAGGGAGGTGAGGAGTAGATATTTTACATGGAAAATTGTCAGTGAATGAAATGCATTATCAGAATGTGTTGTTAATGCAAGGAATCTTAAGATTTGGTATAATAAATATGTTTTCTGTTGTACGAACCTCCCACAATGAGTCTGCTGACTCCATGGAGGGTGCAATAATAATAATAATAAAAATTTGGGAAACATTAACTTTCAGAGAAACTAGGCCTCCTAGAAACACCCATAGAGGGTAACCCCACTAATAGGACTCTAGTGCTTTATCCATGTGTTTCATTTAGTATTGGGTTGCCTTTTGTGTGTGTGTGTCTGTGTGTGTGTGTGTGTGTGTGTGTGTGTGTGTGTGTGTGTGTGTGTGTGTGTGTGTGTGTGTGTGTGTGTGTGTGTGTGTGTGTGTGTGTGTGTGTGTGTGTGTGTGTGTGCGTGCACGCTTCCTGAAGATGTCTCAATGACTGATACAGAAAATAGTTTCTGATCCTTTCTCAGTGCTGTACATATGCCATTAAACCTCTGACATGAAATAATAATATAATATAATAATAATGAACTACACAGTATTTGAAAGAAAATAACACAAATTATCTGTAGTCAATTCAAGCATATAAAAACCAGTTACTCAATATACAATTGCAAATTTTAAGCCATCTCAAATAATTTTATATGTTGGCTAGACAGCCAACATCAGAGATTACAGATCACATAGATAAAATTTGGTTCCACGACTACAGCTATTCAGATCTTGCTGGTGAAAATAAGGCTGGCCTAGATTTGTAAGATTATAACCACTTTACATAAGCACACTATATCTTTCTTACTTATTATTTTTCAGGAAATTACAACATATACTAAATATTAATTATAATAACTTTAATTAATACTTCCTATATTTTGGCAATGTTACACTGCCATCATCAGCTATCACAAAACAATGGTATGTACATGCAAGCACTAACACTGGGTGAATGAGGCAGAAAAAAGGCAACCAAAGTTGGGCCTAGAGTTCTAAATAATGTCCCCTAGTGTGCTAAATTGGGTGATTATAGCCATTTAGGCTGAAGATCTGAGGATAAGTACTTCCCAAATTTGGGACACACTTTGAAGTTTGAAAAGTTTCTCATGGCTGAGGCCGATTCTAGGAATACCTCTCATAGTTGCATTTACTGCAGTGTAAAAGAGTGGTCATCTTCTAGCATATACTGTGGTGAGTGTCCAAAACATAGTCACCAAGTCCAGAGCAGCAGTAATGGTAGAAACAGATGTAGTCCATGTGTTCAGAAATTCTGATATTTGCTGTCCTGCCTGTTTGGCCATAGAAGGACACTTTGCAACTGCAAGGGACCTGAAAGGCCTTGGATCCACCAAATACTTGGCTGGTCTTTGGTGGAGCAGATAAGGGATGCAATTTTTATGTGCTATGTAAGTGGTTGTAAGGTTGTATTTCTTTAGGATTTTTCTTAATTTTCAGACATGCCCTGGATATATGGAATGGTGATAGATTTTCTGTAATCTCTGCTCTGAATGGGGGGGGGGGGGAATGCAGTTAAAGGGTTCTAATATTTTGTGAGGGTTGTAGCCATTCGTTAGGGCATTGTTATTTATCAGAACTAATTAATTTTGCCCTGTTATATAGGATTTCTATAATTCTGTATTGTTGGGGGGTGGGGATGGTTTGACTGCTGGCGTATCTACCAGTATGTGGGTTTTCTGTAAACAGAGAATACCAGGAATCCATCAAGTTGGCATGTAATCAGTGTCTAGGAAGGGGAGACTGTTGTGTTTCCTTTTTTAAGGTAAACTGGAGTGTTGACTGTTTACACATGTTAAGAAATTGTGGAGCATATCTAGGCAATGTGGCCAAATGGAGAACACATAATCTACTTTTTGTTCACAGGTTTCCATAAAGAATTTGGCCAGGGGGTGAACTCATGGCTGTCCTCTCTATCTGTTTGTAGAATTTTCCTTGCCAAATGAAATAGCCAGAGTTCATGGTGAAATGAAACAAGACTGAGATATCGGGAGGAAATATGGCTTGGATAAGGTCTAGGATGCCTTTGAGTAGGACATTCATGAATAGAGAGGAGACATCAATGTGCCTCCTCAATCAATATGAGTTTTTTATGTGTGAAGGAGTGTTGCCAGGATACCTTTTAGTCTGTGGAAGTCACAAATAAACTAAAACTGTTTAACTCTAGACACTTCCCCTCCAGAAAAATGGCCTATCAAAAATTCATAAACAAAATGTACCATTACATTCCATTTTGGATGGTGATGGTTCTCCTAAATACAAATTAACCAAACATTTAGCGACAGTGTTCTCATAATATACTGGCTCCACTCCTTCACACATAAAAAACTCAGCCCACTTTAAAGCTAGTATAGAAAAACCTCACATTCCAGACTGACATAATGGTTAGTTTTGATGTTGCCTCTCCATTAACAAATGTTCCAATTTAGCTCATTAGGGTGGCTATTCAGGACTCTAGGCATAACTTTGACCTCATTTACCCAGTGTTAGTGCCTGTGCACATATCATTGTTTTGTGATTCCTCATGATGGCAATGTAATGTTGATGAAATAGAGGGAGTATTAATTAAAGTTAGTATAATTAATATTTAGTATATATTGTAATTTTTTGAAAAATAATGGGCATGAATAGCCAATGTATAAGCATTTTAATCAGAAATACCATCTCTTTCTTTACTATCTCATCATGCTTCTCAGCTTCCATTATTTCTTTCATGGCATTATTATCACTCATACAACATTCAACCTGATTTTCTTCCCTCACTTTTCTTTCAGCAACAATGTTGACAATATTTTCGGTAAAATTATCTTGCTTTTTGTTGTTAAACTCTCCTCTATCATCTTTAAAGGTACCTGTGGCATAACTATAAATAATAAATTACACGATAACCGCAGTAATTAACTTTAATGAAATAAAAGTACAGATATTTCGTACTGAAACTAACAGTACATCATCATCAGTGTAGACAGCAAGAGCACGGAATACAAAGTACATACACCAGTCGGTGGTTTACCCATTAAAAACTGTTGCCACATGCTAGAAATTAATATTAATAATTATTACAAGGGGTGCTTAAGGGTCAAAGCTGTATAACTGAGAGGAGACCTCCACATAGCCTTTAAAGGAATGCGGAGAACCGACCAGGGCTTCTGACCTAATGTCCAATCCTCACCTTCTCGTGGTGCACCCTGTTGGGTATCTACTTTGATACTGAATGAACGAGGATGGGCTGGCAATTTGGGATTTAGCGGACCAAATTGTATTCTTATTGGTTAAACCAAAATAAAAAATGATGGTACAACATGACAAAATTTCATGCCAGCTGGGGCGTCGCCCGGTTAAACAAGGCCCCCGTTGTTTTTGCCAGGGAACCAGGGCAAACAGCGAAAAGTCAGCTACTGGAACAAATCTGAAAACAAACCCCAACTCAACATCACCAGCATTAAAGATTGGTACTATCAACGTAAGAAGCCTGAATGGCAAAGAAATGGAGCTAGCTGAGGAATTAGATGAGTACCACATTGACATAATAGGGATGACTGAAACAAAAAAGACAAAAACTAGTGAGATCTTTCTGAGCAATAAATACAAAATGTTATATTCAGGCAATGACAATCAAGGAAAAGAAGGAGTAGCCATAGTATTCAACACAAAATACAAGGCTAATCTTCTTGAATGGCAGTCAGTCTCAAGTAGAGTAATGTGGGCAAATATGAGAATGGGGAACTGGACAATGAGACTTATTTGTGCCTATGGACCCACAGAAGGTTCTACTAAGGTAGAAGTGGAGGAATTTTTTGAGGCTTTAGAAAAAGCAACTGACACAATGAAAAAGGAAAAGTTGGTCCTTGTTGGGGATCTAAATAGCAGAGTAGGAAATGATTGTGAGACATACAAAAATATTTTGGGAAAATTTGGAGAAAAGAGCAAAGCTAATAATAATGGCAAATATCTGTTGGATTTATGCTCAGGACATGGACTGGTTATTACTAACACCATGTTCCAACATAAAAATGTGCACAAATTCACATGGAGAGAAGAGGCAAGGAATAAGAAAAGTTTCATTGACTATGTTATTGTTGATAGTGATGTTTTCTCCCTGGTGCAGGACACCAGAGTGTACAGAGGATTTAAAATTGGAAGTGATCACTATTTAGTCTTGAGCAGGATAAAATTGAATTTCATATTGAAAAGAATAACATGTAACAAAGTTTTAAAGCGAATAAAAGTTGAGCAGCTCTCAGATGTGAACTGTAGACTAAAATACAGAAAGATTATTGAAAAGAAAATGAAAGAGTTTGAGAACAGGAATCAAACCTTGGAGATTCAGTGGCAAACTCTGAAGAAAACATTGATTGATTCTGCCAGAGAGGCATGTGGTGAGGTTGTGTGCAAGGATAAAAAAATCAGAACTCCATGGTGGACACAGGAAGTTAAAGAGGCAGTGAAGGAAAAGAAGAAAGCATATCACAAGTTCCTGGCAAATAAGTCAGCTTTTACTCTTACAGAATACAGAGACAAATGTAAGAAAGCTAAACAGTGTGTAAAACTAGCTAAACAAAAGTCATGGGAGGACTTTGGCAAGAATATAGAAAATAAATATCAAGAAGGTGGCAAAATCTTCTGGAGGTTGTTGAAGAAGCTTAGAAATGGAGAAAAGAGTGTTGTAAAAGGAATTAGAGATGATAAAGGTGACATGAAAACTGGAGAAAAAGATATCCTTGAAGTATGGAGCAATTACTTTGAAAAACTGCTAAATGAAACAAGCAGTGATGACAGCACAGTGATAAAAAACACTGACCAGGCATGCAGTCTGGAATACATATCCATACTTGAAGTAGAAAAAGCCATCAAAGGCTTGAAATGTGGAAAGGCAGCAGGAGTAGATGATATTCGACCAGAAATGCTGAAGTATGGTGGTATAAGAGTCTTACAGTGGCTGCACTTCATAGTTCAGAAAGCCTGGACAGAGGGACGAATTCCCGATGATTGGAGTAGAGCTCTCATAGTACCCATATATAAAAAGGGAAATAAAACTGAATGTGAGAATTACAGAGGTATTTCCCTACTGAGTGTTCCTGGCAAGATTTATGCAAGTATACTTGAGAAACGGTTGAGAAGAATTGTGGAAGAAAAGCTTGGTGAAGAACAATGGATTCAGGCCAGATAGAGGCTGTCAGGATGAGATCTTCACTTTACGACAAATAGTCGAGAAAGCATGGGAATATAACAAAGATCTGTATTTAAGTTTTGTCGATTTGGAAAAGGCATATAACAAGATGCCAAGAGAGAAGCTATTCAATACGCTGCAGTTATGTGGTGTCAATGGGGCATTATATCAAGCAATACTTAGTCTTTATTTGAGTTGTAAGTCAGCAGTTAGAATAGAAGGAAGTACAGGAAGATGGTTTAATGTTAAATCTGGTGTGAGACAAGGATGTACATTATCCCCTCTGTTATTCATTATCTATATGGATCACATTATAAAGGAATGTGGTATTAAACCTGATATCAAAATTGGAGATGTTAGTGTCAGCTCTTTGCTTTATGCGGATGATGTTATACTTCTAAATAAATCCGTTACAAGTCTGAAAGATTCTCTGACTAAATTGAATAGCTGTTGTAATAGATATGGTATGAAGGTCAGCAATAAAAAGACAAAGACAATGAAAATAGGCAGAATCATTGAAAATGTCAACTGTGTTGCGAATGGAGAACCTGTGGAACAAGTAAAACATTTCAGCTACTTAGGCATGATTTTTACTGAAGATGGTAAATTAAATATAGAAATAGACAACAGATTCAGCAAAGCTGGTATGGTGGGAAGTCAATTGAATAAACTCATACGGAATAAGAAAGAAATTAGTTGGAACACTAAATTAGCTGTATACAAGACAGTGTTCAAACCAGTTTTAACTTATGGATCTGAGAGCTGGGTCAGAAGTAAAACACTTGACCAAAGACTAGTGACCGCAGATATGAGAGTCCTGAGAAAGATTAGAGGCGTGAACAGATGGCATCAATGGCAATATCATAACAAATTCAAAAATCTTTGCAATATCGGGAAGATAATCATCATAAAGTAAATTAACAGTGTCAGTTAATGGAATATTGGTCAAGAGGGAAATGATATCAAAGCTGACTTTTGTATTTGAATATCCTTGATTTCTCAAAGAAAATATGTGGAATTTTTTCATAAAGAAGGTTATCCAGTAAGACTCATCGTGAATTGTATTGACGCTCTCATTTATAGAATTGCTAGATTTCTGTCACGTTTATTAACTGCCCATACAGGATAATCCAGATCGTTCATCAAAAATTCCCCACATTTTCTTGAAGAAATCAAGGATATTCAAATACAAGAGTCAGACTTGTTAGTCAGCTTTGACATCATTTCCCTCTTTACCAATATTCCATTAACTGACACTGTTAATTTACTTTATGGTGATTACCCTCCTGGTATTGCAAAGATTTTTGAATTTGTAATGCATTCAGGATATTTCAGCTGGAAAAACAATATCTATAAACAAGTTGAAGGTACCACCATGGGTAGCCCTCTCTCTCTCCACCTTTGGCAAACCATCTAGAAGATACCTTGTTCTCAATCATCCACCCCCAACCCTCTCATTGGTTTCATTATGTGGATGATGTCTTTGCTATTTGGCATCATTCTGAAGAAGACCTTATATGTAAACTACCATTTAAAAAATGGGAGTAACAGTAACTATAATATTTTATTTAATAAAATCACTTTGTTAGGTTACTGTATGAGTTTTTCTCTTAATATATTTAAAAAAATTATGTTTTTTTTTTATTTGAAAAAATAAAAAAGTAAACAAGAACAAGGGGCTCACAAAAAAAAAAAAAAATAAATAAATTAACAAAGAGCTCCGGTGAGCCCCTTATAGCTCACCACTGGTTACAACTAGTGTTGCCAATTTAGATCTTTTGGAGCTAGATCTAGCTCTTTTTTTTCTTCCCTAACTCCAAAAAGTTTAATCTAGCACTTAGCTCCAAATCTAGCTCCTTCAGAACTAGTTTCAGCTCTTTTTAGTTGTTTTTATAACTTATCGTTAAAGAAATTGTTTTAAAGGTTTTCCAGATGTTCGCATTTGATAAGGAATTGTATTGTATGTTTGGTACGAGCATCATACACGTTTCAAATGCATGATGACGTCAGTCAGTCACGTGGCCCAACAGTCTGCCATTTTGTCGTTTTAAAGTTGATAGCACTGTTACAAGTTAGTCTTTGCACAGTGTTCTGGTTGGTAGTTACGATAGTGAGTGGGAAGTTTTCAAAGACTGATCGTAATTTGTTGTAGTAAAGAGTTGTATACCCTTCTTCAAAAATGAGCAAAGAGAAAAATCAAGCTTACAAGCAAAAATTTAGGAGGGATGGTTGCAAATGGGAATATTTAGTAAATGGTTGTGCGAAGTTCCTGGTAACACTACAAAAGGCCACTAAGTTTTGCAGATGTGATATAGCTGCTAAATATTGTCAGCTTGTAAAGCACAGCGAAACTAAGAAACATCTTGCTGCAGTTCCATATAGGGCTGTTCTTCCTATTACAAATATGCTTGTAAAAAAGTCTGATGAGACCGCAAACTTTGAAGGTAGGTTAGCAATATTTCTTTGTTGTCACTGATCATTCAACAGTTGCGAACATTTAGTAGATCTTTGAAAAATATCATCCCAGACAGTCAAATTATGCCAAAGGTAAAAATGCACCGAACTAAGTGCCCTGCAATTGTAAAGAATGTTCTAAGTGAGCATTTTGAAGAAGATCTAATTGCAGACATTGGAGATGAAAATTTCATCTTGCTAATTGACGAATCGAATGATATCACAGTGAATAAGATTTTAGGAATGTCCATCATTTATTATAGCAGGAAATTCAACAAAATTATGCATACATTTCTGAGCATGGTGGTTCTAGAAAAGTGTGATATTAGTGGTATTGTGGCTGCACTGAAAGAAAGAGCTCTTGACCAAGAAACTGGACATTAAAAATATCATTGCAATCGGTACAGACAATGCCAGTGTTATGGTTGGTGTCAATAATGTGGTTAATAATAAAATAAAGAACTGGCAATATCTCACACTCGTGCAGAATCTCTCCAAAGAAAATTAGAATTTTTAGTTGCAGAAACGCATAAGTGGTTTTCACATTCTTCTTCAAGATAAGCAGCATACAGCAGATAAGCAGATAAGCAGCTGTATCAAACTATGAATGAAAATGATAACAAAAATGATGCTCCTCTGAAATTTGTAAGCAATTGTGCAACAAGGTGGCTCTCCATTGAACCTGCAGTAGACAGAATTCTCAGCCAGTGGTTAACAAATATGTCAGTGCTACCATCATCCACATTCGACCCTCTACAGTCAGAAATTGATGACTATTTGGATCCCAGTCCAATTCTTGGTTACAGATTTGAAAGAAAAATTTCAGAGTTGATGATACAAAAGAAAATAATGCAAAATGATGAGCGAAATCTTAGAAGTAGAGCAAGACAGTTTCTTCTTGGTCTCTTCAAGCAGCTTAAGCAAAGATTACCTGAAAGGTGTCTTCTTTTTCTGCTGACAATATCCTAAAACATAAAAGAACCTGCTACTCCCATCTTAGAAATAATGCTGAAAACAGAAAAAGATGTTGCTGCTGCTGAATACTAGTACAATACTATCCACTTAAATAAATGGACAAATATAGAAAACACTGAGCTATTCTGGACTGAAGTACGAGAATATAAAGATGCATCTGGGATGAATTCATTTAAAGAAATTGCTCAGTGTGCATTAAATTTATTAATACTGCCAAATTCTAATGCAGAAATTGAATGAATTTTTAGTTCCATGAATGTAGTTAAAACTAAATTAAAAATCAAGATGGAATTGCCAATGCTGACAGCTATTTTGTCAGTCAAGTATGGCCTCAGGCGTAACAACAAGTGCTGTACAGACTGTCATTTACCAGCATTTACACTGAGTAATGTTGGAACGATGGCCTTATATAATAAAGCTGAAAATCTAAGTGAAAACGTGGGTGAATTAAGCGCAGAAGACCACATGGAAGATGTATTTAGCCACTTATATGCAAGTATCACTTCAACTTGAATAAAGTAAGTAACTTAAAAGTATCAGCTACTACTTTTAAAATTTTAGCTTCAAATTTTTATTTTTAACCCTTTTTTTTAAAGATTTAGCTGTTTTTAGTAATTTTCATTTGGCAACACTAGTTACAACCTTAATCAAATCCAGCAGATAATTGATACCTATGTTCCAACACCTCAGGATTCTTTAACAGACTGCAAGGTTCCAATCACTTATATCGCTGGCATCTCGGATCTGATTGGCAGAATTTTGAAGAAATATCATCTTGTTCCCACATATTTTCCGATTAACAAAATTTCTCACCTGTTGTCATCTTCAAAAGACAAACTGGCACCTCTGTCATTAGCTGGAGTTTACCAGATACCGTGTGAATGTAATCTAACATACTTTGGACAAACAGGCCGTTCTGTGGAAAAAAGAATTAATGAACATCAATATTATATCAAATGCATGAAACCTCAAAAGTCTGGTCTGTCACAACATAGTATTGAAACTAAACACAAGATCCAGTGGGATAAAGCTCGTCTTCTGCATAGATGCAAGTTAAAACATGAACGCCTTTTCAAAGAAAGTTGTGAAGCCCTTTTATTGGCCAAATCTGTATTGGAATGATTGTCTCTCTCTCTCTCTCTCCCCCAAAAGTTTGGGAGATTTTCCTATCTTATGTAACCATCAAAAAAAGTTTTTAATACTTATAATAATTATTAATATTAATATCTAGCATGCGGCAACAGTTTTTAATGGGTAAACCGCTGACTGCTGTATGTACTTTGTATTCCGTGCCTTTGATTTGCTTGCTGTCTACACTGATGATGTACTGTTAGTTTCAGTACGAAATATCTGTACTTTTATTTCATTAAGTTAATTACTGTGGTTATCGTGTAATTTATTATTTATCTTCTCTATCATACTTCTTACTCTGCTACACTTATCCTGCCTTTGTCATTAAACTATCCTCTGTCATACTTTTTTACTCTTATTCTAATACTTACCTTTGAAATGCTTTTTACACACACACCCACACGAACCATGTCTTACCTCCTTCCATAAATCTTTAACTTTTTGCAATAAATACATCTCTCTCTCTCTCTCTCTCTCTCTCTCTCTCTCTCACACACACACACACACACACACCCATACTGCAACTAAAAGTTGTCAACCAATTATGGATGTAGCTCTCTCTCTAAACAACTTACATACAACTCCAGACACATAGGCCAACTTGTAATTTATTATTATTATTATTATCATCATTACAGGTAACTCCAAGGAGTCCTCATCGAGGGAGGCCCTAAACATTATGTCAAGAACTATTCAGCATTTGCACAGTATCTATCATACTTTGCTTTGAACTCATTCACAGTCTTGGCATCCACAACAGACTCTGGCAGCTTATTCCACTCATTCACCACTCTCCAAGTAAAAAAACAATTCTAACACCCTTGCTCACTTTCCATGAATGGCCCCTAGTTCTCCAACCACCACACCTTTTGTGAAAAATTTCCTCTAAATTAATCTTGTAAAAACCCATCAGTAATTTTAATGTCTCAATCATATCACCCCTTTTCCGCCTATCAACCAATTTCTGTAACCTACAAATCTTCAACCTGTTCTTATAAGGTTCATTCCATAGACCTGCTACCATCTTGGTCACTCGCCTCTGGATCCTCTCTACCTCCTCCCCATCACCAAGATCTGCACACAGTAGTCAAGATGGGGTCTTATCAAGGCTTGATAAAGAGGAACAATAACCTGCTTGTCTCTGCCCGTCAAAGTATTCTTCAGTAACCAAGTGATCTGATGAGCTGCTTTAGCCACTTTTGCTATGTGCCTTCTAAACTTTAACTTCCTATCCACTAACACTCCCAAGTCTCTGGCTTCATCAATTTCCTGGAGTATGGTTCCACCAATGTGGTATACTGCTGATAATCTTTTCATCAAAATATGCATAACCTTACACTTTGCCACATTAAACTGACATCCATTCTCCTTAGCCCAGTCTGCCAATCTATCCAAATCATCCTGCAAAATTTTGGCATCATGTGTATTAAGTATTGCTCTACTCAACTTTGCATCATTGGCAAATAACTGAACAGTTCCTCTCAGATCCTTTCCTATATCATTAATGAACAAGTTAAATAGCAGTGGTCCAAGAACAGAACCCTGCGGTACACCACTAGTCACAGGCCTTATTTCGGAATCTACTCCTGAATAAACTGTTCTCTGATATCTCTCCATCAACCACCCTCCTATCCATCTCACCAACCCTATATCCATTCCCATGTGCTGCAGTTTACTGATTAGAATTCCATGTGGTATCCTGTCAAAGCCTTTGCAAAGCCAGCAGTATCACTGTAAACCCATTACCCTTATATCTTGATTTGAAAGAACAAAAAAATGTTACCATCTTTCAGGACATTTTCCATTGTACATCTCTTATTATATAAACATAACAAGGCTGCTGTGAACTTCCTGGAACATTTTCTTAAAACTGGTGTGATATGTCAACCAGTTATACTGCTTGACTGGAACTGAATTTAATAATTCTTCATATACTTCATGCTTATTCACCATTAGTTCCTCCTCCAGCATATGTTGTTCATTTAATTTTTTTTAAAAAATATTATTTTCACATTTTTTATGATTCAAAGTGAATTAAAACTCTTCTCTTTATCCTAATTAAATACCCATGAAACTAATAATTTTCATGGGAAATTATTTTATTGTATTATAAAATCAGTTGGATACTCATCAATTTCCTCACTGAATATGAACATAAATTATAATTTTCTATCTGTATTACATAATATTAGAAATAAGCATAAAGGTAATATACAATCCAGTTATCTTTCAGAGATAGCAAAATGACTACAAAATATATAACAAAAGATTACCTTATAGAAAGTTCTAAGTTACACAAAATTATAAATAAAATGTTCTGCTTACCAAAACTGGCTGACTATTGGAAGGATATTGTGTTGATACAATGTTCTTCAAGTCTGCATCCACTGCAAAGGCTGTGTTGTTATTAATTTTTTTTAATAAGTAACTCCTGCCATGTGTCAGTTTGGAAAGGTGTGAAAGAGTACTATATCCAGCTTCATCAAATACTATGCTATCTACAATCACTTTCGACTTCACTAACTCTTCTGCAATTTCTTTTGAGGGGACATTATCCTTGCCAACAGTGAATAAAATGATTACACTTCCTTCTACAGAAGTATTGGCTTGTCTGAGAAGCTGTAAATAGATACGAGAAGACATTAAATTTGCAATTAGATGTACACACTAGTATCACTTAAAAATGAAAGCCTCACCATGGAAGTTCACAGTATGAAGAGGTTGCTTTCTCTAGTTCTTCATGCTATGGACCAACTGTGAGAATCAGCTAAAATCTGAACACAAAGCTTTATTCACTTAATCCTGACTTCGAAATATTGCGATCACCATGCCATTGTAACAAACTTCAGATTACATTTCAAGAAATAAGTGTTACTATACATAAAAAAAGAGGCAGCTTGCAGTGATATCATGGAATGAGGAATTGTATAGAAAGGAAATCAATGCTGTTTGGTGTCTACTCAGGAAGTATCTGGCAAAGGCAATGAATGAGTGTATTCCAAAGGTGAGAAGATTAAATAAGGTAGGTGTAATATGGATGACTGAAGAGGTGAAGGATATACAATCTGGAAGAAAAAGACATTGTGGAGGCAGCACAAAATGAGTGGAGATAATCAGTTACACGAGAAGTACCAAAAGCAAGCAAGGAAGGTGATGTACTTAATAAAGATAGCAAAAGTGCAGTATGAGCAGCAGTTAGCAAATGATGCTAAAAGAAATCCTTTTTTTTTTTTTTTTTTTTTAGCATACTGGGGAGTTTTTTTGATATGTGGCCAGTGAAGGAAGAATGATTATGGGAGAATGATGTTGCTCAGTGATAATGGGAGAATGATAAACACCAAAGAGATGTAGTAGAGGTGTTAAATTAGCAGTACATTAAAATATTCCATCCCTGTGATTGTCACATTATGCAGAGCTTGAGAGCAGTGGGAATAGAAGAGGAACCAATGGTGAGTAAGTAGGAGAGGATATACCATCAAGTCCCATGGCCTTGATGGTGATATACCATCAAGGCCATGGGACTTGATGGTATATCACCACATACCTTGAGGGAATATTCCAGGGAGTTAGCAACACCTTTAATGTACATTTTCAACATGAGTCTTAGATTAGCCCAGGTCCCAAAGGAATGGAAATATGGCAAAATTGTTCCACTTCATAAAGGAGAGATGATAAGACTAAGGTTTCGAATTATAGGCCAATCTACTTGTCTGGAGTTGTGGTCCAGGAGAAGCTAGTGAGGACAAGGATTCAGAATTGGGTGGACAGCAACAAATTCTCTTTAATGGACTGGTGAGTTTGCTAAAGGAAAATTGTGTTTTAGCAATCTGCTTACTTATTATAACAAGGTGAAGAATACATTGGACAAGGGGATGAATATACAGGAGTAAATTTAGATTTTGAAAAGGCTTTTGATAGCTTACCATATGACAACTAGTAGTTAAATTGGAATAGATGGGGTTCAATAGAAGATTAGTGACCAGCCTGTTGATATCTATCAGACACCCAATCTCCTTGGATTGGAGATTGGCTGTCTGATAGGTATCAACAGGTTGTGTATGGAGGAGTGACATCCTAGAAGGGGGAAGTCACTAGTAAGGTGCCCCAGGAGGTCTGGTTTATTATTATTATTATTATGAGATGATAATAATAATAAAATAATCAATGAGTCTTTTGACCCAAGGAGTCAAAAGCCTCATTGAGGGAGAGCACCTACTCTACAACTCTCCATCTGCACCACTCAATCCACCAACTACAGTGAACCGTATCATCTATACCAATGCCATCTACTTCCCACCACCACCAATAGTTTCACAGAACAATCACAAACATCCATGCCCATAGTGGGATTCAAACTTGCAGCCTTTTTGGCTGGAGAGTGAATATGCTAACTGCTTGGCCAACAAGGCTGGTGTTTGTATGTAATTTGTATGTAAATGACATTGGAAAGAACTTAAATGGTGATATATAGTTGTTTGCAGATGATGCAAAGTTGGGGAGAATTATGAGAAGTAAAACATCTTGAAGAACATCACAAAGCACTGGATGGGGATTGTACACAGGGGATGAGATGGCCTATAAAGAAATCAATAATATAAACCATACATTTTTAGTAGCAGTTTTTTCAACATGAGTCTTCGATTTGTTATGTGTAAAAGAGCAAGTTGAATAGCATGCAGCTCAGCAGTATAGTTACTGCATTCAAATTGAATTTGCTGAAGACAATGCAGTCAGGAAACACAGTAGCACAACCAACAGAGATCGCAAACTATTAGTATAGACAGGTAAGAAATCAGAGTGTTCTGCTCTATGTAGATTTACAGCCAGACAGTGAGAAGTTAAATGAAACTTCTCACTAAATGAAATGGAGAAATATTATTATGTTCAATGTGGGTAATATTGTCAAGATTTGTGTAAGTAAATTGTGCAATCTATGCACATGCATAATAAACTTTACATCCCTTGTATTTGGCTAATGTAGGAGTTATGATTGACCCCAGTGTTTAGTTACTAGTTGTTCTTTTTTTTAAATAATTTATTTGTGAAACACCCTCTTTTCATTCATAGTTAAAAAAAAAAAAACTATATAAGAAACCCGAATAATCTTATTGGAATTTATTTATTTAAAAGATATAGATGCAAGATAAAAGAGATAAATGCAAGGCGAATCAGAGTAGGAGAGAGAGAGAGAATTTAGGGAGTATGAGTGAGAGGTATGGGGGTGCTAGAAGAGGAGAGAATGGAAACAGTAGAAGAGAGGGAATGAGAGAGAGGTATGGGAATGCTAGCAGACGAGAGGATGGAAACAGTAGGAGAGACGGAATGAGAGAGAGAGAGATATGGAAGTGCTAGAAGAGGAGAGAATGGAAACGGTAGGAGAGATGGAATGAGAGAGGTATGGGAATGCTAGAAGACGAGAGGATGGAAACAGTAGTAGGAGAGACAGAATGAGAGAGGGATATGGAAGTGCTAGAAGTGGAGAAAATGGAAACAGTAGGAGAGAGATGTATGGGAGTGCTAGAAGAGGAGAGAATGGAAACAGCAGAAGAGAGAGGTATGGAAATGAAAGAAGAGGAGAGAATGGAAACAATAGGAGCGAGGGAATGGTAAGAGGTATAATGTATGGCAACTCAATGATCTGTGGTGTTCAAGATAGGATGCGTGAGGAGTGTTTGCCAGGAGGAACAATAGAAAGGGTGGCTATGGCAATTAAGAGAGGTGAAAGGGTGGATGAGATGATTGTGATGGTAGGAACGAATGACTTGAGTGGTAATGTAAGTCGGGCAGCGAGAGATATGAGATTTTTGCTTGAGACTGTACGGAAGAAGACAGAGAGAGGAAAAATAGTGTGCGTGTTGCCTAGGTATGATAATGATGAGCTGAGCAGAAGAGCGGTGATATTGAATGGCATAATAGCGAGAATGTGTGACAAGAGAGGACTGGTATATGTGGATGCTTGGAGTGCATTTGAGGAAAGAGAGGAATTGTATGCGAGAGACCGTTTACATTTGAATGAGGAAGGACGTAGGCATCTGGAGAGATTGCTGTTCTGAACGAGTCAGTGTGTCCCAGGGAGGATGATAGCAGGGGTTGCCTCTTGTGGGAATGGATACTTGGGAGAAGGGAGACAATGTGAGGTAACACTGAGCCCAGTGGAGTCTAGAAGGGATAATGCTGGGTATAGAAACAATGGCATTTATATGCTTTATACTAATGTCAGGAGTACCCGGAATAAGGAAGAGGAATTGGTGCCGCAGATAGCATCAGCCTGGCCAAAAATTATTGGGATCACTGAGACGTGGTTGACAGAAGGGGATATAACAACAGGCATAGAAGTCGCTGGGTATAGCATTTTTTGTCAGGATAGGAGGGGAAAGCATGGTGGTGGGGTACTGCTTATGATAAGTGATGACCTATGTCCTCTAACAGTGGAGAATTTGGAAGGAAGTGAGACAAATGATTTTGAGAGCGTATGGTGTGAGGTAGAGGTAGGCAAGACAGGATATTTAGTGGGGTGTTGCTACAGACCCAGGAGCACAGAGGATGGGGACCAGGAGATGTTTAGACAGCTAAGTTTGGCAAGTGCAAGAAGAATGATTGTTATGGGAGATTTTAACTTCATTAGTATAAATTGGAGAGAGGAAGATGCATGTAGCAATAGGGGAATGGAATTTCTAGAATTCTTGAGGGACAAATGTCTTAGGCAACATGTAACAGAGGGAACAAGAGGTTCAAAAGTTTTGGATTTGGTTATAGCATCATAAGAGTTGATAATAACTGAGTTGATGTCTCTCCCACCAGTTGGAGAGAGTGACCATATGGTGTTGACTTGGAAAATGAATAGACATGCAGGATTATCAAAGAGACGAGAACTTATGTGGAATTATAAGGCAGGTGATTATAATAGTCTTAGACGTCAACTTCGGGAAGTTTCATGGAGGCAGGAATTGGAAGGCTGGGATATCACTATTGCGTGGGAAATTGTGAAAGAATATTTGTTATCAGCAATGGTAAGTTGTATACCACGAGTGAAGAAGAGGATGCAATTTGGAGTAAAGTGGATGACAAACAATATTAAACAGGAATTGCATGCGAAAAAGAGGCTATGGAAGAGATATAAGGAGACAGGTGAGAAGAAGATGCATGAAGAATATAAGACACAGGCCAGAAGAGTGACTAGTGTGGTAAGGAAACTGAAACTGGAATATGAGAGGAGATTGGCCCTAAGATCCAAAGAAAATCCTAGGGAATTTTTTAGCTATGTGGCCAGTAGGAGGAGAAATGACTGTGGAAGAATGATATTGTTGGATAAAAATGGGAATAGAGTGACTGATGCAGAGGACATAGTGGAATTGTTCAATGAACACTTTATTGGAGTATTTCATCCTAGAGGAGTCAGTTTTAATGCCAGAGTGATAGGATTGGTTCGAGGTCTGGAGGTACAGGAGGAGAGTGTGTTTCAGATACTGAGTACTCTGGACGTTAGTAAAGCTGTGGGACTGGATGGTATTTCACCACGAGTTTTGAGAGAATGTGCTGGGGAATTGACAGTACCTTTAACGTGGCTTTTCAATGAAAGTCTGGCTTTGGCAAAGGTGCCCAGGGAATGGAAGGAAGGTAAGATAGTGCCATTGCATAAGGGTGGTAACAGACTGGAAGTGTCTAATTATAGGCCAGTCTGTGTGTCATCAGTAGTTGTTAAGATCTTGGAGAAAGTAGTGAGGGACCATATGCAGCATTGGTCAGATGAGGGTAATGTTATCTGTGAGAATCAACATGGATTTGTGAAAGGATGCTCTTGTTTTAGCAATATGCTAGCCTTTTATAATAAAGTTTCAAGAACATTAGATGAGGGAAAGGCATATACTGCAATTTTCTTAGACTTGGCGAAGGCATTTGACAGGGTGCCACATGATAAACTGATATTTAAATTGCAGCACATGGGTCTGGATGTCAGATTGGTCAACTGGATTCAGGATTGGCTGTCTGATAGGTATCAGAGAGTTGTGTATGGTGGAGCAGTTTCCAGGAGGCAGAGGGTTACAAGTGGGGTCCCACAGGGCTCAGTACTAGGACCTATATTGTTTAACCTTTATATCAATGACATAGCCAGTGGATTGCAGGGGGATATTCAGTTGTCTGTGGATGATGCGAAGCTGGGAAGGATTATTAGTAATAGTGCAGATGTGGTAGCCCTGCAAGAGGATTTAAATAAGCTAGATAGACGGGCAAATGATGGGGGGTGTCAGTTTAATGCAGCAAAATGTAAGGTCTTGAGGTTTGGGAAAGATCGATGGGATGCTGTATACTCTATGGGAGGAGTTATACTGGAGCAAGTAGGGGAGACAAGAGATCTGGGGTTGATGATTGATAGAAACCTGAAGTTTAGGGGACATATTGCAAAGGTGGTGAAGGCAACACAGGGGATTGCTGCTATTATGAGAAGGACACTGACCTTCTCATTGAAGGGGATAAATTAACTGTGGAAAGGATACAAAGACGGATGACAAAGATGGTTTCAGGACTGTACAAGGATAGTTATGAGGATCGGCTGAGAGAATGTGGACTGCAGAGTTTAGTGGATAGAAGAAGGAGAGGTGATATGATTGAGACTTTTAAACTGTTGAGAGGTGGTTACAGGGTTGACACTGGGGAGTTCTTTCGCTTGGTTGAACAGCGGGAAGGAGTGATGACAAGAGGCCATCCCTGGAAGTTACGAAAGGAAACTGTGAGCAAGAGGGTAAGGAGTGGTTTCTTTGTGTGGAGGGTGGTTGAGCCGTGGAATGCATTGCCTGATGGAGTGGTGGGAGCGAGAACGGTCAGTGAGTTTAAAGAGTGGTATGATAGACTTTGTGTTTCTCAGGGGGGGACCTCCCCTCGCTGAGTCTTGACAGCCTTTATGTCTTAGGAAGGACCTCCCTCGATGAGTCTTTTGACTCCTTGGAGGCCTGAATAATAATAAAAAAAACTGAAACACCTAAATATTTTGCTGCATGTTTTCCAACACATCATCCAGGTGAATGTGTAAAATAAAAGTAAAGTATATTTAATAAAGTAAGGTGGAAAAATTGATTCCTCATATCGTAAATATGTGATGGAACATGGTGGGCTTTTCTGTATGTAATGATTAGATAGTTCTTTCTTAAATAATCATTACAAATGAACCTAAATTTTTGGGATGATAATAATACTGAACTTCTGTCAAAAGTGATAAAAAGAGCTGGCATGAAGCTATTAAGGTAAATATTGCCTATTATGCTGCTTCCTGATTTTTTTTTGTTTTTTGATAGAAACCTCTAAAAAAATTCAAGAAGTTGTTATCCAGGCTATACTTCTACAAAACCAAACCTTTTACTTAAATCAGTGAGTCAGTATATACAGTGGATTCTCACAATAACAAATTAGGAAAATTCCTACCTAAGTCCCATAGGGCTCAATACTGTGCTGAAGAAAACTCAGCAAATTATCCACTGTGCTGCTCTTACAAAGCCCTCTACAGTGGAAGTTAACTGTAATTGCAATCTAATTAGACAGGTTCTCCTATTTAATCACATTAGGAATTTTTAATTTGATTAGAAATAGTTTCCTATAACATAGACAACTGGTTGGTGTAAGTTCATTATCACCATCGTTAATTTGATTATCATCAATTATAAATGAGGTGTCAAATCATCCACCAATTGGTGAAAGTGACCATGAGGTGATTACCTGGGTGGTTGCCAGCAGTGCAAGGACCCCTGTGAAAAAAGGGTATATGTGGAACTACAAGGGGGGTGATTATGAAGAGCTCAGGAGACAGCTTGCAGATGTAGCATAAAATGAGAAGTTAGCTGGAAAAAAGATCAATGCAGCTTTGGGGATTTTCAAAAACTATTTAGTAGATGCAATGTCTAAATGTATACCACGGGTGAGAAGGTTAAATAAGGTAGGTGTGAGATGGATGAATAAAGAGATTAAGCATGCAATACAGAAAAAAAAGGCATTGTGGAGACAGCATAAGAGAAGTGGAAGTAACCAATTTCATGAGGTCTACAAAGACCAGGCAAGGAGGGTGACTTGGTTGGTGAGAGTAGCTAAAGAGAGGTATGAACAGCAGTTAGCTATTTGAAGCTAAAAAGAATCCTAGGGAGTTCTTTCGATATGTAGCCAGCAAAAGAAAGAATGATTATGGAAGGATGACATTGATTGGAGGAAATGGTATAAAGACAGCTGTTGCAGAATGTGTTGTGGAGATACTTAATGAGCAATTCATAAAGATCTTTCAATCTTGTGAATGTGACTTCATGGAGAGATTAAGAGCAGTTGATGATGGGGAGGAGAGACTGACTGTAAGTGAGCAAGAGGTGTTTGGGGAGTTGAGTAAACTAGATGTAAATAAGGCTGTGGGACTTGATAATATATCACCACGTATTCTGAAGGAGTGTGTCAGAGTGTTGACACCTGCCTTGACATATTTTTTTAATACGAGTCTTGCACTTGGTCAAGTTCCTAAAGAGTGGAAGGAGGGCAAGATTGTGCCACTTCATAAAGGAGGTGATCGAACTCAAGCATCAAACTATAGGCCTATCTGTGTGTCAGGTGTTGTGGTTAAGTTGTTGGAGAGGCTTGTGAGAGCTAGGATCCAGAGTTGGGTTGACAACAATCGTATAATCTTTGATGGACAGCATGGATTTGCTAAAGGGAGGTCATGTTTTAGTAATCTACTTACTTATTACAATAAAGTGACTGCTTCCTTGGACAGAGGAGAAGGATACACAGTAATATACTTGAATTTCGCAAAGGCTTTTGATAGAGTACCTCATGATAAGTTGACAGTCAAACTAGAGCAGATGGGGTTGGATATTAGATTAGTGCATTGGATTGGAGACTGGCTATCTGATAGGTATCAACAAGTTGTGTATGGGGGTGCAATATCCAGGAAAAGGAAAGTCACTAGTGGAGTGCCTCAGGGGTCTGTTTTAGGGCCATTACTATTTAACTTATATATTAATGATATTGGTGAAGATTTGGATGGAGATATTCAGTTGTTTGCAGATGATGCAAAGTTGGGACGAACCATAAAGAGTAGTGAAGATGTTGTGGCCTTGCAAGAAGACTTGAATAAATTGAGTGATTTGGTAAGCAAATGGGGATGTGAGTTCAATGTTGCAAAATGTAAAGTTTTAAAATTTGGAAAACAAAGATGGGATGCAGAATTTATGCTTGGTGAGAATATATTGTTGGAAGTAGAGGAAATAAGAGATCTGGGGGTGATAGTGGATAAGGATCTAAAATTTAGGGGACACATCGCCAAAATTGTGAAGACAACACAAAGACTTCTGGGAATGATGCAGAGGACACTGACATGTAGAAGTAGGGAGATACTTGTTCCAATGTATAAGGCTTTGATTAGGCCACACTTGGACTATTGTGCCCAGATTTGGTCACCGGGTTTTCAGAAGGTTGAAGAGATGTTGGAAAGGGTCCAAAGGCGACTGACTAAGGTAGTTTCTGACCTCTGGAATGTTGAGTATGAGGAAAGATTGAAAAGATGTAATTTGCAGAGTCTCGTGGAGAGAAGGAAAGGGGAGATATGATAGAGACCTACAAGTTGGTAAGGGGTTGTTATAGGATCAATGGTGGAGAAGTTCTACAGAGAATAGTGGGAGATCAGGGGAGAACCAGAGGTCATCCCTGGAAACTGTATAAGGAGGGTGTGAGTAAGGGAGTGAGAGGCAGGTTTTTTTCGTGCAGAGTTGTGAGTGATTGGAATGCCTTGCCTGAGAGCGTGGTGTCTGCAAGTAGTTTGAATGTTTAAGACACGGTATGATGAGATGTGTGTGTAAGATAAAAGGACCTCCTAGATGAGTCTTTGACTCCATGAGGTCTTGTTTAATAATAATAATAATAATAATCACCATGTACATTCCTTGAGGGTACATATCAGAATACTATGACAGTAGTATATGATCAACTTTACATTATTATTATTGGGAGTGCTATTGATGATAGAGAAAGAGTTATGTCCATACAAGGTAGAGATGCAAGAGGGAAATAGGGGCAGTGGTTTTGAGGCAGTATGGTGTGAGATAGAGGTGAATAGAATCAAATACTTGGTGGGATGTTGTTATTGTTATAGACTTGGTAATGTGGATGGTGGTGATAGTGAAATGTATAGTCAAATAAGCCAAGCAAATAAGAAAAGGGTGATCATTATGGGTGATTTTAATTATGGCAATATAGACTGGAATGAAGAGATAGCGACTGGAAGTAAAGAAAATGAGTTTCTTGAGTTTTTGAGGGATAACTACCTCAGACAGTATGTAACAGAGAGCACACGAGGATTAAGGGTCTTGGATTTGGTCATCTCATCGGAGGATGTAATTATAAATGAGGTGTCAAATCATCCACCAACTGGTGAAAGTGACCATGAGGTGATTACCTGGGTGGTTGCCAGCAGTGCAAGGACCCCTGTGAAAAAAGGGTATATGTGGAACTACAAGGGGGGTGATTATGAAGAGCTCAGGAGACAGCTTGCAGATGTAGCATGGAATGAGGAGTTAGCTGGAAAAGAGATCAATGCAGCTTGGGGGATTTTCAAAAACTATTTAGTAGATGCAATGTCTAAATGTATACCACGGGTGAGAAGGTTAAATAAGGTTGGTGTGAGATGGATGAATAAAGAGATTAAGCATGCAATACAGAAAAAAAAGGCATTGTGGAGACAGCATAAGAGAAGTGGAAGTAACCAATTTCATGAGGTCTACAAAGACCAGGCAAGGAGGGTGACTTGGTTGGTGAGAGTAGCTAAAAAGAGGTATGAACAGCAGTTAGCTAATGAAGCCAAAAAGAATCCTAGGGAGTTCTTTTGATATGTAGCCAGCAAAAGAAAGAATGATTATGGAAGGATGACATTGATTGGAGGAAATGGTATAAAGACAGCTGTTGCAGAATGTGTGGTGGAGATACTTAATGAGCGGTTCATAAAGATCTTTCAATCTTGTGAATGTGACTTCACGGAGAGATTAAGAGCAGTTGATGATGGGGAGGAGAGACTGACTGTAAGTGAGCAAGAGGTGTTTGGGGAGTTGAGTAAACTAGATGGAAATAAGGCTGTGGGATTTGATAATATATCACCACGTATTCTGAAGGAGTGTGCCAGAGAGTTGACACCTGCCTTGACATATTTTTTTAATACGAGTCTTGCACTTGGTCTAGTTCCTAAAGAGTGGAAGGAGGGCAAGATTGTGCCACTTCATAAAGGAGGTGATCGAACTCAAGCATCAAACTATAGGCCTATCTCTGTGTCAGGTGTTGTGGTTAAGTTGTTGGAGAAGCTTGTGAGAACTAGGATCCAGAGTTGGGTTGACAACAATGGTATAATCTTTGATGGACTGCATGGATTTGCTAAAGGGAGGTCATGTTTTAGTTATCTACTTACTTATTACAATAAAGTGACTGCTTCCTTGGACAGAGGAGAAGGATACACAGTAATATACTTGGATTTCGCAAAAGCTTTTGATAGAGTACCTCATGATAAGTTGACAGTCAAACTAGAGCAGATGGGGTTGGATATTAGATTAGTGCATTGGATTGGAGACTGGCTATCTGATAGGTATCAACAAATTGTGTATGGGGGTGCAATATCCAGGAAAAGGAAAGTCACTAGTGGAGTGCCTCAGGGGTCTGTTTTAGGGCCATTACTATTTAACTTATATATTAATGATATTGGTGAAGATTTGGATGGAGATATTCAGTTGTTTGCAGATGCTGCAAAGTTGGGACGAACCATAAAGAGTAGTGAAGGTGTTGTGGCCTTGCAAGAAGACTTGAATAAATTGAGTGATTGGGCAAGCAAATGGGGATATGAGTTCAATGTTGCAAAATGTAAGGTTTTAAAATTTGGAAAACAAAGATGGGATGCAGAATTTATGCTTGGTGAGAATATATTGTTGGAAGTAGAGGAAATAAGAGATCTGGGGGTGATAGTGGATAAGGATCTAAAATTTAGCGGGCACATCGCCAAAATTGTGAAGACAACACAAAGACTTCTGGGAATGATGCGGAGGACACTGACATGTAGAAGTAGGGAGATACTTGTTCCAATGTATAAGGCTTTGATTAGGCCACACTTGGACTATTGTGCCCAGATTTGGTCACCGGGTTTTCAGAAGGATGAAGAGATGTTGGAAAGGGTCCAAAGGGGACTGACTAAGGTAGTTTCTGACCTCTGGAATGTTGAGTATGAGGAAAGATTGAAAAGATGTAATTTGCAGAGTCTCGTGGAGAGAAGGAAAGGGGAGATATGATAGAGACCTACAAGTTGGTAAGGGGTTGTTATAGGATCAATGGTGGAGAAGTTCTACAGAGAATAGTGGGAGATCAGGGGAGAACCAGAGGTCATCCCTGGAAACTGTATAAGGAGGGTGTGAGCAAGGGAGTGAGGGGCAGGTTTTTTTCATTCAGAGTTGTGAGTGATTGGAATGCCTTGCCTGAGAGCATGGTGTCTGCAAGTAGTTTGAATGTGTTTAAGACACGGTATGATGAGATGTGTGTGCAAGATAAAAGGACCTCCTAGATGAGTCTTTGACTCCATGAGGTCTTGTTTAATAATAATAATAATAATAATAATATTAACCTCCTATCAACAATTTTCCTCCCAATTAGTCTATACTTGTCAGTAATCAAATATTGTCATATGCAATATTTCGGTCTTCTAGAGAACTTCTGACCAAATCAGAAATGCTCTTACCTAGATCTTGGTTTTCCTCTAGGTCTTTTTCCCATTTTGGCATGAAATACTTGTTCTGCTGAACTTTCCTCTCATATTCTGTTCAAATGACCATACAATCTTAGATCAACTCTGGTTATGAGTTGATCTAAGAAGCCAATTCCTTCCTAATATCTTCATTTTAACATGATTCTGCCACCAATGACATCTGTTCACCCCCCCCCTCCTCCAGTCTTTCTCAGAACTGTCATATATGTGATCTCTAGTCTTTGATTAAGTGATTTATTTCTAACCCAACTCTTAGATCCATAATTTAAAACTGTTTTCAGTATTGTCTTGTACACTGCTTGTTTAGTGTTGTGGCTAATTTCTCTCTTTTTCTATATACAGCAATCCCTCGATTAGTGCACCTAATGCATTCTTTAAAACAGGTGCATTAATTGAAAATGCACTAATTGAGTATAATAACCTATGGGAAAAAGTATAATTTGTTCATCAAATTTCTTTTTTGAACCTTAATTTTTTTATAAAAGAATTAAGGTACGTCTCAGGGCCCAGTTAAAGGAAAACCATGAAGCTGAAAGACAATAAAACATATTCAGAATATACATTTATTATTCTACTTCTTAACAAAGAATTGAGCTAACGTAGTTTGGTGGGCATTTTGTTTCTTTTTTTCATACAACCAACGGTATGGCCCTATTGCCTCTTCTACAAATTTTACTGCTTCTCTCTTCATCAGGGTCAGCCTTTGAAGCATTGCTGCTTAAAAATTTCGATTGTATGAAAAATATTTTCAAATTGTTCCTGTGAAATCTCTTTTGGCTGACTATCAGTGGTTAAATTTTCTTCATATTCTTCGGGATCTTCCTGCTGTACATCTAAATTTAGCAGGTCAGAATCAGATTTAATTAACTCTTGGATGTTATCATTGAAGGGAGAAAGAAATGAAGGAAGTACGAATTGGTCGCCAACATGTGAAATCAAGTACTTTATAGATAAAATTTCCCAACTGTTATACAAGCAAAATAGTTACCACTTTAAAAACCATAATGATCGTAAAAGACAGTTAATTTTCTGACATGTAATAATAAACAACTCATCCCAGAAGACAGATTGATTACTCTATTATCAGAATGGATTCTCCTTTTTTGTGAGATGTGCAGAAGTGTCGAAGGGTCTCAAATCTGTGGGCATACTATAGCAGACGACATAAATTTTGGCAATAAAAATTTGGAACCTAGTATACATGGGAGTAGTGTAGTATGCCATTAAAAATAACTTTGTAAAATGTTTTAAATCGGTAACTAAATTACTTCATTCTAGCGAGCGATTTTTTAAAATAGTTAGCCATAAAAATGTCAGCTAGCTATCAGCTAACGCCTTTTTATTCCCGTATACGGGAGTAGGCGAGGCCATTTAGCCCTATCTAACTTTTGGAGACTGAGTGGGCAGTTCAATCTCCACTGGTACCCAATCAGAGACAGATGGCCCAAAGCTATCACTAAAGGCGGTACGCAGTGAAGAGAGACGGCTCAAAATGTGCCGCCATCTCGTGGTCCCTAACCCTAACACAATATATTTAATGTCTGAAATAATGTGGGTTCTACGGTCGATTTTCTTGAGTTTACAGGACGAAAAACCCGAGTTTCCGGGAGGAAAAACCTGCTTGCCCGTGCCAGAGATCGACTAACTCGGGAACCGGTCGAAAAAAGGCTTAGAAAAATTTCCTCTAGTCGCCGACTAGACTCGAAATGAAGTCTTCCTTCGTGCGGCCAAGCACGGTGGTGTGCAAACGCCACATCCACTGAGCTACACAGGCTCTTCCATAAAAATGTACAGATGGAAAATTTTTTAAATCTGTAACATTTTTAAGATGTATATAGGCGTACTAACCGAATTTGGGCATCGAAAAAAAAGATGCACTAATCAGGGGAGCATTAATCGAGGGATTACTGTAAATTAATTCAGCTGGCTCCCCATCAGACCAGTTTTACTTATTCTGTTGTCTATTTCCATTAACTTGCCATCTTCACTAAAAACTGCTATTTAGCTGAAATGCTTTACCAGTTCTATAGTTGATAATGTAGCTGAAGTTTTCTATGTTCCTACCTGTTTTCATAGTTTTGGTCTTTATTTTGCTAATTGTCATGTCAAATTAGTTATAGCTGTCATTCAATTTAGTTAGAAAATCCTTTAGACTTGCATTGGATTTATTTAGGAGCATAACATCACCTGCATAAAACAGAGAACTAAGTTTGATATCTTTATTTCTAATATCATATATGATGCCATTTTCTTTCATAATGAGAGCAGAGAAAGCATGCATCATGTCTTACACCTGATTTTATATCATATCATCTTCCTGTATTTCTTTAAATTCTAACTGCTGACTTATAACTTAGATTATGTATTGGTCTGTACAATGTTCCATTTATCCCATGTAACTATACTGTTTTTAAATGTTTTTCTTGGGGTGCCTTGTCATATACTTTTTCTAGATCTATAAAACTTAAGTGCAGATCCTTGTTATATTCCAATATTTCTCAACCAACTGTTGTAAAGTGAGTATATGATCTTTGCAACCTCTATTTGGTCTGAATACAGCTTGTTCTTCTCCAAATCTCTTCAATAATTTTTCTTAGCCTCTTCTTGGACCTCCCGCAATGATTCTTTTGACCCCATGGTGGCCTGAATAATAATAATAATAATAATAAGGCTATGTGAATGGATAGCATATCACCATTTTTTCTTAAGAAATGTGCAATACAGTTGGCTATGCCCTTGACTTGGTTATTTAATGAAAGCCTTGCAGTGGGTAGGGTTCATAAGGAGCGGAAAGAAGGTAAAATAATACCACTCACAAGGACGGTTCTAGGACAAGTCTCCAATTATAGAACAGTGTGTATAACTGTGGTTGTGGTCAAGGTGTTGGAGAGATTGGTAAGGAATAGAATACAGAATTGGGTTGATGGACATAGCATTCTTTATGATGGACAGTATGGATTTGTAAAGAGCAGATTTTAGCAATTTACTTAGATTTTATGATAAGGTAACAAGTATGTTAGATAAGGGAGAATCATATACAGTGATATTCTTGGCTTTGCAAAAGTTTTATAAATTACCAAATGATAAATTGGTATACATTGGTTGGTTAGATGGATAGAAGATTGGCTCTGAATGATACCGGACAGTTGTGTATGATGGATCAGTGTCTCAAAAAAGGAGGGTAGCCAGCAGCATGTCCCAGGGTTCTGTTCTTGCTCCCCCTACTTTTTAAATTGTTTTTAAAAAGTAGGGGGAGCAACTACTTATAATTCTCCCCAACTTTGCATCAGCAGCAAACATCTTTAGTTGTTTGCTGCTGATGCAAAGTTGGGGAGAATTAAAAGTAGCGCTACTGATGTTAATTCCTTTCAGATTTGAATAGACTTTTGACTTGGACAAAGGAGTGGGGGTTGTAGTTTTAATATCAATAAGTACAAGGTGCTACATTTTGGCAGGCAGAAATATAAGGCTTTGTACTATATTGACAGTGCTGTACTGCAGGACATAGATGAGATTAGAGATTTCGTAGTAATGGTTGGCAGTAGTTTAGAAGGCATATTGGTGATGCAAAGGCTGCACATTGTATGATAAGAAGTACTCTATTATGTAGGGAGAAGAAAGTGGTTATGCCACTGTATAAAGCACTGGTCAGACTACACTTGGACTATTGTGCTCAAATCTGGTCACCTGGTTTTCAGTGTGATGTGATGTGGAAACATTGGAGAGAGTCCAGAGGCGAGTGATTAAGACAATATCAGGACTGCT
This sequence comes from Typopeltis vanoorti, assembly GCF_054136105.1. Classification (NCBI taxonomy): domain Eukaryota; kingdom Metazoa; phylum Arthropoda; class Arachnida; order Uropygi; family Thelyphonidae; genus Typopeltis; species Typopeltis vanoorti. Next base: position 81,358,195 of record NC_143559.1, read on the forward strand.
GGCTATGGAGAGAGGTTGAAACAATGTGGATTGCAGAATTTGGTGAATAGCTGGAAAAGAGGTAATATGATAGAAACATTTAAGTTAGTGAGAAGATTTTGGTGGATTAATCCAGATGAGATTATAAAAAGAATAGAAAGCAAGAGGGGAAAAACCAAAGGTCATCCCTGGAAGCTATGTAAGAGTGAAGAGTAGATTTTTTACATGGAGAATTGTCAGTTAATGGAACATTACCAGACTGTGTTGTTAATGAAAAGAGTTAAGGATTTTAAGAATCAGTATGATAAATATGTTGTCAGTTGAATGAACCTCCCATGATGATTCTGCAAATTCCATGGAAGGCGCAATAATAATAATAATAATAATGCTTGTATAAATCTAACCTGGAACACTAAGCTAAGTCTGTGAAGATGCCTATTTACCAAGCCCATGCTTATCACCTCCCATACATCATTTGTAATAAGATTGCCAGTATCCTCTCTGAGTGTTCAATATGTGTCATTGTAGATTGCTTTTTCCCTTCGGATTTCATTAACAATGCCAGAATATCTCATGGCGTGGTACTTTTATTCACACACCTCCACCCCCCTTTTTCATTTGACAGTCCTTGTGGAGTTCAAATGATACAAGATCTTCACAATCTGTCTTAACATAGATATACTACCCATTTTTCTATAAGGTTTATACCTTACACGCACTGAACTTCAATGTTACTAATGTATACAATGTCTTATTTCAAGTATGAAGCACCTATCATTGCTTGAGATGACTTACACTTCGAGCCTTTCTAGCACAATGACTATCCATTTCCTCATCAGCTTCCAAAAAAACAAGAAGCAACTATTGTTGAATTAGTATCGTTTTATTTAATTTTTTTTTTTAAATTGTGTGAACAATCTGAAAATACTTGTGATATTTCAATGAAAGGGAAGAAAATATTGAATTTTTTACTTCTTTGATTAATAATAGTAATTAAAAACGAGGAAGAAGGAAAAAGGAAGAAATTTAAGATCTAGATTTAAGATAGAATGATGTCAGGAAGGCACATAAGTAGGGGAACATGGAGAGAAAGCATCAGAGGAGAGAGAGTGAGGGATGCATGTGAGCAATCGAGGAACAGGGTGGTGAGAAGTGTAATGTATGGGGACTCAATGATCATGTTGGTGTTCAAGATAGGATGCGTGAGGATTGTTTGCTTGGAGGAATGATAGAAAGTGTGGCTATGGCAATTAAGAGGGGTGAAAGGGTGGATGAGATGATTGTGATATTAGGAACAAATGACTTGTTGTAAATTGTAAACTGATTGTTTACAATTTACATTGGGCAGCGAGAGATATGAGATTCTTGCTTGAGTTTGTGCAAAATAAGACACAGAGAGGAAAGATAGTGTGCGTGTTACCTAGGTATGATAGTGAAGAGCTGAGCAGAAGAGCAGTAATATTGAATAACATAATAGCTAGAATGTGTCAGAAGAGAGGACTGGAATATATGGATGCTTGGAGAGTGTTTGAGGACAGAGAGGAATTGTATGCGAGAGACCACTTGCATTTGAATGAGGATGGATGTAGAGAGAGCGTGAGATTGCTGTTCTGAACGAGTCGGTGCGTCCGAGAGTGGAGCGTAGCAGGGGTGGCCTCTTGGGGGAATGGGTACTTGGGAGAAGGGGAATGACATCAGGTAACGCTGAGCACAGTAGAGTCTAGAGGGGATAATGCTGGGTATAGAAACAAAGGCATTTATATGCTATATACTAATGCCAGGTGTATCCGGAATAAGGGAGAGGAATTGGTGGTGCAGATAGCATCAGCCTGGCCAAAAATTATTGGGATCACTGAGATGTGGTTGACAGAAGAGGTCATAATAACAGGAATAGAAGTCGCTGGGTACAGCATTTTTCGGCAGGATAGGAAGGGAAAGCGTGGTGGTGGAGTACTGCTTATGATAAGTGACGACCTATGTCCTCTAAGAGTGGAGACTTTGGAAGGCAGTGACACAGTGACAAAGGTAGTTTGGGAAATTGTGAAGGAATATCTGTTAGCAGCAATAGTAAGCTGTATTCCACGAGTGAAGAAGAGGACACAATTTTGAGTAAAGTGGATGGCGAACAATATTAAACAGGAACTGCATGCAAAAAAGAGGCTATGGGAAAGATATAAGGAGACAGGTGAAGAGAAGATGCATATAGAATATAAGACACAGGCCAGGAGCGTGACTAGTATGGTAAGGAAGGTGAAACTGGAATATGAGAAGAGATTGGCCCTAAGATCCAAAGAAAATCCTAGGGAATTTTTTAGCTATGTGGCCAGTAGGAGGAGAAATGACTGTGGAAGATTGACATTGTGGGATAAAAATGGGAATAGAGTGACTGATGCAGAGGACATAGTGGAATTGTTCAATGAACACTCTATTGGAGTATTTCATCCTGGAGGAGTAAATTTTAATACTAGAGGATAGGGCGGGTTCGAGATTTAGAAGTGCAGGAGGGGAGTGTGTTCGAGATGCTGAGTACTCTGAATGTCAGTAATGCTGTGAGACTAGATGGTATTTCACCACGAGTTTTGAGAAAATGTGCTAAAGAGCTGACAGCTCCTTAGACCTGGCTTTTCAATGAAAGTCTGGCTATGGAAAGGTGTCCCAAGAATGGAAGGAAGGTAAGAGAGTTGTGCCACTGAATAAGGATGGTAGCAGACTGGAAGTGTCTAATTATAGGCCAGTTTGTGTGTCATCAGTAGTTGTTAAGATCTTGGAGAAATTAGTGAAGGACTGTATACAGCATTGGGTAGATGAGGGTAATGTTATCTGTGAGAGTCAATATGGATTTGTGAAGGGGCGCTCTTGTTTTAGTAATATGCTAGCCTTTTATAATAAAGTTACAAGAGCAGTAGATGAGGGAAAAGGCATATACTGCTATTTTCTTGGATTTAGCGAAGACATCTGATAGGGTGCCACATGAAAAGCTGATATTTAAGTTGCAGCACGTGGATCTGGATGTCAGGTTGGTCAACTGGATTCAGGATTAGCTGTCGAATAGGTATCAGAGAGTTGTGTATGGTGGGACAGTTTCGAGGAGGCAGAGGGTTACAAGTGGGGTCCGACATGGCTCAGTACTGGGACCTATATTGTTTAACCTTTATATCAATGACATTGGATTGCAAGACGATAGTCAGTTGTTTGCGGATGATATGAAGTTTGAAAAGGTTATTAGTAATAGTGCAGATGTGGTAGCCCTGCAAGAGGATTTGAATAAGCTAGACAGATGGGCAAATGAATGACAATGTCGAAAGTTTATTTTTCATTTGGTTAGACTATATTAAATTTAGTTTAATCCTTTATCCAAGTGTGAGCAAACAAAGTTTGTGCCTGAAAGTATCTTCAGGACTGGATTAAAGTGGTTATGACAATGTTGGTTTAATGCAGCCAAATGTAAGGTCTTGAGGTTTGGGAAACATCGATGGGACGCTTCATACTCTACTGGAGGAGCTATATTCGAGAAAGTAGGGGAGCAAGAGATCTTGGGGGTGATGATTGATAGAAACTTGAAATCAAGGGATATATTGCAAAGGTGGTGAAGGTTACAGAGGATTGCTGCAATAATGAGAAGGATGCTGACCTGCAGAGATAAAAGAATTATCATTCCTTTGTATAAGACTCTGATCATACCACACTTAGACTATTCTTTACAAATTTGGTCCCCAGGATTTGAAGGGGATAAATTAACTGTGGAAAGGGTACAAAGGTGGATAACAAAGATGGTTTCAGGACTGTACAATGTAAGTTATGAGGATCAGCTGAGGGAATGTGTACTGCAGAGTTTGGTGGATAGAAGAAGGAGAGGTAATATGATTGAGACTTTTAAGCTGTTGAGAGGTGGTTACAGGGTTGACAATGAGAGTTCTTTTGCTTTATTGAACAGCGTGAAGGAGTGATGACAAAGGGCCATCCCTGGAAGTTATGAAAGTAACCTGTGAGCAAAAGGTGAGGAGAGTCTTGATAGACTTTGTGTTTTCTAGGAACGACCTCTCACGACGAGTCTTTTGACTCCATGGAGGCCTGAATAATAATAATAATTTCATATGAGATACTTGTTTGGGAAGTAATGAAATAAGAAAAGGTTACTGCCAAAAAAAGGATATATATGGAATTATAAAGTGAGAGATTATGGGAAGATCTGAAGTCAACTTAGCGTCAATACATTCTGTGTATGATGCAAAAAAATGGAAGACATTCTGTGCAGAGAAGATGATGAGAGTGTATGAAAATTCATCAGATAGTATCGGACACAAGCAATGCATAACTACCTACCAAGAATTAAGGGCAGAAAAGGCGACAAAATAGTACATGCATGGTTACAGAAGTTTTCAATTATAGGAGGAATGAAATTACGAACAGTTAAATGAAGTGTTAGAAAAGATGTTATGAAGGAGGCACAAGATAGTTGGTTGCGATCAGATCATTGAGGAGTATAAAGTGCATGCCAGGAAGATGATGAGCATGATAAAGAAAAGAAAGGTGCAGTATGAGTATGAGAGGAGATTGGCTGGTCAGGCAAAGCTTAATTCAAGGGAATTCTTCCACTATATAGCAATAAAAAAAAAAAAATTATGGTAAGTTGACACTGGTGAATAGTTATGGTAGCAGAGTGGCCACTGCAAGTGATATAGTGAAATTTATAATAATAATAATATTATTATTATTATTAAAAGGAATATCATAATAATATTTTTGCCTTAGTCCATATTATTATTATTATTATTATTATTCAGGCCTCCAAGGAGTCAAAAGACTCATCGAGGGAGGTCCTTCCTAAGACATAAAGTCTGCAAGACTCATCGAGGGGAGGTCCCTCCCCTGAGAAACACAAAGACTATCATACCACTCTTTAAACTCACTGACCGTTCTCGCTCCCACCACTCCATCAGGCAATGCATTCCACGGCTCAACCACCCTCCACACAAAGAAACCACTCCTTACCCTCTTGCTCACAGTTTCCTTTCGTAACTTCCAGGGATTGCCTCTTGTCATCACTCCTTCCCGCTGTTCAACCAAGCGAAAGAACTCTCCAGTATTAACCCTGTAACCACCTCTCAACAGTTTAAAAGTCTCAATCATATCACCTCTCCTTCTTCTTCTATCCACCAAACTCTGCAGTCAATATTCTCTCAGCCGATCCTCATAACTATCCTTGTACAGTCCTGAAACCATCTTTGTCATCCGTCTTTGTATCCTTTCCACAGTTAATTTATCCCCTTCAAATCCTGGGGACCAAATCTGAGAACAATAGTCCAAATGTGGTCTGATCAGAGACTAATACAACGGAATGATAACCCTCTTATCTCTGCAGGTCAGTGTCCTTCTCATAATAGCAGCAATCCTCTGTGTTACCTTCACAACCTTTGCAATATGTCCCCTAAACTTCAGGTTTCTATCAATCATCAACCCCAGATCTCTTGTCTCCCCTACTTCCTCCAGTATAACTCCTCCCATAGAGTATGCAGCATCCCATCGATGTTTCCCAAACCTCAAGACCTTACATTTTGCTGCATTAAACTGAAACCCCCATTCATTTGCCCATCTATCTAGCTTATTTATATCCTCTTGCAGGGCTACCACATCTGCACTATTACTAATAATCCTTCCCAGCTTCGCATCATCCGCAAACAACTGAATATTCCTCTGAAATCCACTGGCTATGGCAGTGATATAAAGGTTAAAGAATATAGGTCCTAGTACTGAGCCCTGTGGGACCCCACTTGTAACTCTTTGCCTCCTGGAAACTGCTCCACCATATATAACTCTCTGATACCTATCAGACAGCCAATCCTGAATCCAGTTGACCAATCTGACATCCAGACCCATGTGCTGCAACTTAAATATCAGCTTATCATGTGGCACCCTGTCAAATGCCTTCGCCAAGTCTAAGAAAATTACAGTATATGCCTTTCCCTCATCTAATGTTCTTGTAACTTTATTATAAAAGGCTAGCATATAGCTAAAACAAGAGCGTCCTTTCACAAATCCATGTTGATTCTCACAGATAACATTACCCTCATTTGCCCAATGCTGTATACAGTCCCTCACTACTTTCTCCAAGATCTTAACAACTACTGATGACACACAGACTGGCCTATAATTAGACACTTCCAGTCTGTTACCACCCTTATGCAATGGCACTATCTTACCTTCTTTCCATTCCCTGGGTACCTTTGCCAAAGCCAGACTTTCATTGAAAAGTCAAGTTAAAGGCACTGTCAATTCCCTAGCACATTCTCTCAAAACTCGTGGTGAAATACCATCTAGGATTTTCTTTGGATCTTAGGGCCTATCTCCTCTCATATTCCAGTTTCTCTTTCCTTACCACACTAGTCACTCTTCTGGCCTGTGTCTTATATTGCTCATGCATCTCTTCACCTGTCTCCTTATATCTCTTCCATAGCCTCTTTTTCGCATGCAATTCCTGTTTAATATTGTTTGTCATCCACTTTACTCCAAATTGCATCCTCTTCTTCACTCGTGGTATACAACTTACCATTGCTGATAACAAATATTCTTTCACAATTTCCCACGCACTAGTGATATCCCGGCCTTCCAATTCCTCCCTCCATGAAACTTCCTGAAGTTGACATCTACGACTATTATAATCACCTGCCTTATAATTCCACATAAGTTTCCGTCTCTTTGATACTCCTGCATGTCTATTCATTTTCAAAGTCAACACCATATGGTTACTCTCTCCAACTGGTGGGAGAGACATCAACTCAGTTATTATCAACTCTTCTGATGCTATAACCAAATCCAAACTTTTGAACCTCTTGTTTCCTCTGTTACATGTTGCCTAAGACATTTGTCCCTCAAGAATTCTAGAAATTCTATTCCCCTATTGCTACATGCACCTTCCTCTCTCCAATTTATACTACTGAAGTTAAAATCTCCCATAACAATCATTCTTTTTGCATTTGCCAAACTTAGCTGTCTAAACATCTCCTGGTCCCCATCCTCTGTGCTCCTGGGTCTGTAGCAACACCCCACTAAATATCTACCAATATTCTTTATAACTATTTATCTAAAAATGAATTTTGCACTGTATCATATAGCACATTCTGTAACATCCTGTACTAAACTGAAAATATATTATATGAATTGCATTCAGAAAAGAATATGTATGTATGCATATCCATAAAAAAATCTAATTTTTCTGAATTGAATGTGAATTATATATATTGTAAATAACTTATATTACCACTTTGTCAAATGTTAAAATATATATATATATATATATATATATATATATATATATATATATATATATATATATATATATATATATATATATATATATATATATATATATATATATATATCATCATCATCATCATCATCAAATTCCTGCCTTGTACCCTCAAGGGGTGTACAGGATATGACAGTACTACATGAAAAAATTACATCATCACTAACTTCCTATCTACAATTTTCCTCCAAATCAGTCTGTTACTTGTCAAGACTCCAACATTATCAGATCTTATATTTCTATCGTCTAAGGCACTTTGTACCGTATCAATCCACCTATATCTTGGTCTTCCTCTGGGTCGTTTTCCTGCCAACCTGGCAGAGAACACTTGTTTTGCTAATCTTTCCTCTCCCATTCTATTTAAGTGACCATACCATCTGAGATTAGCTCTGCTAACGCATTCCTGGATGCTCACAATGTGAAGTTCTTTCCTAATATCCTCATTTTTAATATGATATTGCCATTGATGCCATCTGTTCACGCCTCTAATCTTTCTCAGGACTCTCATATCTGCGGTCTCTAGTCTTTGGTCAAGTGTTTTACTTCTGACCCAGCTCTCAGATCCATAGGTTAAAATTGGTTTGAACACAGTCTTGTATACAGCTAATTTAGTGTTCCGACTAATTTCTTTCTTATTCCATATGAATTTATTCAATTGACTTCCCACGATACCAGCTTTGCTGATTCTGTTGTCTATTTCTATATTTAGTTTACCATCTTCAGTAAAAATTGTGCCTAAGTAGCTGAAATGTTTTACTTGTTCCACAGGTTTTCCATTCACAACACAGTTGACATTTTCAATGATTCTGCCTATTTTCATTGTCTTTGTCTTTTTATTGCTGACCTTCATACCATATCTATTACAACAGCTATTCAATTTAGTCAGAGAATCTTGCAGACTTGTAGCGGATTTATTTAGAAGTATAACATCATCCGCATAAAGCAAAGAGCTGACATTAACATCTCCAATTTTGATATCAGGTTTAATACCACATTCCTTCATAATGTGATCCATATAGATAATGAATAACAGAGGGGATAATGTACATCCTTGTCTCACACCAGATTTAACATTAAACCATCTTCCTGTACTTCCTTCAATTCTAACTGCTGACTCACAACTCAAATAAAGACTAAGTATTGCTTGATATAATGCCCCATTGACACCATATAACTGCAGCGTATTGAATAGCTTCTCTCTTGGCACCTTGTCATATGCCTTTTCCAAATCGACAAAACTTAAATACAGATCTTTGTTATATTCCCATGCTTTCTCGACTATTTGTCGTAAAGTGAAGATCTGATCCTGACAGCCTCTATTTGGCCTGAATCCAGCTTGTTCTTCACCAAGCTTTTCTTCCACAATTCTTCTCAACCGTTTCTCAAGTATACTTGCATAGATCTTGCCAGGAACACTCAGTAGGGAAATACCTCTGTAATTCTCACATTCAGTTTTATTTCCCTTTTTATATATGGGTACTATGAGAGCTCTACTCCAATCATCGGGAATTCGTCCCTCTGTCCAGGCTTTCTGAACTATGCAGTGCAGCCACTGTAAGACTCTTATACCACCATACTTCAGCATTTCTGGTCGAATATCATCTACTCCTGCTGCCTTTCCACATTTCAAGCCTTTGATGGCTTTTTCTACTTCAAGTATGGATATGTATTCCTGACTGCATGCCTGGTCAGTGTTTTTTATCACTGTGCTGTCATCACTACTTGTTTCATTTAGCAGTTTTTCAAAGTAATTACTCCATACTTCAAGGATATCTTTTTCTCCTGTTTTCATTTCACCTTTATCATCTCTAATTCCTTTTACAGCACTCTTTCCTCCATTCCTAAGCTTCTTCAACAACCTCCAGAATATTTTGCCACCTTCTTGATATTTATTTTCTATATTCTTGCCAAAGTCCTCCCATGACTTTTGTTTAGCTAGTTTTACACACTGTTTAGCTTTCTTACATTTGTCTCTGTATTCTGTAAGAGTAAAAGCTGACTTATTTGCCAGGAACTTTTGATATGCTTTCTTCTTTTCCTTCACTGCCTCTTTAACTTCCTGTGTCCACCAGGGAGTTCTGATTTTTTTATCCTTGCACACAACCTCACCACATGCCTCTCTGGCAGAATCAATCAATGTTTCCTTCAGAGTTTGCCACTGAATCTCCAAGGCTTGATTCCTGTTCTCAAACTCTTTCATTTTCTTTTCAATAATATTTCTGTATTTTAGTCTACAGTTCACATCTGAGAGCTGCTCAACTTTTATTCGCTTTAAAACTTTCTTACATGTTATTCTTTTCAATATGAAATTCAATTTTATCCTGCTCAAGACTAAATAGTGATCACTTCCAATTTCAAATCCTCTGTACACTCTGGTGTCCTGCACCAGGGAGAAAACATCACTATCAACAATAACATAGTCAATGAGACTTTTCTTATTCCTAGCCTCTTCTCTCCATGTGAATTTGTGCACATTTTTATGTTGGAACATGGTGTTAGTAATAACCAGTCCATGTCCTGAGCAGAAATCCAACAGATATTTGCCATTATTATTAGCTTTGCTCTTTTCTCCAAATTTTCCCAAAATATTTTTGTATGTCTCACAATCATTTCCTACTCTACTATTTAGATCCCCAACAAGGACCAACTTTTCCTTTTTCATTGTGTCAGTTGCTTTTTCTAAAGCCTCAAAAAATTCCTCCACTTCTACCTTAGTAGAACCTTCTGTGGGACCATAGGCACAAATAAGTCTCATTGTCCAGTTCCCCATTCTCATATTTGCCCACATTACTCTACTTGAGACTGACTGCCATTCAAGAAGATTAGCCTCGTATTTTGTGTTGAATACTATGGCTACTCCTTCTTTTCCTTGATTGTCATTGCCTGAATATAACATTTTGTATTTATTGCTCAGAAAGATCTCACCAGTTTTGGTCTTTTTTGTTTCAGTCACCCCTATTATGTCGATCTGGTACTTATCTAATTCCTCAGCTAGCTCCATTTCTTTGCCATTCAGGCTTCTTACATTGATAGTACCGATCTTTAACTCTGGTGATGTTGAGTTGGGGTTTGTTTTCAGATTTGTTCCAGTAGCTGACTTTTCGCTGTTCGCCCTGGTTCCCTGGCGAAAACAACGGGGGCCTTGTTTAACCGGGCGACGCCCCAGCCGGCATGAAATTTTGTCATGTTGTACCATCATTTTTTATTTTGGTTTAACCAATAAGAATACAATTTGGTCGGCTAAATCCCAAATTGCCAGCCCATCCTCGTTCGTTCAGTATCAAAGTAGATACCCAACAGGGTGCACCACGAGAAGGTGAGGATTGGACATTAGGTCAGAAGCCCTGGTCGGTTCTCTGCATTCCTTTAAAGGCTATGTGGAGGTCTCCTCTCAGTTATACAGCTTTGACCCTTAAGCACCCCTATATATATATATATATATATATATATATATATATAAAATTGAATTTAAATGACTCTATACTGAGAAAGAAAAGTTTAATGTTAAGATACAACTAGTTTCATTGAAAATTCAACTTCTTCAGGTATCATAGGCAAAGAATTAAATAAAAAATAACAGAGACATGATAAAATACATTAACAGATCTAGTATAAAACACACAAGTATATTTAAAAACAGGAATGTGTGCTTGAGTTCCAAATGAAGTTGACTACGTGCATGAGCTGACACAAGTGCGCCAGTATTGGACAGTGGCAATGTGTGCATCAGAAATATTGTAGCTAAGGCTGTTATTAATATGAGATGAATCAAGTGATATTTCTCTAGATTCAACTATTCTTCTTTCAAATTCATCATAGCATACATGGATATTAGAAGTTTGTGGTCAGTTTACAAGGTGTTGGTGGCCTTCATCCGAGTTGATAGAGAAGAGAACATGGCTAGAGAGAGCACTGGCCCTGGTTCTGTTGTAGGAAATGTCTCTTTGGTGTTCTTTCATGTGTAAAAGGATGGATTTAGCTGTCTGGTGGTAGTATGGTTTGCCACAATCACACAAAATCTTATAGACTCCTGGATACTGAGTAGGAAGATGTTTCATTTTAGGTCTACTTAGTATGGATCAACGTTTAGGAAACGTAGTGAAGCAAGTTATAACATTGAATTTCTGAAGCATTTTGGCTAGTTTTGGGGCGAGAGAGCTGATGTATGGTAACGAAATAAAAGCTCTTGGTGGAGAAGAATCTTCAAAAGCAGTTGAGTGGTGGACAGAGAGAAATTTAATAATCTTTTTAAGAGAGAATCCATTGTTAACAAAAGATCTTTGAAGAAAATTGAGTTCATATTCAGTTTCTGTTTCATCTGTTAATAAAGATCTGGCTTGATGTGCCAGGGTTGAAATAATACCAAACTTTTGTGGAGGGTAGTGATGGGAAGAAGCATAAAGGTATCTGTCTGTGTGAGTGGGTTTTCTAAAAATGGAGATTTTGATATTTTCAGCGCATCTCGTAAGTTTTAAGTCCTTTAGGTTTAAGAGTCGAGGAATTAATTGCTTTTTCTTCAAAATCCTTAAGAAATATGTCAGCAAAAATCAGAGAGAGCAGACTGCCCATAGCTAAACCTGAGTTTTGTTTATAAATTTTGTTATCGTATTTGAAGTATCCTGAGGAAATTAAGGATTTTGAAGAAAAAGCAATTAATTCCTCAACTCTTAAACCTAAAGTATGGTATCGTTATATTGATGATGTATTTCTCATCTGGGAACATGGTGTCGACAACCTCAACTTTTTTTTAATAATGTTGATACTATGTTGTCAGCAAAACAGTAAACATTCAAAACATACAAAACTTTTTTGAAGAAAACTGATAGCCTCAGCTAAGGAAGCATGTGGGAGGGGTCTACATAGTTAAAAACTCACTCATTTGCAAATCCCTGGTGGACAGTCAGTAAATTTGAGAGTCCAGAAAAAAAAAGGAAGTTGTGGTAAGCAGATAATTAAAGATGCTCATAAAAAAAAAAAAAAAAAATGAAATAACATTATTATTATTATTACAGTAACCTCCATAGAGTCAGTAGACATCATGGGAGGCAAATGTATCTAGCAACATGTCTATCATATATCATATGGAACCTGAAATCATTTATATATGGAACCTGAAATCATTTATACTCCCTGCATTTACAATGCATTTCACTTACCTGCTACTCGCTACAAAAAAAATCTACTCTGCACACCCTTCTTCACTACATCTTGTTTTATGATCTCTCTCTTCTGTATCTGGTAAAATCCCTTAACTAACTTGAAAGTCTCCATCCCATCACCTCTTTTCCTCATATCCACCAAACTCTGCTGTCTGCAATCCTTTGATGGCTGTGCATAACTAACATTCCAGAATCCCGATATTACTTTGGTCTGGATGTATCTGAATTCTCTAGTATCGCCTTGCCACATCACAATGAAAACTAAGTGACCAAATTTGAGCACAATAGTGTATGTGTGTGGTCTAACCAATGTCTTATACAGAGGCATAATCACATCATTATTCCTGCATGTTAGCTGTACTTCTTATGACAGCAATGTGATATGCAGTCTTTGCAATACACTTTTGGAACTTTAGTCCATGGTCCGCCCTCACTACAAGATTCCTGAAACATAGCTCCATCAATACAGTACATAGTCTTATATCTCTGCACCCCCAAAATGCAACATCTTGCACTTATTAATATTAAAACTGCAATCCCACTCTGGTAAGATTATGATAAACTATTTAATTAAATCCCATATTTCACCTAGGTTGCATGGACATCAGGGATTCAAGATGACAAAAATAAAGTACATACTCAATATAGCACATAATCGTATATATATATGTTAGGTGTCCATGTATTAAAATTGTGCTGACTTCTTCTGGATGTCCCTATTTGTTGAATGGGCACTCGTCTCGTGTTGTGTCGTATCATATCAGAAATCAACATTGAAAAGCAAAGGCAAGAAGAAGAAAGAAATTTTAAGATCAGGCTGCAGATACACTCAGAATACAAACTATCAGCCACTTTCTACAACAGGCATTTCATTAAATTACAAAACATAACTATCATCAGTGAAGGTAGACAAAACAAAACCACAACTCCTGACACCTTAGAAGCTTTCTGGAGATACTACAAACAACCAATACCTTTATTACCGCTTGCCACATGTATCTTCTCAGACTCTGCTACCCTATATGCATCCTGATCTATTCCATTTCTATGCTGATCATCCCTATACATATATTCACTACTACTCCAAACATACACTCTTCCTATTCCTCCCCTCTTCTATTTCCCTGTTCCTGTTGCATTCCCATTCTCTCTGCATCTCTCACACAACTACTGTGTCCATTGCTAAGCACTCCAGTCTCTTCCATACCACTCTACTAATCTTTCACTTAACCTTTTACTTCTGATCTCTTGCTTGCATCCCACAGTGCACTTTCATCTAGCAAATTTTTTTCCAATTCATTTACTTCAAAGCCATTCACATGCAATCAGTCACATCTGTATAACTCTATTCTTCTCTCAAATACATGCCATATATCCACAAACTTCACTTCTTTTCACACAGCTCTGCCAACATGCCATTCATAATTCTGGCTCTCTGTCTCAGCTCATTATTGTCATAACTTGGGAACACACACTGAGGCGAACTTTCCCACTATACTGTTATCCTTCACTCTCCTCAATAACCTCCTGATATCTACCCTTACATCGACTCAGATCATTTGTCCAATTATGTAACAATGGGATCTCCATATACTGCTATTCTCAAATCAAATCATCCATCCTCTTTAATCCTTTTTTCTTTCATTCAATGCTTTTGCACACTTTCATTTGTTTCGACTAAATGTTTAATACCACTCTGCATATTCCTAATTTCGTTTTTCATTTTGAATAACTGTTTCATCAAATCTTGCATTCCGACAGTTTCACTCTCTCTTTTGCTCCTGTAGTCTCGCTATGTCTCATTCTGCTGCACCTTACTTCCATTTCCTTATTTATACTTCCACTTTCACTTCTCCATTCTTGCTTTTGTTCATCCTTCAGCCTCACTAGCTTTCATTCTGTTTCCTTTTCTTTCATTTACACTAATCTTCAATGCTTCAGTCTGTTTCATATTTGTTAACTCATAGTCTAACAAATCACACTTTCTACAAATTCATACTTCCTCTCATCTCCTGTTCAGTCTCTCCACAAATGCATCTTTCACATTTTGCCATGCATACATATTAGTATTCTTATTATTTATTAACTTCTCCTTCATGGAAGGATTATTATGGCAGTGGAAATGTTCTCCAAAAATTATGTGCTACTGATCACTTTAGGGATGTGATCAGTTGGGACATATCATAAAAAATGAAGTGTGTGTGTGTGTGTGTGGGGGGAGTCTTGGGCGAATAGGATTTTGCATAATTTGTCGAGTCCTGGGCTCAGGCCCCTGAAGGATATCAGGTAGCTTTTCAAAGATGAACATGAAAACTTTTGCACTGTGTGGAATTCCACTACCTGGAATTTGGAAAAGTGGTTCTCCTTTAAGATAACAGTTAAGTAGTGCCTCATTAAATGTGGAAAAAAGGAAACGGCCTACAAACAAAGTCAACACCTATGTGAATTACACAGGGAACTATGCTAGTTCATCAATGTGCAAAGGTATGGGAGCAAATGTTGAGGCATCATAAGGGCGAACACCACAGAAATAAAAGTAGAAATAAAAAGCAAAATTTGAAGAAAATGACCTTAAATTTGGACTGCATCTGAGAGCTGCAGATATCCCCTTCTGCTGCCTTCTTCAGCACACTTATGTTGAATTCTCAAGAAGAAAAAGAAATAAGGAAAATTATCTTTAATAATCAAAACTTTACAAATGGCAAAGACATCTTAGAGGCATTTCATGTGCTCTATAAACTGCATTTTTCCAACCCTCTGTAAAACAACAGTTTTTATAACAGGCTAACTCAAGCTCTTGCAGAACATCATTCTACTCTGCTGGATAGATTTATAATGCTGAAAGAAATAACAACCACAGTTAAAAGCTGTAAAAAAAGGTAATGCTCCAGAATTTGATGGGTTAGGAACAGAAATATCCTAACACACAGAGACATCCCAGTGAAAGTTACATCATACTTATCCTCCAAAACAGGGGGGAGGAAGACTTATTGAATATTGCAAAGTTGAGACCTATAGCCTTAATGAATGTAGACTATAAAATTCTTTATGTAGATCATAAACACTAGAATCAAAAATCACCTAAAAGAACTGTTTCAAAGTATGCAAATCTATGATTTTATATGAAAAACAATTGATTTCAATGTATTCATCACAGATAAATGCACTTGGTTAATCACTGACACTCCTTTTTGCATTACTATCAACAGATTTAAACTGCTTTTGATATGTACGGCACAATACTATAAGCATATCTCAGAATTATGTAACCTGAGACCCCTATTTATTGACATCATAACATCATCATCATCATCATCATCATCATCAAATTCCTGCCATGTACCCTCAAGGGGTGTACAGGATATGACACTACTACATGAAAAAATTACATCATTACTAACTTCCTATCTACAATTTTCCTCCAAATCAGTCTGTTACTTGTCAAGACTCCAACATTATCAGATCTTATATTTCTATCGTCTAAGGCACTTTGTACCGTATCAATCCACCTATATCTTGGTCTTCCTCTGGGTCGTTTTCCTGCCAACCTGGCAGAGAACACTTGTTTTGCTAATTTTTCCTCTCCCATTCTATTTAAGAGACCATACCACCTGAGATTAGCTCTGCTAACGCATTCCTGGATGCAGACAATGTCAAGTTCTTTCCTAATATCCTCATTTTTAATATGATATTGCCATTGATGCCATCTGTTCACACCTCTAATCTTTCTCAGGACTCTCATATCTGCAGTATCTAGTCTTTGGTGAAGTGTTTTACTTCTGACCCAGCTCTCAGATCCATAAGTTAAAACTGGTTTGAACACTGTCTTGTATACAGCTAATTTAGTGTTCCTACTAATTTCTTTCTTATTCCATATGAATTTATTCAATTGACTTCCCACCATACCAGCTTTGCTGATTCTGTTGTCTATTTCTAAATTTAATTTACCATCTTCACTAAAAATCGTGCCTAAGTAGCTGAAATGTTTTACTTGTTCCACAGGTTCTCCATTCAAAACACAGTTGACATTTTCAATGATTCTGACTATTTTCATTGTCTTTGTCTTTTTATTGCTGACCTTCATACCATATCTATTACAACAGCTATTCAATTTATTCAGAGAATCTTGCAGACTTGTAGCGGATTTATTTAGAAGTATAACATCATCCGCTTAAAGCAAAGAGCTGACATTAACATCTCCAATTTTGATATCAGGTTTAATACCATATTCCTTCATAATGTGATCCATATAGATAATGAATAACAGAGGGGATAATGTACATCCTTGTCTCACACTAGATTTAACATTAAACCATCTTCCTGTACTTCCTTCAATTCTAACTGCTGACTTACAACTCAAATAAAGACTAAGTATTGCTTGATATAATGCCCTATTGACACCATATAACTGCAGCGTATTGAATAGCTTCTCTCTTGGCACCTTGTCATATGCCTTTTACAAATCGACAAAACTTAAATACAGATCTTTGTTGTATTCCCATGCAACATTTCTCGACAATTTCTCGACTATTTGTCGTAAAGTGAAGATCTGATCCTGACAGCCCCTATTTGGCCTGAATTCAGCTTGTTCTTCACCAAGCTTTTCTTCCACAATTCTTCTCAACCGTTTCTCAAGTATACTTGCATAGATCTTGCCAGGAACACTCAGTAGGGAAATACCTCTGTAATTCTCACATGCAGTTTTATTTCCCTTTTTATATATGGGTACTATGAGAGTTCTACTCCAATCATCGGGAATTCATCCCTCTGTCCAGGCTTTCTGAACTATGCAGTGCAGCCACTGTAAGACTTTTATACCACCATACTTCAGCATTTCTGGTCGAATATCATCTACTCCTGCTACCTTTCCACATTTCAAGCCTTTGATGGCTTTTTCTACTTCAAGTATGGATATGTATTCCTGACTGCATGCCTGGTCAGTGTTTTTTATCACTGTGCTGTCATCACTGCTTGTTTCATTTAGCAGTTTTTCAAAGTAATTACTCCATACTTCAAGGATATCTTTTTCTCCTGTTTTCATGTCACCTTTATCATCTTTAACTCCTTTTACAGCACTCTTTCCTCCATTCCTAAGCTTCTTCAACAACCTCCAGAATATTTTGCCACCTTCTTGATATTTATTTTCTATATTCTTGCCAAAGTCCTCCCATGACTTTTGTTTAGCTAGTTTTACACACTGTTTAGCTTTCTTACATTTGTCTCTGTATTCTGTAAGAGTAAAAGCTGACTTATTTGCCAGGAACTTTTGATATGCTTTCTTCTTTTCCTTCACTGCCTCTTTAACTTCCTGTGTCTACCAGGGAGTTCTGATTTTTTTATCCTTGCACACGACCTCACCACATGCCTCTCTGGCAGAATCAATGAATGTTTTCTTCAGTTTGCCACTGAATCCCCAAAGTTTGATTCCTGTTCTCAAACTCTTTCATTTTCTTTTCAATAATCTTTCTGTATTTTAGTCTACAGTTCACATCTGAGAGCTGCTCAACTTTTATTCGCTTTAAAACTTTCTTACATGTTATTCTTTTCAATATGAAATTCAATTTTATCCTGCTCAAGACTAAATAGTGATCACTTCCAATTTCAAATCCTCTGTACACTCTGGTGTCCTGCACCAGGGAGAAAACATCACTATCAACAATAACATAGTCAATGAGACTTTTCGTATTCCTAGCCTCTTCTCTCCGTGTGAATTTGTGCACATTTTTATGTTGGAACATGGTGTTAGTAATAACCAGTCCATGTCCTGAGCAGAAATCCAACAGATATTTGCCATTATTATTAGCTTTGCTCTTTTCTTCAAATTTTCCCAAAATATTTTTGTATGTCTCACAATCATTTCTTACTCTGCTATTTAGATCCCCAACAAGGACCAATTTTTCCTTTTTCATTGTGTCAGTTGCTTTTTTCTAAAGCCTCAAAAAATTCCTCCACTTCTACCTTAGTAGAACCTTCTGTGGGACCATAGGCACAAATAAGTCTCATTGTCCAGTTCCCCATTCTCATATTTGCCCACATTACTCTACTTGAGACTGACTGCCATTCAAGAAGATTAGCCTCGTATTTTGTGTTGAATACTATGGCTACTCCTTCTTTTCCTTGATTGTCATTGCCTGAATATAACATTTTGTATTTATTGCTCAGAAAGATCTCACCAGTTTTGGACTTTTTTGTTTCAGTGACCCCTATTATGTCGATCTGGTACTTATCTAATTCCTCAGCAAGCTCCATTTCTTTGCCATTCAGGCTTCTTACGTTGATAGTACCAATCTTTAACTCTGGTGATGTTGAGTTGGGATGTGTTTTCAAATTTGACATCATAACATAGATGTACAAAACAGCAAAAGCAAAAGTTTAGTTCAATGATTCCTGTCTGATCTCACTCTGGTGTGTAGAGGGGTCAGAGATGCTTGTCATTTGGGTCTTCTGCTCTTCACTTTGGAGTGAAATCCTTGGTTCAAAAGGTTCTTATGAACCAATGATTCCTCTGTTATTAGAGGAATAACTGTTCCTCTTGTGCCATACCCAATTAAGACAATTATATATGCAGATGAGATTGCATTAACATTAAGAGACTCAGATTATGCATAATGTTTCTTTAGTAACATCAGTGGCATATGTGTTAACTGGGAGACAAAACTCAGAACATTCAATCCTACAAATTTTTCCTTTAGGTTTCTATTGGCAGAAGGCCTTACAAACTAGGTGTAAATCTTCAATACATTATGTTGCAATTATTATTATTATTATCCTAAGACCCCATGGAGTCAAAGACTCATCTAGGAGGTCCTTTTGTCATACATACACACACAGATCATCACACATTCAAATTCTCTGCAGACACTATACTCTTAGGCAAGGCATTCCAATCATTAAGACTCTGCATACAAAAAATCTGATTCTGACTCCCTTATTCACATCCTCCTTATACAGCCTCCAAATTATAAAGAAAATTTAAATTTTTCCTTAAATTGTAAAGAAATTTGAGAATAAGGTAGGTTTTTTCATTCTCTCTATTTTCTGCATCAAAATTATTTATAGAGAAAAAAAAAGAGTTAATCTGTTAGCAACATTAATAATGGAATATTAACTTACTCTAAGACCTTCACTGAGTCCTGCAGTTAGATTTGAAACACCAAAGATGGACGAACTTGATGGCAAATTTATAAGATCCTCTCTGTTGTCTGGGGTAACTTGTGATAAATTCAGAAGTATTTCAGCTTCATCATTAAACTGTAGAATTCCAAGGGAAGACCTTGTTGGAACAGTTGAATTTATAAACTTACTGACTGTTTCATGTATATAGCTCAATGGAACCTACAAAAAAAATATGTGATTTAGTAATGTCAAAAGATAATATTTTTAATTAAAAATGATCTTGGATGCTATAATAATATTCATAACTTTTTGCAACTGTACCACCAGAAGCCATGTCTAGAGGATGCATTAAGGTGTAGTAAGGCAGAAAGTAGTAGCATTTTTTTGCATGGAAAATACAGACTGGAAGTGTCTAATTATAGGCCAGTCTGTGTGTCATCAGTAGTTGTTAAGATCTTGGAGAAAGTAGTGAGGGACCGTATACAGCATTGGGCAGATGTGGGTAATGTTATCTGTGAGAGTCAACATGGATTTGTGAAAGGACGCTCTTGTTTTAGCAATATGCTAGCCTTTTATAATAAAGTTACAAGAACATTAGATGAGGGAAAGGCATATACTGCAATTTTCTTAGACTTAGCGAAGGCATTTGACAGGGTGACACATGATAAGCTGATATTTAAGTTGCAGCACATGGGTCTGGATGCCAGATTGGCTGTCTGATAGGTATCAGAGAGTTGTGTATGGTGGAGCAGTTTCAAGGAGGCAATGGGTTACAAGTGGGGTCCCACAGGGATCAGTACTCTGACCTATATTGTTTAACCTTTATATCAATGACATTGCCAGTGGATTGTAAGGGGATATTCAGTTTTTTGCAGATGATGCGAAGCTGGGAATGATTATTAGTAATAGTGCAGATGTGGTAGCCCTGCAAGAGGATTTAAATAAGCTAAATAGATGGGCAAATGAATGGGGGTTTCAGTTTAATGCAGCAAAATGTAAGGTCTTGAGGTTTGGGAAACATCGATGGGATGCTGCATACTCTATGGGAGGAGTTATACTGGAGGAAGTAGGGGAGACAAGAGATCTGGGGTTGATGATTGATAGAGACCTGAAGTTTAGGGAACATATTGCAAAGGTGATGAAGGTAACACAGAGGATTGCTGCAATTATGAGAAGGACACTGACCTGCAGAGATAAGAGGGTTATCATTCCGTTGTATAAATCTCTGATCAGACCACACTTGGACTATTGTTCTCAGATTTGGTCCCCAGGATTTGAAGGGGATAAATTAACTGTGGAAAGGATACAAAGACGGATGATAAAGATGGTTTCAGAACTGTACAAGGATAGTAATGAGGATCAGCTGAGGGAATGTGGATTGCAGAGTTTGGTGGATAGAAGGAGAGGTGATATGACTGAGACTTTTAAACTGTTGAGAGGTGGTTACAGGGTTGACACTGGGGAGTTCTTTCGCTTGGTTGAACAGAGGGAAGGAGTAATGGCAAGAGGCCATCCCTGGAAGTTACGAAAGGAAACTGTGAGCAGGAGGGTAAGGAGTGGTTTCTTTGCATGGAGGATGGTTGAACCATGGAATGCATTGCCTGATGGAGTGGTGGGAGCAAGAACGGTCAATGAGTTTAAAGAGTAGTATGATAGACTTTGTGTTTCTTAGGGGGGACCTCCCCTCGATGAGTCTTGACAGACTTTATGTTCTTAGGAAGGACCTCCCACAATGAGTCTTTTGACTCCATGGAGGCCTGAATAATAATAATAATAATAAATAATAAAGGCGAGAAATAACTACCTGTCCAAGAAGTGATGAATGAATTGACATCTGAATGAATTTAGAGCCAGGTGTGATGGATATGGTGAAAGACATTCTTATGATGAGTTTGACAATAATACTAATCATATACTGTTAAATCTGTAGATTATAATTTCTTTCAACCTTTTTGTGGACCACAAGGTATTAAATTAATGTCAAGAATGAGAAGTGAGTATTAGACAAAAGGTAGAAGGCAGTGAAGAGTATAAGATTGAGAATCATGTCAACCAGAAGGTAAGAATAAGAATGCCAAGAATAGGATTGTGAGTACAGAAAAGTACCAAGGAGCAAAAGGGGAGTGCGATTGTGGGAATGAATCCAGTACAAAAGAGAGCACAACTACAGGAATGCAAGACTTGAAGAATGAAATTACTAAGATGTGATGAGGCATATGCAAAATGAAATGAGATTAGACATTTGCTGGATATGGATGAGAGTTCAAGAATAAAATAAAACATAGTGGAGAAAAAAGATGGTGATGTATGGAGATAACAATATTAAAGATGTGGTGGATGAGAGGATGTGCAAGATTTGTTTCCCAGGAAGAAGAATGAATAGGGGTGATTGATGCTTGGGATATGAGAAATGAGCATGTGAGGAAATTAGTGGATTGTGTGAAAGTGAGTTGCAAAGACTGCAGATTGCATTAGTTCTATGATAAAAAGTACACTGACATGTAGGGATAAGGAGGTGGTGGTGCATCTATATAAGGCACTGGTCAAACCACATATGGACTACTGTGCTCAGATTTGGTCACTTAGTTTTCATTATGATGTGGAAAAATACTAGAGAGGGACCAAATACGAATAACCAAAGTGATATCAGGAGAGTGTTGGTTATGAAGAGTGTTTGAAAGAATGCGGATTACAGAGTTGGTGGATAGGAGGAAAAGAAGGAGATATGATTAGAGACCTTCAAGTTAGTTAAGGGATTCTATCAGATTAATACTGAAGAAATTATAAAAAGAGTGGATGTTAAAATGGGAAGAACGAAGGGCCATCCCTCGAAGTTGCATAGGAATGTGGTGAAGAAGGGAGTGAGGAGTAGATTTTTTTATGTGGAGAGTTGTTAGTCAGTGGAATGCATTACCTGAGTAAATGCAAGTAGTGTAAATAACTTCAAAGCTCATTACGTTAAACATGTTGTTGGTTGAATGAGCTTCCCACAATGAGTCTGTTGACTCCATGGAGATTACCAAATAATAATAATAATAAGTTATTATTATTATTATAACATTGTATAATAATAATAATAAGGAGAATGTGAGGATGTATATTATTATTGTTGATACACGGCACCTGGGCTCACCAAAGGCGAGTACTCCACCTAGCAACACACAACTGATTTATCTCCACTACATGAGAGGCTGCTGAGGAGAACAAAATAACAAAAAAAAGTGTGGTAGAAAGAGTAGTTAGTGTCTTTAGTGTATTTTCAGTATGACAATAACCAGATGAGACATTTAGCAAAAATCATGAATGGTGTGATAGCAGAACTTGTGAGGAGAAAGGAGTGCAGTTTGTCGATGTGTGGAATGCATTCAGGGTGTTATATAAACAAGATGAATTGCATTTAAATGGATTTGATGTGAATCAACTGAAGAGACTGTTGTTAGAAGGAAGTGTAATGAGTGATGTATAGAGGAAGCCAGAGATTACGTGAATAAGCAGGAGTGGAACAAGTGAGCCCAAAGTGTTTATGAATGGAAAGAGTAGTGCGAGAGATGAGAACATCAGAACAGGAAGCATGCAAGTTTGACAGGCATATGGGAGGATCAAGGTGTACAATGAGACACTGTTTAAGGAGAGTAAATTCAAGAAGCGGTAATGGTCAACATAGGAATGGTGTGTGTCCTGAAATTATTATTATTACGTGACACCTCTAGGGAGTCCAAAGAATCGTCACAGGAGGGGCCCCTCTATTCTACTTTGCTAAATACATCTCACTCTCTCCACTGCTACTACCATCAATACCATCTACTTCCCATCATCACCAACAACAGTATTTTTTTGTCTGTAAACTGCATATGTTCTGAAGGCTGATATGGTCCCATATGGTCTGAATGCAGAATGAAAAATTCAAAAATGGGAGAAAAAAGCCTGCTACCTCCATATGAGATCGGCTAACTCGCTTTCAACAATGAGAATCAAACACAGGTCTTTTCCAATCGAAGGGTGTAATGTTCTGCTGCTCTGTCAATTGCACTGTGGAGACACTTTGGAGATGCATGAAGAATAGTTGAGTCTCGGAAGATATATGGGGCAAGAGGTTACAAATAAAAGTGGGCAAGAGCAGATGTAGAAGTCACAAATGAGAGGGGGATGGCATGGATAGGATTGTTATAGACCAAGGGAATGCTATGCTTATTTCCGAATGCCAGGAGTATCAGAAATAAGGGAGATGAAATTGACAATGAAATTCATCGGCCTCAAAATAGTTGGAAGAAATGAAATGTGGTTGGATGAGAATGACATCCTGACTATAGAAATGGAAGGCTATTGTTTAATATTATTATATCTTTTTTTTTTTTTACTGTAACTAAAATTTTGCTAAATTTTAGTTGCAAATAAACAGTTTGTAACATGAGTATTGATTTTCCTTTCAATATCAACATGTATTTTATCCTGAAGGAATATTATTATTATTATTATCATCATCAACAACACCCAACCTCCATGGAGTCAGAGACTCATCATGGGAGGTACTCACTATTGCATACAATGCTCATCCGACCGCATCTTCAACTGATTCAATGTGTCCACATCCACAACACACTCAGGCAATGCATTCCACTCACCAACCACCCTCCATCCATGCAAAGAACAAGTCCAAAAGCATGGAAAGAGGGTAAAATTGTACCACTTCACAAAGGGGGTAATAAGAGAGGCTACAAATTATTATTATTATTATTATTATTACGGGTATCTCCATGGAGTCAGTAGACTCATCGTGGGAGACCCAAACTAGCATAACAATATCTGTCATATCTCTTCTTGAATTCATTTACAGACGAAGAGCTCACAACTAAGTCAGGCAATGAATTCCACTCATTCACCACCCTCCAGGCAAAAAACCTTGTTCTGACACCTTTGTTAACCACACTCTTCTTTAATTTCCAGAGATGACCTCTTGTTCTTCCATCACTATCACACAGCTGAAACATTTCCCCTGCATCAATCCTATAAAAACCTTTTAGTAATTTGAATGTTTCTATCATATCCCCTCTTCTTCGCCTATCAACCAATCTCTGCAATCCACAAGCTCTCAATCTATCAACGTAGGGAGCATTTTTTATATCACTCACCAAGTTGGTCACTCTTCTCTGAACCCTCTCCACAGCTTCCTCATCTCCAAGGAATCCAGGTGACCAGACCTGAGCACAGTAATCCAAATGTGGAAGTATCAATGCTTTATAAAGAGGAATAATAACTTCTTTATCTCTGGATGTCAGTGTGTTCCTCAACAACCAAGTAATCCTATGTGCAATCTTGGACACCTTAGCAATGTGTCCTCTGAACTTCATCTCCCTATCTACCAATACCCCTAAGTCCCTAGCCTCATCAATCTCTTGGAGTACCTTTCCATCGATGTAGTACACAGCTGGTAATCTTTTAATCCCAAAATGCTTAACTTTACACTTTTCCACATTGAACAGACATCCATTACCCTTTGCCCATTTTGCCAATTTATTTAAATCATCCTGCAGACTCTAAACATCAGCTTGATTTTTTATTGCACTACCCAACTTTGCATCATCAGCAAACAACTGAATATCTCCCTTTAAGCCGTTTCCTATATCATTTATATACAAATTAAACAACATTGGCCCAAGCACAGAGCCCTGAGGCACACCACTGGTCACCTGCCTCATAGGTCTTTCTCTCTCTCTCTCTCTGTGTATGTGTTTGTGATTTTGGAGAGATTGGGCAAGGGCTAAGTTTCAGAAATGGGTTGACAGAACAGTATTCTCTGTAAGTCAATTTGGTTTGTTAGAGGGAGATCATGTTTTAGCAATCTGCTTATGTACACAAGGTGAACAAATTCGTTGCATAAGGGAGATTCAAATATAGGCATACTTGGATTTTTGAAAGGCCTTTAATGGATTGTCACAGAATAATCTAATAACTAAACTGGAACAGATGTGGTTGGATAATAGACTACCAGTGGATGGATAGGTGATTGGTTATCAAAATAGGTATCAGATGTTTGTGTATGGGGGAGTGGTATCGAAAAGGAGATAATCCTTATAGTGTGCTGCAGAGGTGTGTGTTTTGAACCATTATTGTTTAACTTGTATGTTAATGATATTGAAATAGGCAAAACCAGTTATACAGCTGTTTTCCATATGATGATCTGAAGACAGAAGGACTATGAGAAAGAGATTCAATGTTGTGATCAGATCCTTCTGTGACCATACAGAAGAATCTGAAGAGACTTTGTGAGTGGGCAAGTAAGTGGGACTTTAAGTTCAATGTTGCAATTTAGTAGGCAAGGATGAGAGATCAAATTATACAATTAATGGGGAACATTTGAAGGAATTACAAGTTGGAGGAGATGAGAGATCTGAGAGTAATAGTGGACAAAGACTTGAGATTTAGGAATCGCATTGCTAAAACTGAAGGCATTACAAAAGATTGTAGGAACAAAGAGGCAGAGGACCTTAACATTTTGAAACAAAGAAGTTATGGTTCCCCTGTATAAGGCCATATATGGAACACTGTGAGTAGATATAGGGATAAGGATATCTTAGAGAGGATCCAGAGAAGTTTTACTAAGTTATTCTTTGGTATTTGGAATGTCATATATCAAGACATATTAAAGAAAAGCCATTTGTAGAGTCCTGTGAATAGAAGAGGAGAGGAGATATGAATGAGTCTATAAGCTGGTGAGGGATAGTTACAAAAATAATGTGAAAGCTATAAAGAATGTGTAATTAAGAGAGTGAAGAGTACATTTTTTGCATGGAGGGTTGTTGATGAGCAGAACGTTGCTTACAAATCTTGTGAGTGTGGAAACTGTGAATGGGATTAAGGCAGTTTGATGATCTTTTTTTTTGTGTGAAAGTATAGACCTTATCTCCTTAGTGGTCTGATGTGAATGATGATAATAACCAATGTTTTTTTTTTTTTTTTTGCATGATGGTATGCAACAGCATGGCTTTATTAACAGTGATATATGGATGTCGTGCATTTTGAAATTTGTAATATTCAGTAATTTTTTTACATTGTTATTTAGTATGAAAATAAGCTTAGTAATTTAATGAAATCTCCATTTTTTCACTATACTTTTCTGTTGTTAAGATATCTTCTGTATACAACTTCTTTGTTATTTACTATTTAATATTTTTATTAAAAATTATCACATATATTTTATTTGTTTTATATTATTATACAATTTGTTGTTCTTATTCCAATACATTATCCCACAATGAAGTAAAAATATCAGTATTTTTTTAGTTTTCTTTTTATATTCTTTTAATTTTCAATTTTTACTACAAGCAAAGAATGGTACCAGTATCTATTATTTTACAAAAAGAGCACTGATAATAACACTAATATTTATCTATAACTGAAGTGAAATTTCATTATATTTAAGATGGGGGGGAACTTTATCTTTAATTAACAATTTGTCACAGTACATCATACTAGTGTGAATGAAGTGCACTACCTCAAACGTAGAGCTAAAGTGAAAAGTGCATGAGGTGTTGAGTGGGCAAGATGTTAAACAAGGCTGTGGTAATGGATGACATATCATGACATTTTCACGAAATGTGCAAAAGAGTTTACTTGCACTCGATCTAGTTCAGGGCTGTCCAACCTTAGGTAATCCGAGGGCCACATTAAAAAAAAAAAAGATTTATTTGAGAGCCGCATTCAGAATAATAAATACAGTACATATATTAAATAACTTGGAGAGTCCTACTGTTAATTAGGTTTAGCAAGCACTTCAAAAATTTCATAAGAAAGAAACAGCATGTGTGTCAAGGTGCTTATAAAAGTTTTCATTGAAACTGTAGACAAGAAACAATAATTTATATAAACATTTTACCACGAGTTGCCTCACACTTGAACATAGTTCAGGTGCAAACGTGACTTACTCGTCTGTTTGCTTACTTGGGAAAAAGTATTAAAACCAAGTTTATAAAATTACTAGGTATCTTTAGCGTATGATATACCCAAGTTAAAAAACTTTTTACATTTTTTTTTTTTTTAAATTTTGGGCCACCCCCACATCCCTTCTCTCCCCCTCAACTGAGCTTGCATCCCCCCCCATTGATGCATCAACCACCCCTGTCACTTCACTGTAAAAGACAATCATATTACTTAAGCAAGAGCACTCCTTAACAAATCCATGTTGATTCTCACAGATAACATTACCCTCATTTGCCCAACGCTGAATATAGTCCCTCGCTAATTTCTCCAAGACCTTAACTACTGATGACACACAAACTGGCCTATAATTAGAAACTTCCAGTCTGCTACTGCCCTTATTCAATGGCACCACTATCTTACCTTCTTTTCATTCCTGTAATCAGACGTTCATTGAAAAGCCAAGTCAAAGGAGCTATCAGTTCTTTAGCACTGTCTCCCAAAACCTGTGGCAAAATATCATCCAGTCTCACAGCTTTACTTACATCCAGAGTACTCAGTATTTGTAACACGCTCTCCTCTTGCACCTCTAAACCATGAACCTGCCCTATCCCCTCTAGTATTAAAAATCTTCTTATCGAGGATGAAATAGCTCAATAAAGTGTTCCTTGAACAACTCCACTATGTCTTCTGCATTAGTCACTCTATTCCCATTTTTATCTCACAATGTCATTCATCCATGATCATTTTTCCTCCTACTGGCCACATAGTTAAAAAATTCCCTTGGATTTTCTTTGGATCTTAGTGTCAATCTCTTCTCATATTCCAGTTTTGCCTTCCTCACCATACTAGTCACCTTCTAGCCTGTGTCTTATGTTCTTCATGTACCTGCCCTCTACCCCTCTCCCTATATTGCTTCCATAATCTCTTTTTCACCTGCAGTTCCTGTTTGGTATTGTTTGTCATCTGCTTTACACCAAATTGTGTCCACTTCTTCACTTGTGGAATACAGCTCACTATTGCTACTAACAAATGTTACTTCATCATTTCCCAAGCATTAATGATATCTTGGCCTTCCAATTCGCCCTCCATGGAACTGCCCCAAGTTGATATCTAAGACTAGTATAATCACACGCCTTACAATTCCACATATGTTCCCTTTTCTTTGATACTCCTGCTCTTCCATGTCAAAACAACATGGTCACTCTCTCCAATTGGGGGGGGGGGGAAGGCAGAGATGTCATCTAAGTTATTATCAGCTCTTCTGATGCTATGACCAAATCCAAACCTTCAAACCTATGACCTGAACCTCTTGTTCCCTCTATTACATATTGTCTAAGACATTTTTCCCCTCAAGAATTCTAGAAATTCCATTCTCTTATAACTGCATGCATTTTCCTCTTCCCAGCTTATACTGCTGTAGTTAAAATCTCCCATAACATTCATTCTTCTTGAACCTGCCAAGCTCAACTGCCTAAACATCTCCTGCTCCCCACCCTCTGTGCTCCTTGGTTTGTAACACCACCTCACTAAATATCCTGTCTTGGCCACTTCTACCTCACACCATATGCTTTCAAAACCATTAGTGTCACTGCCTTCCAAAGCCTCCACTCATAGAGGACATAAGTCATCTTATCATAAGCAGTACTCCACCACCACGTTTTCCCCTCCTATCCTGCTGAAAAATTCTGTATCCTGCTACTTCTATTCCTGTTATTACATCATCTTCCAACCACAAGTAAGCGATCCCAATAATCTTTGGCCAGGCTGATGCTATCAGCACCACCAGTTCATCTCCTTTCCTCCTGGCATTAGTATAAAGTATAAAAATGTCACTGCTTCTATACTTATCCTCTCCAGACTCCACTGGACTCAGTGTTACCTGATGTCGTTCTCCCCCCCCCTTTCCCCAAGCACCCATTCCCACAAGAGGCCACCTGATACCATCCATCCTGGGAACTCTATTTTCCCTGCATTGACAATATAATAATAATAAAGGTAGTATAAATATAGGAAATTCAAGCACAAGTGAAAGTTTCTCATGCATTATATATAATAACTGTTATTTGTTTTAAGCTGGTAGTACAGTAATATAGTATTTACCCTCATATCTTCAGATATATCAAAGGCCAACACATAACTTCCGGTGGTGTTAAGTCTGTGGGTTATGACACGAACTGTGGGCACAGTGGAATCATATTGAATCCTGAAATAGAAAAAAAAAAAAAAAACACTTATACTTTTGATATTTGAATATGCAGCATGCATAAATACCATGTTTATTTATATGAAGATATGAAATGTATGTGAAAAAGATAAAAAAATTGCAGCCCAAAATGCTGTTCATTTTAGTTTTTAGTTTACCACCAGCCAAATTAAAATACAATATTATTATTACTGACACCTCCAGGGAATTCAAAGACACATCGAGGGAGGGCACCTACTCTACAGCTTTCTCCATCCACCAACTACAATGAACTGCAACCACCATCATCATCTACTCTCCACCACCACTACTACTAGTATTTTTCACAGACAATAACAAACATCCATGCCCAAAGTGGGAATCAAACCTACAGCCTTTTAGCTGGAGAGCAGATAAGCTAACCACTAGGAAAACCAGGCCACCTTGATCTTTGACAGACTCATCCATCAATGCTTAAACCACTCATAGCACTGCATTCAGCTCATACAGTCTGCCCTGTATGCTTGATTAAGCAATGGAAGTGTCTCTGTAAAATTTTTTACCAAGTTTGCAGCAAAATTTCACACACGTGCTCTTTCACTGTCACTAATCTGACAAAAATCAGCTTGTGCACGTGCTCACTTCAGCAGATGTAACTCGATGACTAATGCTCATAGCAGAATGGGGAAAATGACAGCTTGTCAAAACCTGCAGCTAGGTGCACTCAGTAGCTGCAACACACTCTTTGTGCCAGTTGGCACGCTATTTTAAAAGTTCCGTCTTTTTTTTTTTAACATCCCTCGTACAATTTAATATTGCTTCTCCTAGATGCCTCTTAACTATCTCCCATGCACTGTTAACATCCTCCTTTTGCAGGGTTTTATGCTATGGCACAGCTTTGAGCTTCTTCTTAACCTTGTCATAATCACTTGTCTTGTAGTTCAACATACATCCCTTCTTCACAGAATATTCATTCACCTTTTATTCTCCCAAGTCAAGACTGCATAGTTACTTTCCCCAATCAAAGTACGAAAGTATGACATTAAATATTTTTATGTAATTTGTTTACAAAAGAAAGATATTTTAGTTAATTAAAAATGAAATGTATCAAAACAGCATTATGTTGATAAAATCATATTCAACTAAGACAATCAATGCAATGCAGCATTATTTGTTTTGCTATTGATGGATGACTAATGGCACTGTTAAGTTTAATCACATTTATTTATTATTTGACACCTACAGGGAGTCCAAAGACTCATCGAGGGAGGTGTTAAATAAAAGACTCACTCATTCACGGCATGCAATGTGAATTAAAATGAGGAAAGTAGTTGAAGGTAGATTGTAAAAGACTGCCAGAAATAACTTTAAAACAAGCTATAATATACTTTGTTAATTTCAAAATCTGATATAAACAGATCAAAAAGATTTCTTCCAAAGAGAATGTCCAGTGAGCACCAAGTCAAGGTCTTCTTCTTCTTCTCTTCCGTCTAAGATGGGTTGAGTCTTCTCTTGAGCAGGATCTTCCAGTCGTCTCTATTCCTTGCTGTTCGAAAAAGTTCCTTATATGTTCTGCATCCTGAGATGTTCTTTATTAATTTCAACCAGGTAATTCTTGGTCTTCCAGGTCTTCTTTTTTTCAGTCGGAAAAGTATTGATTAGGACATTAGGAAGTCTGTCTGCATCCATGCATACAGTGTGTCCAAACCATCTCAGTTGTTGTTTTCTAATATTTTCTATTATTGTCTTTTTATACAATAGTTCTTGTCTGACTGTGATGTTTGTTTTTTGGTCACCTCGGTTCCTTCTTGATGGGGAGGAGGTTGAGAGGATCCAGAGGCGAGTGACTAAGATGATAGCAGGTCTATGGAATGAACCATATGAGAACAGGTTGAAGATTTGTGGGTTGCAGAAACTAGTTGATAGGCAGAAAAGGGGAGATATGATTGAGACATTCAAATTGCTAAAAGGATTCTATAGGATTAATTCAGAGGATATTTTTGAGATCAGGACTGGTGGTGGGAGAACTAGGGGACACCCATGGAAGCTGGGCAAGAGCATGGTTAGCAGGGGTGTTAGAGCTGGGTTCTTTACTTTTAGAGTGGTAAATGAGTGGAATAAGCTGCCAGAGTCTGTTGTGGGTGCTATGACAGTGAGCGAGTTCAAGGCAAGGTATGATAGATACTGTGAGAATGTTGAACAGCTGTGTGAACATGATGTTTAGGGTCTCCCTCGATGAGTCTAAGGACTCCTGGAGTAGCCCGTGGTAATAATAATAATAATAATAATAATAATAATAATAATTTCATTTCAAATGCCAGCAGTTTTTTCTCCTCTCTTTTTTTAACTATCCACGCTTCTGCTCCATAGATGACTGTTGGTATAATTATTGCTTCATATAATTTGATTTTGGCTTGTTTAGATATTTTGTTTGTTTTCCAGATTTTCTGTAATTTTCCCATGGTGGTCCATCCTATCACTATTCTGTGTTTGATTGTTTTGAGTTCATCTATTGTTTCCGTTAGTTTTGATCCAAGGTATATGAAGTTGTCTACTTGTTCTCCGTTTAGGGTGGCTGAGATGGTAGTTTTGTTCCTCCCTATTTTCATGACTTTTGTCTTTTGTATATTTATTGTCATGTCATATGTTTTACAGGTTTCATTTAGCTTGTTGATCAGCTTTTGTAGTTCATTTAGGGTTCTTGCAGGAAGGACGAGATCATCTGCATATTTGATATTATTTATGTTTAAACCATTGACATTGATTCCAGGCTCATTGTCTATTGCTTTCTTTACAACGTCTTCTAAATATATGTTGAATAGGCATGGAGATAATGGGCATCCTTGCATTACTCCTTTTTGGATCTCTATGGGTTCTGTTGTGCGTGTGTCCTTTTTAATTATTGCATTTGTCTTAGAGTAATATTTTATCAGAAACTGTATTATATATTTGTCTATTGCTTTTTCTAGTAGAATTTTAAGAAGGATTTCTCTGTTGATGTTATCAAAAGCTTGTTTAAAGTCCACAAAACAACAATTTAGTTCTTTATGGTCTTCCCAGCTGAGCTCTGCTAGTTGGTGCAATGTGAAAATTTGGTCTATTGTTGAATAGTTTCCTTGAAAACCAGCTTGTTCTATGCCTATCATTTCTTCGTAGGTGTTTTTTAATCTATTTTGTATAATTCTTATGAATATTTTATAGGTGTGAGAGAGTAAATTGATTGGTCTGTAATTTCTGCAGTCTCTTTTGTCTCCTTTCTTGTATATTGGGATGATCTTTCCAGTTCTCCAGTCATCTGGGATCTCTCCTGTTTGTAGTCAAGGTACAAGTGTATAAATGTATATAAATATTTGACTATTTGTAGATAGCAATAAAAGCATATGCAAAACATCAATATTCCTACCATAAAAAAGCTACCAAAGAATTATAATTCTTTGGTAGTGATAATTCTAGTTCCTAGATAATTCTAGGTAGTGATAATGATAATTCTTTGTATGAATAATTATTCATACAAAGAGTGGTACTGCTTGATAAAAAATCAGTCAATTATAATCCACAATGTATTCACAAAATTCAAAGTTTGAGGAACATAAAGTCGACCCACTTTCAAAAACCAATAATATTTTATCATATATCATAGTACATATACATATAAGATGTTTTATACACTGGCAAAAGGGCCTTTGGAAGATAAGAAGTCAAAATCTTAATAAAGGTGACTGAGATATCATATGAAAATTTCATGTAAACCAGGAAAGTGTTGTCTATTTGAAATAATATTAAAACAAGTAAAGATTCTTGCATATTTTGATGCTATTAAACACACAAACTCAGATTCATTCCTTTCAAATTTCCAGTGCTAGAATAAGTTCAGCATGCTGAAATATATGTGCTATACATAAGAAAAACAAACTTTCCTGGTTTACACCATTCTACAGTACATGAGTTTGATTAACTACCTACTGTGTCCAACTACCACTATCACACAGGTGCTAGCTCTAACACCACATATCTGAGCTGATGAGAATGACAAGAGTGCCAATACAAGATAATTATCGCCTTTCAACTGTACTGCACTAATGCTCTTTCACATTAAACTTTCACGGTTGGTTGTATTATTTGTCATGAAATAAAGTCAGGTGGGCTCATACCAAAGAGGACTTCATATTGAAAGGCAAGGAAGAATTGATATGTTTCATTATTCTTCAGCAGCTGCCTTTATGACCATCACATTTACTTGCCCATGACCATCTAATTCTACTGTTGGCTGTTTACTAGACAGTCCAAGCTCCATCTACAAAGAACTTGTAGTGATGTTCCCCTACAGACAAATTTCCACTAGTGGAAAATAAACCCTCCTTTTCTTTAAGAGGATTCTGGTCTATCCATTTGCTAAAACCTCCACAAACTGAAACTTCTGTACCTCCATGTTCCCATGTAAGTTCAGCTGGTACTGTCATATTTGATTCCTCTTCTTCTGATATTTCTCCATTCACAGTACCATTCTGTTCTGCAGGAACTTCTTTCAAAGCTTCTTGACTAGCTTCAGAAATAATTTCCTTCTTACTTTGAGGCACATTGGTTTGTTCCCCAGCTCCTTTTTCTTTGCTTTCATCCACACCATTCTCCTGTATTTCAAGGGAATGGGAGTTCACGACTTCATTTTCTATTTTCAACTCTGAAGTCTGCAAGTCTTCTCCTTTGGGGGAATCTGCAGAAGGCACATTATCAAGTATGGAAGTGGTTTCTGCAGGTGATGGAAGTGACGTAGTTGTAGGAGGTTCTATTTCTGTTCAATCTTTGATCTCATTTTGGCACTGGTCTTTGTTATGACCCTGTTTGGTTTAATTCAGATTTTTCTTTTATGCTTGATTTTGCATTAGAAACAGGACAATTTTCATTTTCAGGTTTTGGTTCATTAGCTATTGACTCACTAACTGTTTCTATAGCTTCTGCAACAGTCTGTGACTGATCAGGGCTTTGCAGTTCATTTGAAGATGCTTGATTTTTCTCAGTTTTGATATCTTTTGCTGTTTCTCTATTTGGACTATCTTCAACAATATCAGTTGGAGCATCATCTGAAGAAGCACTTTCAGTTTCACCCTTTTTGATTAAATCATCATTTTCTTCTTCAGTTGTTCCTACAGATTCTTTAGAATCACCACCATCATCAGTGGTCTTAGCATCAGAATTATTCTGACCATCTTCTTTATGTTCATGGATACCAACTTCTTCCATACCTGTTTCACCATTTGCAGTAGCATTCTCCTCCTTACGCTTGCATCTCATGGATATGTCATTCTGCAGAAAAGTTTATCATTGAGCAGCAACCAGAAGGGAGGAAGATATACATACCTTCCTACATTGTGAGAATTAAAATAGCTGTAATTTTTTTATTTATTTTATTTTTTATTTATTATATTTGGTACATGAAATAGGCATCAAGTGGAAAAGAATCTATCTCAAATTGTCAAACATATCATGCCTGTCATTACTGAAAACCAGGGAACTGGCAGTAACATTGATATGCCTGTTTATTAGGAGTCTTATAACAGCACATGTTCCAAGAGTGGAAAGAAGAAAAAATTGTTGTAAAGGTACTGATAAGTCTGTGGCTACAAATTATAGACCAATCTGTATATCTACAGTTATAGCTAAGGTCATGGTCTCCACATCCTGAAGCAGGCCCCGAGGCCAGGATTTTTGGCAGGCCCCCTACCTGTCGCTCAGGTTAAGGACAACACATTTCTATACAGTCTACAAGGTTTAGGATCAATTAGTTTAAATGATAACAAAAGTAATATTTATTTAAAAAACTACCAATATCTACATAATACAAATTAATGATAATATTCAAAATTACTTCAAAGTATATTTTCTAGTTTTTGTCAATGAAAATTTATCAATAATGTCAGTAAAATCAACTCACTTAGCCAAATCCTTTTCGATGCACAAAATTGCTAGGTGATTAAGTCATTCTTGGCTATTTGTGCTTCTTTGCCATGTTTTCAATGAATTGGCCAATCTGCTGAATGATCTCTCAGCTGAAGAAATAGTAACCGGTATTGTGCAAAATAGTTTAATGATGAGGCAGATATTGGCATATATACCTTGCAGATTTTTGTCATAAATTGCGTTCAGAAATCTCACCAGACTTGTTTCTGTGCCAAAAACTATCTTATGAATAACTCTTCTGACAGATATTTTTCATACATATTCACAAGTTTTGCTGCTTTTGCGATAAGTTGACCATCGTTCAAGTTGTGGAAATTTAAAATAGGTGAGAATAATTCACATATATTATCTGCTGCTTCAAACCTTGTTTTTAAATCATTCATAATAAAATTCAATACTGGATAAATTATGAAAATTTTGAAATTTTGTTCAGGTTCTACAGTAGTTTCCTGATTTTTGCAAAATTGAGGTTGCACACCGATTGCTTACTTTTGCACCAATTCTCTTATAAGTGCAGACTCGACCTCAAGAGATATTCCTTTACTTTGTATAATATTCTTATTGTCAATATTTGATAATATTTTGTGGCAAAACATTGTCATTAGCATACCTTTATAAGATTTGAAATATTTTTTCAAGCCTTTAATTGTGTTCGGTGTTGAAAGAGAAAGCGAGACGGGCAAAAACTAAAGTAATCCTTTCGAATGGGAAGTTCAGAAGAGTAACCATAAGTCTGAAAAGATGGATAATAGGTTGGAAATGATTGCAAAAGCTAGTAGTCCCTCTCGGCACATATTCATTCATATTTTATAAAGTTTCTTTTTGTCTTTTGTTAGTCTCACTTAGCTGGCCACCCGACAAGGCGGGCCCCCCAGGCTAGAGCCCTGTCAGCCCCACCCTTGTGGGGACCATGGTTAAGGTACTGGAGATTGGCGAGAACTAGCATACAGAAATGGGTTGATAAGGGCAGTATTTTCTGCGGTTGTCAGAATGGGTTTGTTAAAGGAAGATCATGTTTTACTAACTTATGCATATAAGTGACAAATATCTTTGACAATGGAGACATACATAGTAGTATACTTAGACTTAGATATATGGTAATAAGTCATGTGGCAAAACAATCTATCAGATAGTTTTGCCACATGACCAGCAGTTAAATAAACTGAAAGAAATAGGATTGAATAGCAGTGTGTTGGATCAGTAACTGGCTGTCAGATAGGTATCAGAATGGGGTATAATGTCCTGAATGTGGAGGATCACTAGTGGTATGCCACAAGGCTCTTTTTTTTCTACAGTATATTTTTGTACTTGGCAGATAAGGCATATTTTCTGTATTTTTATTAATTTTATATTTTTCATGTTTATTTGTACGTTGTCCAGAAACTCTGCTCTGGAAGCCAAATATGAAACTTTTTCAAGTCACTACAGGCTTCCAAATAAGCATAGCAGTGGGGTGATGGCATTCATTTCTCACCTAAGGACAATGGCAAACATCCATACCCACAGCGGAATCCAAATCCACAGCCTGTTTTGGAGAGCAAGTATGCCAACCACTCAGTAAACCAGGCTAGCATTGGGCTATTGTTCAGTTTGTACATTAATGATATTGGAAGAATGGGTTTAACTGGTAATAAGCAGGTGTTTGAAGATGATGCAAAATTGGGGAGAGCAATGTAGAGTGAAACAGATGTTATTATGGCCTTAAATGAGGACTTGAACAGCTTGTATGAATGCACAAGTGGAAGTATTAGTTTAATGTAGCAAAAGTGTAAAGTTTTGAAATTATAGAGATGCAAATTATAAACTTGGTGGAAAACTTCAATGGAAGTAGAGGAAATTAGAAATATGGGAGTGGTGGTGGACAAGGACCTATAATTGGGAGACCACAATTTGTGCACAGTAATCCATAAGGCCTTGATCAGGTCTCATATGGATTACTGTGCACATATTTGATCACTGGGTTTCCATGGCAATGAGAAATATGTTATAAAGGACCCAGAAGATTCATACAGGTAATCAGTAGTATTTGGAATGTAGAGTATGAAGACAAATGAAAAGAATGTCAATTGCAAAGTAATATGAATAGGAAGAGAGGGGTGGAATATGATTGAGACTTAATTTACTCAAGGGTTGTTATCAGATTGAAACAGAAAAAATGTGTGGCAGTGAGGCAGAAGGTTACAAGTGGGGGGTCCCACGGGGGCTCAGTACTGGGACTATATTGTTTAACCTTTATATTAATGCCATTGTCAGTGGATTGCAAGGGGATATTCAGTTGTTTGCAGATGATACGAAGCTGGGAAGGATTATTAGTAATAGTGCAGATGTGGTAGCCCTGCAAGAGGATTTGAATAAGCTAGATAGATGTGCAAATGAATGGGGATGTCAGTTTAATGCAGCAAAATGTAAGGTCTTGAGGTTTGGGACACATCGATGGGATGTTGCATACTCTATGGGAGGAGTTAAACTAGAGGAAGTAGGGAAAACAAGAGATTTGGGGTTGATGATTGATAGAAACCTGAAATTTAGGGGACATATTGCAAAGGTAGTGAAGGTAATACAGAGGATTGCTGCAATAATGAGAAGAACACTGACCTGCAGAGATAAAAAGGTTATCATTCCGTTGTATAAATCTCTGATCAGACCGCACTTAGACTATTGTTCTCAGATTTGGTCCCCAGGATTTGAACGGGATAAATTAAGGGTACAAAGGCGAATAAACAAAGATGGTTTCAGGACTGTACAAGGATAGTTATGAGGATCGGCTGAGAGAATATTGACTGCAGAGTTTGGTGGATAGAAGAAGAAGGAGAGGTGATATGATTGAGACTTTTAAACTGTTGAGAGGTGGTTACAGGGTTGACACTAGGGAGTTCTTTCACTTGGTTGAACAGCGGGAAGGAGTGATGACAAGAGGCCTCTGGAAGTTACGAAAGGAAACTGTTTGCAAGAGGGTGAGGAGTGGTTTCTTTGCATGGAGGATGGTTGAACCATGGAATGCATTGCCTGATGGAGTGGCAAGAGTGAGAACGGTCAATGAGTTTAAGGAGTGGTATGAAAGACTTTGTGTTTCTCGGAAGGGGGGTGGGGAGGACCTCCCCTCTACGAGTCTTGATAGACTTTGTGTTTCTTAGGAAGGACCTCCCATGATGAGTCTTTTGACTCCATGGAGGCCGGAATAATAATAAAATTTTTCATAGAATAGAAGAGGCAATTCCTGGAAACTGTATAAGGGGAATGTGAGCAGAGGAATAAGGTTGTTTGAATGGAGGGCAGTTGGTGAGTGCAATTAGTTGCTTGAGTGTGTTGTGAATGTAGACACACTGAATCAGTTTAAGGCACAGCTAGATGAGCTCTGTGTGTGTACCTCCCATGAGGAGTGACACCATGGAGGTCAATGTTAATAAATTTTGTGCTATCTGTGATACCTGGCTGTCATGACATTCATGTAGTTGGAAATAAGAAAATACAGTATATTCTACTGTGGTATGAAACAAACAAACAACTGAGGGATACAAGAGACAGTGAGAGAGAGAGAGAGAGCATTTGTATAAAGAGACAGAAGAGGTAAAATAAAGTGGAATGTACAGAAGCAAATAGATAGTTGTGGATAATTTCCTTTAAGAGAAAAGAATATACAAGGGACGTCCAGAACGTAAGTTCCATTTTTAAATATTTTTGCTGCAGTGCTGCGATCGCAATGGTGTGCATGCATGCTGAGTTTCATTTGCTAGCAAGGCATTGGTGCCATTTTCAGACATTCTTGCAGTGCATACACTTCTTGGTGTGTGTTTATAATGTATAAGAAAATCGTATCGCACCCCTGGATGCGAAATTAAGACAATTATCTGTTTCTTGAATGCGAGGAAACGTTAAAACAGCTGAAATTCATCAGCAAATTATTGAGGTTTATGGAGAACATGCAATGGGTGATTCAATGGTACGAAGATGGGTAAGACTTTTTAATGAAAGAAGGACAGGTGTGCACGATGAATGGAGCGGTTGACCATCTTTAGTAACGGACGATGGTGTGTTCAGTTGAAGAGAAGATTTGACAGAATAGGGAATATGCCAAACTACAAATTAATCATCAGCATATCTTTACCATAAGGACGATTTAGGAAAATGCTATTCAGTATCCGTTATTCAAATCATTCCATGAAGTAATTGTTAGCTAGTGTGAAATAAAAAGGACTTCTAATTGATATACCCTCAATTTGTTGGTAAAGTTTATTTTGACATTTGAAGTAGCCAAAGCGAATGACAAATGAAGCGAATGATATTTTTGATAAATGAAGAGGGCTTTCCTGTGATTGCTAAAAGCAATTTAGAATATTCACTTTGGGGACTTTTTGCAGTTCATATAAATGAGGAGGTTGACTCAGTTCATAGAAATGAGTTTCTGACCTCTGGAATGTCAAGTATGAGGAAAGATTGAAAAGATGTAATTTGCAGAGTCTAGTGGAGAGAAGGAAGAGGGGAGATATGATAGAGACCTACAAGTTGGTAAGGGGTTGTTATAGGATCAATGGTGGAGAAGTTCTACAGAGAATAGTGGGAGATCAGGGAAGAACCAGAGGTCATCCCTGGAAACTGTATAAAGAGGGTGTGAGTAGGGGAGTGAGAGGCAGGTTTTTTTCGTGCAGAGTTGTGAATGATTGGAATGCCTTACCTGAGAGTGTGGTGTCTGCAAGGAGTTTGAATGTGTTTAAGACCCGGTATAATGAGATGTGTGTGAGACAAAAGGACCTCCTAGATGAGTCTTTGACCCCATGAGGTCTTGTTTAATAATAACAATAATAATAATAATAATAATAATAACCATGGTAGAAAGATTACCATCCCTATTAGAAACATTATCTATAAGAGCCTTTAATTTCCTAATCTGGGTCATCATAGGATGATGAAAACAAGGACATTATGTAGAATAGTCACATAGCATTAAAGTTAATTTTATATAGTATTCATTAAAATCTTGAACTGCTCATACTTTTCCATTATCTGTCTTTGTCATCATCATCATGCTTGTCAAGAATTTAGGCCTAGAGTGGCCTGTTCCAGACTTAGAAGTCATCATTGAATCTCTTACGAGGACATCCTGGTTTTCTTTTTCCTAATGGTAACTTAAGGCTTGTTTTGGTAATGTTTCTGTTTTCATTCTTTCGATGTGTTCTATCCATTTATGTTTATATTTTTTAAATTTTTTCTATAACTGACTCCTGCTTTAATTCTTTCATAATTTCTTTGTTTCTTTTGTGATCGAATAGAGTATATTTTGCAGTTTTTCTCATAAACTTCATTTCAGTTATTACTAATCTTAGTTTGTTTTATTGTCCAGTTTTATTTTATTATCTGTTTTTGTAATTATTATTATTCAGGCTTCCATAGAGTCAAAAGACACATCGTGGGAGGTCCTTCCTAAGAAATACAAAGTCTATCATACCACTCCTTGAACTCATTGACCATTCTTGCTCTCACCACTCCTTCAGGCAATGCATTCCATGGTTCAACCACCCTCCATGCAAAGAAACCACTCCTCACCCTCTTGCTCACAGTTTCCTTTCGTAACTTCCAGGGATGGCCTCTTGTCATCACTCCTACCTGCTATTCAACCAAGCGAAAGAACTCCCCAGTGTCAACCCTGTAACCACCTCTCAACAGTTTAAAAGTCTCAATCATATCACTTCTCCTTCTTCTATCCACCAAACTCTGCAGTCCACATTCCCTCAGCCGATCCTCATAACTATCATTGTACAGTCCTGAAACCATCTTTGTCATCCGTCTTTGTATCCTTTCCACAGTTAATTTATCCCCTTCAAATCCTGGGGACCAAATCTGAGAACAATAGTCCAAGTGTGGTCTGATCAGAGACTTATACAACGGAATGATAACTGTTTTATCTCTGCAGGTCAGTGTGCTTCTCATTATTGCAACAATCCTCTGTGTTACCTTCACCATCTTTGCAATATGTCCCCTAAATTTCAAGTTTCTATCAATCATCAACCCCAGATCTCTTGACTCCTCTACTTCCTCCAGTATAACTCCTCCCATAGACTATGCAGTGTCCCATCGATGTTTCCCAAACTTCCCCAAGTTGACGTCTTAAACTATTATAATCACCTGCCTTATAATTCCACAAACAATCCCATCTCTTTGAGACTCCAGCATGTCTATTCATTTTCCAAGTCAAAACCATATGGTCACTCTCTCCAACTGATGGAAGAGATGTCATCTCAGTTCTTATCAACTCTTCTGATGCTATAACCAAATCCAAAACTCTTGAACCTCTTGATCTGTCTAATACATGTTGCCTAAGACATTTGTCCCTCAAGAATTCTAGAAATTCCATTCCCTTATTGCTACATGCATCTTCCTCTCCCCAGTTTATATTACTGTAGTTAAAATCTCCCATAATAATCATTCTTGTTACACTTGTCAAACTCAACTGTCTAAACATTTCCTGGTCCCCACCCTCTGTACTCTTGCGTATGTTGCAACACCCCACTACATATCCTGTCTTGCCCACCTCTACCTCATCACCATATGCTTTCAAAATCATTAGTGTCACTGCCTTCCAAAGGCTCCACTCTTGAATAGGTCGTTACGTATCAAAAGCAGTACTCCATCACCACGCTTTACCTTCCTATCCTGCCGAAAAATGCTGTACCCAGCGACTTCTATTCCTGTTATTATATCCTCTTCTGTCAACCACGTCTCTGTGATCCCAATAATCTTTGGCCAGGCTGATGTTATCAGTGCCACCATTTCCTCTCCATTATTCCAGATACTCCTGGTATTAGTATAAAGCATATAAATTCCGTTGTTTCTATACCCAGCATTATTCACCTCTAGACTCCACTGAGCTCAGTGTTACCTGATGTCGTTCCCCCCTTCTCCCAAGTACCCATTCCCACAAGAGGCCACCCCTGCTACCATTCTCCCTGGGATACACTGACTCGTTCAGAACAGCAGTCTCTCCAGATGCCTACGTCTCCTTCCTCATTCAAATGTAAGTGGTCTCTTGCATACAATTCCTCTCTGTCCTCAAATGCATTCCAAGCATACACATATTCCAGTCCTCTCTTATCACACATTCTAGCTATTATGTCATTCACTATTACCGCTCTTCTGCACAGTTCGTCATTATCTTACCTAGGCAACACACACACACCAACACACACTATCTTTCCTCTCTGTGTCTTCTTTCGTACCACCTCAAACAAGAATCTCATATCTCTCGCTGCCCTATTTACACCACCACTCGAGTCATTTGTTCCCACCATCACAATCATCTCATCCACCCTTTCACCTCTCTTAACTGCCAAAGCCACCCTTTCTATCGTTCCTCCTGACAAACTCCTCACGCATCCTATCTTGAACACCACAGATCATTGAGTCCCCATACATTATACCTCTTACCATTCCCTCTCTCCTAGTGTTTCCATTTTCTCCTCTTCTTTCATTCCCATACCTCTCTCTCATTCCCTCTCTCCTACTGTTTTCATTTTCTCCTTTTCTAGCACTCCTATACCTCTTTCTCATTCCATTCTCTCCTCTTCAAGCACTGCCATACCTCTCTCTCATTCCATCTCTCCTACTGTTTCCATTCTCTCCTCCTCTAGCACTCCCATACCTCATTCTCATTCCATCTCTCCTACTGTTTCCATTCTCTCCTCTTCTAGCATTCCCATACCCATCTCTCTCATTCCCTCTCTCCTACTGTTTCCATTTTCTCCTCTTCTAGCACTGCCATACCTCTCTCTCATTCCGTCTCTCTTACTGTTTCCATTCTCTCCTTCTCTAGCACTCCCATACCTCTCTCTCATTCCATCTCTCCTACTGTTTCCATTCTCTCCTCTTTTGTCATTCACAAATTTCTCTCCTCTCCTATCATTCCCAAAACACTCTCTCTCTCTCCCGTACTGCAATTTGCCTTGCATTTATCTCTTCCATCCTTCTAATCTCATCTTTCATACTTGTCATACTTCTCCCAAGACACCTCCTCTTTCATCTCCTCTATCTCCCTCTGCACTGCAGTCACTCTAAATCGAAATTCACTCTCCCAAACAAAACCATCTAAACTTTCAGTCACTCACGCCTTCTACACTATCAACTATTATTTTCTCATTCACATTTTTTTCTTCATTCTCTCCTATCACACTACTCATCTTCCTGTATTTATTTCCCGTTCTTGGAGCAACAAGGTTGGTTATTGAGATATCTGCTGCATTTATTTCCTCCCATTGCCTGCACTTTATACATACACACACCCATCCTCTCTCTCACAAGCCAGACATCCAATTCCCGAGACACATACATGTCGCAAATGCTGCATGCCACAAACTCCCTTACTATATTGCTTATAATAGAGTGCCCAAATGGCGGAGGACTTGGTGACAAGCCATTTGCGACTGCAGCTGAATCTGCCATCATTCGTTACTGCTGAGGGACTACTAGCGTAATTGTTAATTATTCAAAATCAAAAATAAATAAATGCTAAATAAGTAAACAATTACAAGCAAAACAAAACATTCAGTACACTAAATAAAATGAAATAAAACTAAATACAGTAATGAAAACTTAGCTTCGTCTTATCTTCCATTGTTATGCATCCGCCCCGTCTTCTCGGTAAACAAAATACACAATATCGCGACAGCACCTACTTAAAAAAAAACCCACTATAGTACACTCGTATTCCAGAGAAACAATTTAGCACTCAAAAACGTAAAAAAAAAAAAAAAAAACGGACTATTCACAGACTAAAAACTCACTTTCTTCAGCACAGCTCAAATTCACCGCCACGTGCTACGGCAACACTATTTTTCTTTCATAGAGAGAGAGAATAAGGCCTTCATTTCTGAGTAAGAAAAATTTGGAGGAGATTTGGACTTGAAAAGTATTAATGCTATTTGGAACCCAAGCCGGTCAGCAACAGCTGAAGAAATATCATATAGCGCATGGTCAGCTGTCAGAAAAAAGTCCATTACTAGAACGAATTTTGGTGCTAATGCAAAACCTAGACCTTTAGAAAACATTTAATTCCTGAATAGTAAGTAAGAGGCTACTCTGAAATATTAGTAACTGTCTTTTGAGGATCTCCAGTAAATA
Source organism: Typopeltis vanoorti (assembly GCF_054136105.1). Taxonomy (NCBI): domain Eukaryota; kingdom Metazoa; phylum Arthropoda; class Arachnida; order Uropygi; family Thelyphonidae; genus Typopeltis; species Typopeltis vanoorti. The sequence goes on from NC_143559.1 coordinate 81,402,917, forward strand.
AAAAATAAGGCTGATGGCAAATGATAAGTTAACAGAATTTTTGTATCAGCTTTTCCTGAGTAGCTGCAAATATTTTGTCTGCAATTAGTCCATCATGAACATATTTAATTTCATTATTTAACAAGGCTAAGCAATTTTTGGCCACATACATAACAATCTCCTGGCCCATGCATAAATTTTATGAACTTTGGAAGACCTACAGGTTTCTCTTAATCAGCAACAGGTAGGTATTACCTGGGCCACTCTACATCTGTTTAGAATGTAATCTAACTTACTTTGATTTGTAACTAGCTCTCTGTAATGCCCTGAGATAACTTGAAGAATTGGATGTAAGACATGATAATTAGTTAAACATAACACAGATTTAATTTATGTAAATATTTTGTTAGCAAAAAAAATTTTGCTCTAGTGTCAAGGGCATCTTTAGCACGAACTTTCAAATTAAACAAGAAGCAGAAACAGAAACCAGTGGGAAAAAGATCACTATCAAGAATGACATAGTCAATGAGATTTTTCTTATTTCTCATTTCTTCTCTCCATGTGAATTTGTGCATATTGGAACATGCTATTAGTAATAACTAGTCCATGTCCTGAACAGAAATCCAGCATGTACTTACCATTATTGTTAACTTTATTCTTTTCTCCAAATTTTCTGAGAATATTTCTATGCATCTGGTAATAATTTTCTACTTTGCTATTTAGCTCTCCAACAAGGAACAACTTTTCCTTTTTTGTTTAGTAGAAAGAAACAGATATAGAGTGGCCCAGGTAATACCTACCTGTTGCTGATTAAGAGAAACCTGTAGGTCTTCCAAAGTTCATAAAATTTATGCATGGGCTAGGAGATTGCTACTTATATGGCCACTTCATCCTTAGTAGAACCCTCTGTGGGACCATAGGCACAAATAAGTCTCATTCTTCACTGTCCCTATTCTGATATTTGCTCACATAACTCTAGCTGATATTGCCTGTCATTCTAAATTATCCTCATATTTAGTGTTGAATACTAGAGCTACTCTTTCTTTTCCTTGAATTTTATTGCCTGAATATAACATCTTGCATTTGCTGCTTAGAAAGATCTTGCCTATTTTTGTCTTCTTTGTTTAATAACACCTATTATGTTGATCTGTTTATCCAATTCTTTTGCTAGTTCCATTTCTTTTCAATTGATGCTTCTTATGTTGATGGTAACAATTTTAAACTCGCTGATGTAGAGTGGGGATCTATTCCAGTAGCAATAGCGGCCCACCTTATTTAACCAGACAACACTCTAGCCAGCATGAAATTTTAGATTGCATACTTGCTTTATTTTTAAGAGTTGTATTTTACTTTTTATTATACTTTTTAACTTCTGAGTATATAACGATAAAAATTATATATATGTTATGAATATTTATTATGGTGAAACACAGTTATCACATATAAAATTATGTTACTTACCCTGTTTTGTTTATCATGTCTGGATGTGACAAAATTACCTTATATGTATCCTGATAGCTACACAATACATTATGTTTGTTAGTGGAATATATATTATGTTGAAAATTTGTTGTTTCATCACAAAAGTCTGTTACCTATATTAAAAAGGAGAAAAAACAAAATAGACTTCAGCTGTAATCATGATATCTGTATCCAAAAAAAATGTATTGTTACTGCTTTCTTAATAAATAATGCAACATAGAATATTCTCTATTTATACTAAACAAAACAACTAGGTGACTTGCGTATAGAGGGTGTTGACTTAACATTCACTTAGTAATCCATAATGCACAGCAGCATGCTTCCTTTCAGATGTACATATATTGTTTTGTATTATAGAAAGGGTCACTTACTGAACTAGTTTCAACCTTTACTGAGGTGAAAAAATAAACGGTGTTCATGAAAGGTTTTGAGTAGTTAGCATAGGAGTGCAAGAGAGCCTGATATATTAGGACAGGGGTTGGCAAACCGGGGTAAATTACCCCAAGTTGGGTAAAAATGAAATTCTTGGGGGTAATGAGGACTCAATAGACATAAATAAAATTACATAAAAAGCATGTTCCTTGTTATGACAGAAATTTTTCTTCTGGCAACACTGCATCTGGCCAATGTAATATACGTGTTTAGGACACATCACGCCATGTTGAACTCAAAACAATTTGGTTGCTAAGGCATTGTCAAGTGGCTAAGCAGATATTATTTGTCAGTTGTCTATTACCCTTATTTTTTAACACATATGTTTTTGCTTTGTTTAATTTGGTTTAAGTAGTTATTTAATTTAATTTATTTCAATAGTTCTATTTTAAGTGTAAGATTTTCATTTATTAACCATATTTTAGTTTTATGTTAGTTTGATAATTTGATTAATATATTTTCTCCTTGCTCGATTAATTTTTGATGGTAAAAAAAAATAATTAAATACTGCCTTCATCTTGAGGATATGGCTTAGTACCATGTTTACTAATTAAATTATTGTAAATTGAAATGAACTTTAAAAAACTTAAATTCAATCACTGTCTTTTTTACCCTTCAGATGACATCAACTAAAAAAAGAATATACCAGGAAGAGTTCCTTAATTATGGGTTTACACAAATAGAAGACAAAAGAATAATGAAACCATAGTGTATTGTCTGTTTGAAAGTACTGACTGCAGAATCTTTCAAAAAGAGCAATTGAAGAAACACTTGGATAATTTGCACCCACATCTGTCTTCCAAACCACAGGAATACTTTGTAAATTTGGAAATGTCTGTCAAAAGACAAAGACTGGACAGTAACTTGAGAGGTACATTCGATCAACGTTCAGCATCAAAGGCTAGCTTTGAAGTGGCCTGGTCGATTGCCCGAAACAAGAAACCATATACTATTGGTGAGGAATTGGTTAAACCAGCAGCTTTGAAAATGGCAGCGATTATGTGTGGTCAGAAAGAGCCATGAAACTAAATTCAGTGCCCTTGTCTGCAAAAGTTGTGAAAGAAAGAATTTCTATTTTAGCAGAAAATGTGAGGGAACAAGCTATTTCTTCAAAAACAGAGTAAATGCTTTGCTATTCAGTTTGATGAGACTACAGGTGTCAGTAGTAATTCGCAGCTGATGGTGTATGTTCGCTACAAAGGTTTACATGCAATTGAAGAGGAATTGATGTCTTCAATAAAGTTAATGAATACTTTAATAACGTTAATTTAAAGTAGTGGAGCTCCAGCTATGTTGGGTCATGGAAGTGGATTTTCGGTTTTGGCGAGAGAGAATAATCCAAAAATTGAAGTTAGCCACTGTATGATCCATCACCAGGCACTGCTTGTGAAACATTTGCAACCTGCACTGGAAGCCGTCATGCATGATGTTATCAAGGTTGCCAATGTTGTCAAAGGACATACACTAAACACGCGACTATTTCGTGAATTATGTAAAGATGGTGAGGCTAAATATACAAACCTACTTTATCATACAGAAGTGAGGTGGCTCTCACGTGGAAATGTTCTGAACCGAGTGTGGGCTCTCAAAACTGAACTTGAAATTTTTATGGTAGATCAAAAGTATGTTCTCACAGATAATTTTACAAACTCCTCATGGGTTGCACATCTCGCATATTTAGCTGATATTTTTGAGTATGTGAATGTATTGAACAAAGAATTGTAAGGAAAAAACATCAATATATAATTTCAGCATTTGGATCAAAGCTTTTATATTGGAGACAGAAAGCAGAACAAAACAAGCTGCCTTTTCAAAGTTAGCTTTGTTTTTGGAAGATTGTGAAAATATTACTTTTGATGACATCAAGGATACAGTTATAAGGCATCATACCAAACTCAAAGAGCGGTTCTCTGATTACTTTCTAGATCTCGCCTATAGTGTGAGATAGGATGCAGTGACTGAATCATTTAAATTAAAATAAATAAAACAATCTACTTGAAGCAGTCTGATAAACCAAGCTTGTTTGTGAATAAATTCAAAATGCAAAGTGAATGTAGTTGGCATACATTAGTAAATTACTTTAATGAGTAAAGGACTAGTAATTATTATGAGAAACTTCAATTACATATTTATGATAGTTTATATACCTAATGAGAGATGATTACCTAAATTAGAATGTAATGCTGATTTATTGCTCATGGATTTCAGTGTTAGATAATAATGATGATAGCATCATAGGATTTGTCTGTAACCACTGTCTCCAACAGAGGAGAGAGAGAGAGATTATGCAGTTTTGAATTGGGAGGTGGATAAACTTTTAGAATTTGTAGTTATAAGTGAAACCACAGAGCCAGTGATTACGAGAAGCTGCTTGAAGCAATGTCTTGATATAAGAAAGTTCAAGGGAAGGATGTAAGCAGTGCATGAAAATGATCAAGAAATATTTGAAGAAAACAGTATTAGACCCAGGGCAAGGAGAACAAATCAGTTGGAAATTAAATTAGCATTAAATATGAATTTGAAAAAAAAAAAAAAAAGAAAGAAAGAAAGAAAATGTTGAGAAGGGAATATAAAAAGAAATATAAACAGCAATGTCATGAGCATGTTGTACCATCATTTTACATTGTGGTTTAAACTAATAAAAATCCAATCTGGTTCAGCTAAATCCAAATTGCCAGCACATCCTTGTTTGTTTGGTATCCAGGTAGATAATTAACAGGGTGCACCACGAGAAGGTGAGGATTGGACATTAGATCAGGAATGTGTCAGCAGAGTTAATCTCAGGCGGTATGGTCACTTACACAGAATGAAAGAGGAAAGGTTAGCAAAGCAAGTGTTCTCTGCTAGGTTGGCAGGAAAACAACCCAGAGGAAGACCAAGATATAGGTGGATTGATACAGTAAAAAGTGCCTTAAAAGACAGAAATATAAGATCTGATAATGTTGGAGTCTTGACAGATAACAGATTGATTTGGAGGAAAATTGTTGATAGTTAGTAATGATTAAGTTTTTCATCTTAATATCCTGTACACTCCTTGAGAATACATGTCAAGAATTTGATGATATAATGAGCAGTATAGAGCAAAGGTAAGAAAGATTATCAGTATTGTAAGAAAAGCAAATCAGATTATGAGAGAACATTAACTAAGAAGTTAAAGGAAATCCCAAAGAGTTAGTTATGTTTGCTGTGTCATGAATGTAAGAATAATTTCAATGAATACTGATGATAAAAGCAGAAGAAATACAGTCAGTACTCAACTCTTAGAAAACAAGGGTTCTATTCTGATAACCATGTTGTAAGTTGAAAAGGTTGTAATTTGGAAACTACTTTATCAATCATAAGGCTATGTTAACAATTTAACATGCCTGAATAGTAAAATGTGTATTTTACTATTCAGTATGTAATTTTATTATATTATTAACAGATTTTATTCTTTGTTTATAGTGAAATAATGCAATGTATAAATCACAGTATAGCATTGCTGTATACAGTACTGTACTGTAATAAATAATGAAACATGAGTGTCAGTGCTTCTATGGACTTACCAGTAAAATAATTAGTACACATGGAAAAAGTGTAATTCTTCAAAGCCATCATTTATCAATTGGTTAATTAATTGGAGGGGAGAGGGAGAAGTTAGGTCATCAACAATAAGCTCTTTAAATTTAGGAATTGTAACAAAGCGTTCTGAGGATGGTTCACCAGATGCATAACTTTTGGGAGGACTAGGCTCATCTTCCTGGTTAAGATGACAGTAGGAGTGGATCTCTAAACATTTGTACATTACATCCAACTTAGTCTGCAATTTTTTTTTCTTGCATATGTTTCTCTGTAAGCAAGTAATTATAGCTTGCATCATTCTGACTAATTTTTTCTAAAAAATGAAGTGTCTTATTGATAGATTGAGAGCTTGTGAATTGCTGAGGTTGGTTGATAGGCAGAGAAGAGGGGATATGATAGAAACATTTAAATTACTGAAAGGTTTTTATAGGATTGATGCAGGGGAAATGTTTCAGCTGTGTGATAGTGATGGAAGAACAAGAGGTCATCCCTGGAAATTAAAGAAGAGTGTGGTTAACAAGGGTGTGAGAACAAGGTTTTTGCCTGGAGGGTAGGAAATGAGTGGAATTCATTGCCTGACTTAGTTGTGAGCTCTTTGTCTGTCAATGAATTCAAGAAGAGATATGACAGTTATTGTTTTGCTAGTTTGGGTCTCCCGCGATGAATCTACTGACTCCATGGAGATACCCGTAATAATAATAATAATAATAATTATTATTAACAGAAGCAAATGCCTCTGCCAATTTTTTTAACTATAAACATTTTTAAGGACTCAGCTTACCCTTCAATCTTTTTTTTGTTTCATTGTTTTTTTTTTTAATTTTGGGTCCATATCAGAGAGGCTTGTTGGTCAACCTATAGCACATTAGTACTGTGTATGGGAAGAGATTTGGGAAATGAGGAACTTGTTCAGATCAGATTTGAAGGTGTGTGTGTATTGTATTCCTTGGTGAATACATGGGAAGGGAGGCTGTTCCAGAGTACAGCAGCAGCAGCAGGAATGAAGGAGGAGGAAGAGAAACTTGTTCTATGAGTATGAAGCTGAACTGTGAAGGGGTGTTGTGTGGTAAATGCACGTGTTTCAGTGGATTTGGTAGAGAGAGAGAGGGAGGAAATTATTACTGATGCTAGTTACAAACATTTACCATGAAAATATTTATAGATGCATGCAACAGACACTAAATGCCTGTGAGAGAGTAGTTGAAGTGAGAAGATAGGAGTTGAGTCATTTATCAGTCTAACTGCTCGCTTCTGTATTGCATTAAGTATTTTTAGAGAGCACTGCATCAGATGTGTAAGCAATATTCAATGGGAGGGCAAATTTGTGATTTCTACAGGGTTAATAGCTAGTTATAGGTAAAGTAATGCCTCAAGTGAAAGAGGAATCCTATTTTGTTGGATGCAGAAGAGGCAATGGTTGTAATGTGTCAACATAATACCAAGGAGAGAAATTTCATCCTGCATAGGGATTTTGATGTTAAGGCTGGGAGAATATGGAGCTTTTTTGTGGGAAATATGTCAGAATTGTGTTTCACAGGCACTGAAATTAATAAGGTAATCTGAGCCACATTGAAGAAGGGTTTGGAGATCAAAGTTTAGGTATGTGGTGGTTGATGCTCTGTGATGGTGTTTTTTTTTTTTTTTTTTTTTTTTGGTGCAAAGATTGTCAAGTGGGAAGGAGGAATGTAGTGCACTGTCACTGGCCAAACTGTTTATCAGATTAATGATCAACTGGATTAGGCCATTGATATATAGAAGAAAAAGGGCGAGTGAGAGAACAAAACCTTGTTGGATCCCAGCATTAGTTACAGAGCTAGAAGATAGTGAACCATTCAAAATCACATGCATGTGTCCAGTGAGTAAACTGGAAACCTTGGAGATATCAAGTACAATCACTTGGGATTCACTAAACCTTTCCATGGTACTTATTCAGAGATGGGTGACTACTCTCTTGTTGAAGCATTGGTGGAATCCATACTGGCAGTCGTTTATTACTTGAGTACTTTCAAGGTGGTGTAGGAGCTGGACATTGATAGTTTTCTCCATTACTTTTGGAGACAGCTGAGATGAGAGAGAGAGAGATTTGGTGGTAATTCATGAGTAAACTATCACCACCATCCACGTGGATGGTAGTTTGATGATGAAGACTTGTTAACCACTTTTTTGGGAATACATTGTACATGAATGAATTTCCACGATGTAGGGAAGCTGCCAGGAGTAAGAGAGCATGAAGATGTGGACAACTGGAAGAATGCTGTCACAGCCAGGGGACTTTTTGGTATCTAATTCAGATAAGATATTCTAATCATTTTCTGGTGAAAGGTAACTAGAGGCATTGAATATTTGGTGTTTGGAGTAGTTGTGGGACATTTGCCAAAATCATTCACAGGCATTTGAGGAAAAGTATGACACCAAAGATTGGCTTTTTTTGTGGGTAACGATGCAATTTTTTTTCTGATTCATCTACTGCAACTCATCCACACTATTTCAGCAGATTTTTCCAACGTTTATTTATAAACTCTGATTTTTTAGAGATGTTGGAGGTGGATGTTTTGACCTTCATATTAGGGTCATCTGTTGTATATACACATATATTATTATTATTATTATTATTATTATCATTCAGGCCTTCTTGGAGTCAAAAGACTCATCGTGGGAGGTCCTTTCTAAGAAACACAAGTCTATCAAGACTCAATGAGGGAGGTCCCTTCTAGGAAACACAAAGTCTATCATACCACTCCTTAAATGCATTGACCGTTCTCGCTCTCACCACTCTATCAGGCAATGCATTCCATGGTTCAACCACCAATCACCCTCTTTCTCACAGTTTCCTTCAGTAACTTCCAGGGATGACCCCTTGTCATGACTCCTTCCCGCTGTTCAACCAAGCAAAAGAACTTCCCAGTGTTCACCCTGTAACCACCTCTCAACAATTTAAAAGTCTCAATCATATCACCCCTCCTTCTTCTAATCCACCAAACTCTGCAGTCCACACTCCTTCAGCCGATCCTCATAACTAACATTGTACAGTCCTGACACCATCTTTGTACCCTTTCCACAGTTAATTTATCCCCTTCAAATCGTGGGAACCAGATCTGAGAACAATAGTCGGTGGTCTGATCAGCGTCTTATACAACGGAATGAAAACCATTTTCTCTCTGCAGGTCAGTGACCCTCTCATTATTGTAGCAATCCTCTGCGTTACCTTCGCTACCTTTCCAATATGTCCCCTAAATTTCAGGTTTCTATCAATCATCAAACCTAGATCACTTCTCTCTCCTACTTCCTCCAGTTTAACTCCTCCCATAAAGTATGCAGCATCCCATCGATGTGTCCCAAACCTCAAGACCTTACATATTGCTGCATTAAACTGACTATTTATTTGCCCATACCTCTAGCTTATTCAAATCATCTTACAGGGCTACCACATCTGCAAACAACTGAATCTTCCCTTGCAATCCATGGACAATGTCATTGATATAAAGTTTAAACAAAAGGGAAATTATTTATGTATATATTACTATGTAAAGAAAAGTGTACACTGAGCCTAGCAATCATTACTGAAGAAAAAAATCTTTGAAAACAAAGCATGACAGAAATAAATACACATAACAAGAACAATTTGTAGAATACGATTTCCTTGCTTAGAGCTCCAACAAAGTACACATATTTATTATTATTATTACGGGTATCTCCATGGAGTCAGTAAACTCATCGCGGGAGACCCAAACTAGCAAAACAATATCTGTCATACCTCTTCTTGAATTCATTTACAGACGAAGAGCTCACAACTAAGTCAGGCAATGAATTCCACTCATTCACCACCCTCCAGGCAAAAAACCTTGTTCTCACACCCTTGTTAACCACACTCTTCTTTAATTTCCAGGGATGACCTCTTGTTCTTCCATCACTATCACACAGCTGAAACATTTCCCCTGCATCAATCCTATAAAAACCTTTCAGTAATTTAAATGTTTCTATCATATCCCCTCTTCTCTGCCTATCAACCAACCTCTGCAATCCACAAGCTCTCAATCTATCAATGTAGGGAGCATTTTTTACATCACTCACCAACTTAATCACTCTCCTCTGAACCCTCTCCACAGCCACCTCATCTGCAAGGAATCCAGGTGACCAGACCTGAGCACAGTAATCCAAATGTGGAAGTATCAACACTTTATAAAGGGGAATAATAACCTCTTTATCTCTCAATGTCAGTGTGTTCCTCAACAATCAAGTAATCCTATGTGCAATCTTGGACACCTTAGCAATGTGTCCTCTGACTTCATCTCCCTATTTACCAACACCCCTAAGTCCCTAGCCTCATCAGTCTCTTGGAGTACTGTTCCATCAATGTAGTACACAGCTGGTAATCTTTTAATCCCAAAATGCATGACTTTACACTTTTTCACATTGAACTGACATCCATTACCTTTTTCTCATTCTACTAGCTTATTTAAGTCATCCTGCAAACGTTCAACATCGGCTTGATTTTTTATTGTGCTACCCAACTTTGCATCATCAGCAAACAACTGAATATCTCCCTGTAGGCCATTTCCTATATCATTTATATACAAATTAAACAACAATGGCCCAAGCACAGAGCCCTGAGGCACACCACTGGTCACCTGCCTCACCCTGGACTCGGATCCTCCATACACCACCCTCTGGTATCTCTCCCTGAGCCATTCTCCTATCCATATCACCAATTTAGTATCCATTCCCATCTGCTTCAATTTGTGTAACAGTGTTCCATGGGGTATCCTGTCAAAAGCCTTAGCAAAATCCAGATGTACCACTGTGTAGCCAGTTCCTTTGTCCAACTCAGATGTCATTCTATTATGAAAAGTTAATAGATTGCTAAGGCAGGATCTACCTTTAACAAAACCATGTTGGCCTCTATAGCACATCATATCCTGATCCACCCATTCTTGAATTTTGTCTTTAACCAACTTTTCCAATTTATGTCACACAGATGGCATCTTATTGGCATTATTAGTTCAATGGATTAACCAATTAGATTAGTAATTCATTTGTTGCTTATATTAGAAAAAAAAATCCAATAACACTATCTTTTATTCCCTTATAGGGAGTGAGCAAGGGAATTTAGCCCTGTCTAACTTTTGGAGATTGAGTAGGCAATTGAATCTCCTCTGGTAGCCACTGAGCGAGAGAGAGAGAGAGAGAGAGAGAGAGAGAGAGATAGCTGCGCTAAGAACATTAGTAATTTTAAGCAGTATCCAGTGACAAGACCACAAACAGTGCAGCCATTATTTCAGGTAACATGTTGTATTAGGAACCACAAAACAACATGTTACCTGAAATAATGTGCATTATATGATTCATTTTTTCGATTTTCCCATTCCATGCCAGGGGCTGAATAACTGGCTGAAGAAAGGCATAGAGAAAGTTTCCTCTAGTTGATAACTAGAACTGAACTTAGGTCTTACTTTGGGCAGCCTAGCACTATTGAAGCAAACGTCACTTCCACTGATGTCTCAAATGAAAGTACTTCTATTCACACCTCCTGTATGTTTGTCAGTCATTCCCAGATAGCTCATATCTCATTAACATCAGTTTGCATATTTACACCTTTTTGTAATTTAAATACACCAACCAAAATTGGATTCTTCTTAATTAATGGTTCCTAATATATCCCAAAACAAACACATTTTTCCTCCGCTATGCAGTTTTGTTTTCAGGTGAAGAATCTGTCATAATTTGTGGTGTGCCAATATGCAAAAACAGGAAGAACATGAAGATATCTTGTCTGTGTGTGTGTGTCTAGCTACATGTTCAATGACAAAACAGACTAATTTGGAGGAAAATTGTAGATAGGAAGTTAGTAATGTAAATTTTTCATGTAGTACCATCATATCCTGTACATCCCTTGAGGGTACATGTCAGGAATTTGATGATGATGATGATGATTATTTAAATTAAATTCATAAAAATTTTACTCCAGATGCCCTGACATACCAGGATTGCTTGAAAAGTTTGTAAATTTCCAATAGACGGCGACACAATTAGTTCATTCATACCAGTATTATCACATATCATTTTTTTCATAACCTTGGCAAAATTTTAGCCAAGCACAATGCGTAGTTTTCATTTGTGCAGTGATAAAACACTTTTATTTGAAGAAGTAAATGGCACACAGATCAACGCTGAGTTAGATGCAGTTCATGGGAACTCTGCACCAGCATTAAAGACTATTTATTTTTGGATAAATCGTTTAAACATAGTCGTAAGTCCATCAAAAATGAAGCGCGCTCTGGATGCTCGACTGAGGTCACTACGGAGGAAATGATTGATAAAATCAATCATTTTATGGGTGGTTGCGAGCAGTGCAAGGACCCCTGTGAAAAAAGGGTATATGTGGAACTAAAAGGGGGGGGGTGATTATGAAGAGCTCAGGAGACAGCTTGCAAGGGTAGCATGGAATGAGGAGTTAGCTGGAAAAGAGATCAATGCAGCTTGGGGGATTTTCAAAAAACATTTAGTAGATGCAATGTCTAAATGTATACCATGGGTGAGAAGGTTAAATAAGGTAGGTGTGAGATGGATGAATAAAGAGATTAAGCATGCAATACAGAGAAAAAGGGCATTGTGGAGGCAGCATAAGAGAAGTGGAAGTAACCAATGTCATGAGGTCTACAAAGACCAGGCAAGGAGGGTGACTTGGTTGGTGAGAGTAGCTAAAGAGAGGTATGAACAGCAGTTAACTAATGAAGCTAAAAAGAATCCTAGGGAGTTCTTTCGATATGTAGCCAGCAAAAGAAAGAATGATTATGGAAGGATGACATTGATTGGAGGAAATGGTATAAAGACAGCTGTTGCAGAATGTGTGGTGGAGATACTTAATGAGCAGTCATAAAGATCTTTCAATCTTGTGAATGTGACTTCATGGAGAGATTAAGAGCAGTTGATGATGGGGAGGAGAGACTGACTGTAAGTGAGCAAGAGGTGTTTGGGGAGTTGAGTAAACTAGATGTAAATAAGGCTGTGGGACTTGATAATATATCACTGCGTATTCTGAAGGAATGTGCCAGAGAGCTGACACCTGCCTTGACATATTTTTTTAATACGAGTCTTGCACTCGGTCAAGTCCCTAAAGAGTGGAAGGAGGGCAAGATTGTGCCACTTCATAAAGGAGGTGATCGAACTCAAGCCTCAAACTATAGGCCTATCTCTGTGTCAGGTGTTGTGGTTAAGTTGTTGGAGAAGCTTGTGAGAACTAAGATCCAGAGTTGGGTCGACAACAATGGTATAATCTTTGATGGACAGCATGGATTTGCTAAAGGGAGGTCGTGTTTTAGTAATCTACTTACTTACTTATTACAATAAAGTGACTGCTTCCTTGGACAGAGGAGAAAGATACACAGTAATATACTTGATTTCGCAAAAGCTTTTGATAGAGTACCTCATGATAAGTTGACAGTCAAACTAGAGCAGATGGGGTTGGATATTAGATTAGTGCATTGGATTGGAGACCAGCTATCTGATAGGTATCAACAAGTTGTGTATGGGGGTGCAATATCCAGGAAAAGGAAAGTCACTAGTGGAGTGCCTCAGGGATCTGTTTTAGGGCCATTACTATTTAACTTGTATATTAATGATATTGGCGAAGATTTGGATGGAGATATTCAGTTGTTTGCAGATGGTGCAAAGTTGGGACGAACCATAAAGAGTAGTGAAGATGTTGTGGCCTTGCAAGAAGACTTGAATAAATTGAGAGATTGGGCAAGCAAATGGGGATGTGAGTTCAATGTTGCAAAATATAAGGTTTTAAAATTTGGAAAACAAAGATGGGATGCAGAATTTATGCTTGGTGAGAATATATTGTTGGAAGTAGAGGAAATAAGAGATCTTGGGGTGATAGTGGATAAGGATCTAAAATTTAGGGGACACATCGCCAAAACTGTGAAGACAACACAAAGACCTCTGGGAATGATGCAGAGGTCACTGACGTGTAGAAGTATGGAGATTCTTGTTCCATTGTATAAGGCTTTGATTAGGCCACACATGGACTATTGTGCCCAGATTTGGTCACCTGGTTTTCAGAAGGATGAAGAGATGTTGGAAAGGGTCCAAAGGCGACTGACTAAGGTAGTTTCTGACCTCTGGAATGTCGAGTATGAGGAAAGATTGAAAAGATGTAATTTGTAGAGTCTAGTGTAGAGAAGGAAGAGGGGAGATATGATAGAGACCTACAAGTTGGTAAGGGGTTGTTATAGGATCAATGGTGGAGAAGTTCTACAGAGAATAGTGGGAGATAAGGGGAGAACCAGAGGTCATCCCTGGAAACTGTATAAAGAGAGTGCGAGTAGGGGAGTGAGAGGCAGGTTTTTTTCGTGCAGAGTTGTGAGTGATTGGAATGCCTTGCCTGAGAGTGTGTTGTCTGCAAGGAGTTTGAATGTGTTTGAGACGCGGTATGATAAGATGTGTGTGAGATAAAAGGACCTCCTAGATGGGTCTTTGACTCCATGAGGTCTTGTTTAATAATAATAATAATAATAATAATAATCCATGGTATCATTATGCAAGGGTTGTACCACCTTAACCCAGTCCTGAAGATACTTTCAGGCGCAAACTTTGTTTTCTCACGCTTGGATGAAGGATTAAACTAAATTTATTATACTCTAACCAAGTGAAAAATAAACTTTCAACATCTTTCTCTAAATCCAGAGTAAATTATTAAAAAAGGGTGGCACACCAATTGGATTCCTATAGGTAGAGATAACCTGCTAATGCTTCTGCCTGATATCTCCACTTGGGCCTGGCTCCCACTGAAGAGACCTCAATAAAGGTCGAAACTAGTCTGGGTAGTGGCCCTTCCCTTAATGCATAACATTAGACATATCTGCAAGGAGATGTGTTTTGCATTATAGGAGATACTGAGATAGGAGTGTTGGTAACTTGCTCCACCTTTGCAACGAGTTGCCCTGGTGTTGTACCACCTTAACCCAGTCCTGAAGATACTTTCAGGCGCAAACTTTGTTTGCTCACAGTTGGATAAAGGATTAAACTAAATTTATTATGGTTCCACATCCACTGTATTCTCCAGACTTGTCCCTGTGTGACTTCTAGTTCCCAAACTTAAAAATTTGGCTTGGTGGGGAAAAAATTTTCTTCGAATGAGGATGCCATCAAGGCTGTTAATAACTACTTTGCATGATTTGACAAATCTTACTTTTTAGATGGAATGAAAAAATTGGAAACCCGCTGGACCAAATGTGTAGACCTCGATGGAGACTATGTTGAGAAATAAAGGTGATTTTTTTTCAAAAATGTGTTTACTTATTTTTTTTACTAAACTTTTCAAACAACCCTCATATGCTTACCTTAATGATAGGGAGTATTTTAATGACAATGATTTTAATTTTAATGACAATTTAATGAGAAAGGAATAAAGACTTGGAAGGTAAATAAGGGTATGATGATAGGTTTTGTCAAAACGAATAAATGAAATGCATTGCAAAAAATGAGTGCCTCTGTAGCCTAATTGAAAGAATGACAGTACAAGAGGAATCTTTATATTATGGAGGTAGCAGGGTTTTTCCTTCCAGAATCTTGGTTTTTCATCCCACATAGAGGCAAATCAGCCAGGAGCACATACAATTTATAGACAAAAAATACTGTCGGTGGTGGTGGTGGTAATGGGCAGTTGTAGTTGTGTGTGTGTGGTGGAAGAATTAGGTAGTAGAGGATATGGTGAGATGTGTGTAACAGAGTGGAGTTGGAGATGTCACATAATAATAATAATAATAAATATGTTGATGAATAAATAACTGGCAGGTATGATGCACACTGCAGAAATTCAGGTGAGCTTTCAGTGATGAATCTGTGCAGAAAAACAAATGACTCTTTCTGGGTAAAACCTGCTATGCATGTGTACATGCATAGCAGAGGAGTGGATTTAGTTTTTGATTTTTCTTAAAAATTTAAAATAAACCTTCCAAGAAAACAACTAATAAAATAAATATTGATTTCCTACTTCTGAAGTATGCTCATAATATATGGTATTATACACACTAGCTTCACTTAAAAGCAGAAATGACTTACTGATCGTAGAAAAGGTCCATACATAATAGATGCACGGGCACTTGTGTTGTGGACATCAGGAACAAATATGCAGTCAGGATCAACTTCAAAGTTATCACTAAGGGAACAAATGTTTCCATCTTCTGTTCTTCTAAACCAACCAGCAATGCCACTCATACATGTAGATGGAAACAGCTAGGAAGAGAAAAGTTCTTTTCTTTAATTGTATCACATATTGCAGATTTTTTAAACTTTAACACTTAGCACAAATTTTTAACATGCAATTATCATGAATTTGTACTATAACAATAAGTGTATATACAGCCTCATTATGCATCCCACAACCATGCACCACACACACACACACACACACACACACACACACACACACACACACACACACACACACACACACACACACACACACACACACACACACACACACACACTTATTTTGATAACCTAAACTTAGAACCCTCCCATCTAGTTCTTGTTTCCCTTCATGCACCACACACTTATTTTGATAGCCCAAACATAGAATCCCTCTGATCTAGTTCTCATTTCACATGAACAAACTCTTTCCTACACTCAACACGTAATAATAATAATAATAATAAAGGTTTACCAAAAGAGAATTATTCAACCTTGGTATCTTCCTAGGTCTTGCTCTCACTGATGAGATAAATTTCAATAAAGGTTAAAACTAATCTGGGTATGCAAACTTTGCTTATACTTAAGTAAAGCATTAAAGCAAGAATATAATTTGCAACCCAGTAGTAAAACTTTCTATAGTTCTCTCTATAGTTCCCAGACTATTTAATAATATGGTAATACATCATTTTAATGCTTATATATATAAAATATATGATTTTGAAAGTGATTTAATCTCACTGAATTGGTGAATATTGGTACATTGTTTATATCCATTGGTACTTTGTCTATATCCAAATTTGGTAGCTTGGAGGTTTTAGGGAGTCTGAAAGAATTCTACATATGCTTTTCAGGTTGGCCAATATGATCAATGAAATGTTTAGCTCATGGATTAATTTCAATATTTGGCACTTATCTATGTGAAGACATTTTCAAATATGAAATATGTAAAATCTCTTTACAGTTCAGCCTTGTCTTATCTGTATAAGTTTAGGCTATCAGTATTTGCAATTGATTTTGATGATGATGGGAATACTAACATTGAACTCCAATCAAGTATAATTATGTCTCATGAAAAAAAATCCATACTTATCACTGCTTTTCCAAAAATCTCTTTGTACACAACTGTATTCTGAATTTTGTTAATAAAAAAATTGGGTACATTTTGTTTTCTATCTTATATGTAGATGATAAATACATGATATCCTCTATTTAACTTCTTGGCCCACGAAGCCTAAAATATTTGCTATTTGGATCTTCTCAGAAAAAGTTTGCTGGCTCTGCTCTAGGAGATGAGAGGTTCTGGGGTGATGAGTTTATTGATCCTTTCAGGTCACTTAGATTTTGCATGATCTTTTAAATCACTCAGAGTTTTTGGAGAGGAATCCCTCACATTAACAGACCAGTGAAGTGGACATAATCACAGCATTCCATTAGATGCCTGCCTATGGATGGTTCCTACTGACTTGACCTTGACTGCTTGCAATGATTGGTGTTTTGCCTCTGGGTGGAGCTGAGGCCATTGCAGGTGTTTTCTGGTCATGAGTATCCTGGAGCATCAAGAGTTAGAATGGTCCTTTTGGGTACTTAACTGAGGTTAGATTCACTAGAAGGATCATCTTATATTTGAGGACAAATCCTGTACTTACATAGTGATCAGAGTTCTTTAGCGATTATGCTTGCCCTATGAGATGATTGGTTTTTTCTAGCAATTTGTGGAGGCTGGTGTCTGATTCAGTGGTGGGTGTTTGCCTGTCACTCCATACACACTTGGAGCTGAGGGCTCTATAGTGGTTCTAGACAACATATAGAGTAATTCAGATCAAGAGTAATGAGTTCGAATTATTCTTTTGGATCACTCAATGAGGATAGTATGATTTGAAGAATCACTAGTTTCTGGAGACAATTTCCTGTACTTATTACAGCAAAACTGGTCTGAATAGTGTCCCTTCCCATAAGGCAAAAACATTATGGGATACTAAGACAACTGATGTGGCATCAGTAGCTTCTATATGTACAAGTAGATTAGTTGTGAGGATACTTCACATGCCAACTTTATTTGCCTATGCTTGGGCAAAGGATTAAAGCAAGAATATAATTTCTTGTCAAAGATAATATACAAGATCTCTCATCCTCTGTATTCTTGATATCATACCACTGAGCATTAGAGCCTCCATAGAACAACTGGAATGACAGGACATTGTGCCATTAGATGTAAAAGACCTGGGTTTGATTCTTGTCACAATGAGAGGAATCTTTATATTGGCTGTTTTAACTGAAGGTGAGTTAGTGGATCTCATATGGGGGTAGTAGGGCTTTCCCTCTGAAACTTCAGTTTTTCAGGCAAATCAGCCACAATTTACAGACAAAAAAATACTATTGTGGGCAATAGTATTTTTATATTTTTTAGTATAGCCAGCCTGGTTGGCCGACTGGATAGTGTATCCGCTCTCCAACCAACAGTTCTGGTTTGAATCTTGGTGTGGATAAGCATGTTTGTGGCTGTCATTTAGTGGGATATGAATTTCATCATCTAGTGTGAGACCACCATCCTACTTATTGGAGGCTTGAAGTGGCTCGAAAAACTTCCATGTTTGATCTTTCACAATGTTTCCAGACCAAGTAAAAATGAATAATAAAAAAAAATACAAAAATATTCAGAATTAATTAAAAAAATAGGGAAAAAAATCCTTAGCCCACCCACAGTACTAAAGATTTACAAAAAACTATTTGTGGGTGAGATGCACACAAAAAATAAATAGATGGCATTGTGTAATGGTAATTAGTGTTGTTGGGTGTAGATGGAGGATTAAGTAGTGGAGAGGGCAGCTCGTGTGGAATAACTGAGATGACATCTCTCCCACCAGGTTTTGACTTGGAAAATGAATACACATGCAGGAGTATCAAAGAGGTGGGAACAGGAACGTATGTGGAATTATAAAGCAGGTGATTATAATGGTCTTAGACATAAACTTGGGGAAGTTTCATGGAGGGAGGAATTGGAAGGCCGGGATATCACTATTGCGTGGGAAATTATGTATAAATATTTGTTAGCAGCAATGGTAAGTTGTATACCACGAGTGAACAAGAGGACACAATTTGGAGTAAAGTGGATGACAAACAATATTAAACAGGAATTGCATGCGAAAAAGAGGCTGTGGAAGAGATGTAAGGAGACAGGAGAAGAGAAGATGCATGAAGAGTATAAGACACAGGCCAGAAGAGTGACTAGTATGGCAAGGAAGATGAAACTGGGATATGAGAGGAGATTAGCCATAAGATCCAAAGAAAATCCTAGAGAATTTTTTAGCTATGTGGCTAGTAGGAGAAATGACTGTGGAAGAATGATATTATGGGATAAAAATGGGAATAGAGTGACTGATGCAGAGGACATAGTGGAATTGTTCAATGAACATTTTATTGGAGTATTTCATCCTGGAGGAGTCAATTTGAATACTAGTGGGATAGGGCAGGTTCGAGGTTTAGAAGTGCAGGAGGAGAGTGTGTTCCAAATACTGAGTACTCTGGATGTTATGTCACCACGAGTTTTGAGAGAATGTGCTAGGGAACTGACAGTGCCTTTGACCTGGCTTTTCAATGAAAGTCTGGGTGTGGGAAAGGTGCCCATGGAATGGAAGGAAGGTAAGATAGTGCCATTGCATAAGGGTGGTAGCAGACTGAAAGTGTCTAATTATAGGCCAGTTTGTGTGTCATCAGTAGTTAGTAAGATCTTGGAGAAAGTAGTGAGGGACCGTATACAGCATTGGGCAGATGAGGGTAATGTTATCTGTGAGAATCAACATTGATTTGTGAAAGGGCACTCTTGATTTAGCAATATGCTAGCCTTTTATAATAAAGTTACAAGAGCATTAGATGAGGGAAAGGCATATATTGCCATTTCCCTAGACTTAGCAAAGGCATTTGACAGGGTGCCACATGATATGCTGATATTCAAGTTGCAGCACATGGGTCTTGATGTAAGATTGGTCAACTGGATTCAGGATTGGCTGTCCGATAGGTATTAGAGTTCTGTATGGTGGAGTAATATCAAAGAGGCAGAAGGTTACAAGTGGGGTTCTACAGGGCTCAGTACTGGGACCTATATTGTTTAACCTTTATATCAATGATATTGTCCGTGGATCGCAAGGGGATATTCCATTGTTTGCGGATGATATGAAGCTGGGAAGGGTTATTAGTAATAGTGCAGATGTGGTAGTCCTGCAAAAGGATTTGAATAAGCTAGATAGATGGGCAATGAATGGGGATAGATGAATGGGGGGTTTCAGTTTAATGCAGCAAAATGTAAGGTCTTGAGGTTTGGGACATATCGATGGGACGCTGCATACTCTATGGGAGGAGTTAAAGGAAGTAGTGGAAACAAGAGATTTGGGGTTGATGATTGATAGAAACCTGAAATTTTGGGAACATATTGCAAAGGTAGTGAAGGTAACACAGAGGATTGCTGCAATAATGAGGACACTGACCTGCAGAGATAAAACAGTTATCATTCCGTTGTATAAGACTCTGATCAGACCACACTTAGACTATTGTTTTCAGATTTGGTCCCCAGGATTTGAAGGGGATTAATGAACCATGGAAAGTGTACAAAGGCAGATAACAAAGATGGTTTCAGGACTGTACCATGTTAGTTATGAGGATCAGCTGAGGGAGTGTGGACTGCAGAGTTTGGTAGATAGAAGAAGGAGAAGTGATATGATTGAGACTTTTAAACTGTTGAGAGGTGGTTACAGGGTTGACACTGGGAAGTTCTTTTGCTTGGTTGAACAGTGGGAAGGAGTAATAACAAGGGGCCATGAGTGGAAGTTACGAAAGGAAACTGCCAGAAAGAGAGTGAAGAGTGGTTTCTTTGCATGGAGGGTGGTTTGCACCATGGAATGCATTGCCAGAAAGGACCTCCAACGATGAGTCTTTTGACTCCATGGAGGCATGAATAATAATAATAATAATTTGTAAAGCCTCATTAAGCTCACTTAATTGAGATATGCATGTTAGACAGTATAATTTTTTAAATAATGCCTTCACACATGTGAGAGAAAACTAAATAGAATTTATTACTCCGTTATATTTCACTAAATAATTCATGAGCTTCATTTAGGAAGAAGGCAAGAAGAACTGGCAAAAACATTTAAATTCTTAACACAAGTCATACAGCATGTGTATAATATCACATCTTGATCACAGCTGTACAGTAGGAGCATCCATGGCTTAGTCAGTATAGATAAAGCCTTTTGGTCGGAAAGACCTGGGTTCGGTTCCTGCTCATGATGTGAGGAACCTTTATTTGGTCTCTTTCATCTAAAGGTGAGTTAGTTGGTCTCGTATGGAGGTAGAAGATTTTTCCACCCAGAAACTTGGGTGTTTAGTCCTTCACAACAGGCAAACCTTAGAGCAGGCGAACACCCATGGATTACAGTCATAAAATACATACTTAATCCCTCATTAGGAGAGATCAACCAGTCCTAAGGACAGTAAAGGAAAGGAGGGGGAACCCCACACAAATAAATAAGTAAGAGGAAACACCTTTAGAGTTCAGAAACGTGGGTATAGATGTATAATAAATTAACAGTTAAACAATTATAAATTGTTTATAACAATTGATATAAACAGTTAACTTGTATTCAGAATTTAAATATTGTCTTCTGCCTTTTTCTTGAATGAAGCTCATGACGTACTAAGTGAAATATATAGAAGTTTTTACTAGCATGTATGAAGCCATTATTTAAAAAAATATATTTGCAAAGATTATTTACCATGATTTGTATGATTAACTAAGATGATTCCAGTTTTAATTACTATATCTTTACCAGGTCACAATTTTTCTACTGCTGAACTGTATCAAAGGAAATAATTTCTGAGTTGAACTAGGGTGTACATTTGAATGAATAACATAAACCTGAGTTAGTGGACAGTTAAGTGCAAGTAAATCAGTCCTTTCACTTGTGATCAACATTACCTTCTCACTAATATCCTAAATATTTATATTAAAGTGAGAAGTTGCAAAACTATTAGTAAGGGAACTAATAATTATCCAAATCAACATAAACTTTTCTGTGTTACTCACTTTCCCACCTTTTCTGTAAATGACAGGATACATTGGATCTCCAGGAGTTCCATACTCATCAAACAGACCATACCTTAGATGACCCCATTCATGAAGTAGTTGCCAACCTGAGAGATGAAATACTATATCTAACTTGTAAACTAAACTATTAAAGTAAAAATAATTATCAACTTTTAATGCATATTATGACAATCGTAAAAAAATATCAAACTATATTATGAAATATACTTTATTAAATAAGTAATTTAAGTATTTTTTGCTCAAGACTCAAGAAAATGATCAAAATCAAGTATTGCTGTAACAACATTACTGTGTCCATGCTATAATCTTATGTTTATAATAATTTTCGACAGGGCAGTAGGGAAGAAATTTTTAGAAGTAATCATACTTCAAATCTTCATGGAAAGAAGAAATTTTGACATTTAAAGAAAGTTATAGAATTCTTTCTTCTTCTTCAACCTTTTGGTTCTGTCCACTGCTGGAATAAAGTCTCCCCCATGATTTTCCAGACCACTCAGTTTTCTGCCTCTCCCATCCATCTCACTCCTGCAATTTGTTCCAGTTCATCCCTCCACCTTCTTCTCAGTCTTCCTCTTTGTCTTGCTCCATTCATTGGTCTCCACCCTGTTGTTTTTCTAGTCCATCTCCCATCACTGCATTTGGCAATATGGCTAGCCCATCTCCACTTAGCCTGTTTAATGTATTTTACAATATCCATGACACCTGTTTGAGATCTTATCGAGGTATTTTGTCTTCCTATCTCTAATTTTATTTTTAGCATACTTCTCTCCATGCAATGTTGTGTTGTTCTCAGCTTTTTGTTTAGGGCTTCTGTTAAAGTCCATATTTCTCCTCCATATGTTAGGACAGGAAGTAATCACTGGTCGAAAGCTTTTCTTTTTAGACTCATAGGGTGCAACTTCTGAATATGTCTCTCATTTTCCCATAAGCCATGCATTCAAGGTGAATTCTTTGTTCAATCTCTTTTCTTTAGCAATCCTCAAAGAATAACAATTGGCTCAAATATACATATGAAGTAATTTGTTCTATTTCATGCTTTTCAACTTTGACAGTTCTATGGTTTATATGTTTATTCATCATTATTTTTATTTTTTCTCTATTTATTTTTAATCCAATTACTCTGAAGGCTCTAATAGCAGTAATCTTGATCGTCAAGATTACTGCTATTAGAACAATATCATCTGCAAATTTCAGATGATGCAGCCTTTCTCCATTTATGTTTATTCCTTTTGTTTTCCAATCAAGGCTTCTAAAGACTTCCTCTAGTGCAACTGTAAATAATTTGGGAGATATGGAGTCGTCTTGATGGATGTCTTTTTGTATTGGGAACTTTTCACCGTTTTTATATAATTTAATTACAGAATTTGCATTATTGTAAATATGTTTTAGTGTTTCAATATATGGCTTCTCAGTTCCCTGGGTTTCAAGTGCTTTTAGTTTTGCAGATGAATCAAATGCTTTTTCATAGTCTATATAGGCCAGACATGAGGGTTTATTGTATTCAAATGATTTTTCAATCAGCTGTTTTAATGTGTGAATATGGTCCAAAGTATTGTAATTCTTTCTAAATCCAGCTTGTTCACAGGATTGCATTCTCTCTAGTTTAGATTTTATACTATTATTTATAATTTTTGTGAAGACTTTATATATGGTGGAGAGTAGGCTTATAGATCTGTAGTTTTTAATTTCTTCCTTACCCTTTTTACAAATTAATATTAATTTGTAAAAAGTGAATTGTTCCAATTTTTCTCTGTTTTAGGCATTTATTAAAGAGTTTAGTCAGCTGTTTGATAACAGGGCTTCCTCTCAGTTTTAAGAAGTCTACCATAATTCCATCTTCTCCTGGGCCTTTCCATTCTTCATTTCCTGCAGTGCCATTTCCACTTCACCTTGAAAGATCTCAGAGGCATCATGTTCTTCCTCACCCGAGTTATCCATAGATGATTCTTGAATGTCACGGTCTTTGTCTTCATAGAGTTCAGTAGAAAATTCCTCAATTATTTTGATTATTGCATCTCTATTTTTTATAAGTTCACCATTTTTTCCTCTTACAGCAGCTATTTCTTTTGTTCCAACTGATAATGTTTGTCTTAGGACCTTCATATTACTATTGTTTCTTTAATTTTCCTAGTATTATACAATCTAATTTCATGTTTCATCCTTTTATATAATTTTAAAAATTTCCGTATATTCTATTTTATTGGTGTCGTTCAAATCTCTTTTCATATCTCTTCTTTTCTTCATCAGATCTAAGGTTTTCCTGTCTCAGTTTTTTCTCTCTTTGGTGCCTCTTTACACCTTCTATTTCTAGTGCACAATTCAAGAGAGATTTTAAGATTTCATTAGCAACATCGATGGTAGTAGCTATGTTTAACTTTTTTAGTTCATTTTTGAGTGATTCTCTATAACAGCTTTTATTGTGGTAGAGGTTTTGTAGATTCACTAAATTGGACTTTTTTTCTTATGAGCTTATTTCGTTCCCATTTTTTTGTATCCATAGTTTTGCTCTTACCAGTCTGTGGTCACTTCTGTATTAAACCTATTAAGCACTTTGGTATTATTTATTATATATCTTCTGTTGGAGAGGATGAAGTCTATTTCATTGTAAGTTTGTCCATTTGGGCTTCTCCAAGTCCATTTTCGGTTGATTTTCTTCTTGAAAAAGCTGTTCATAATAAAGAGGTTATTTTCTTCTGCAAATTCAATAAGTCTTTCTCCACTTTCATTTTTCTGTCCAAAACCAAATTTATCGATTTTTTTTTATACAATGAAACCTGTGGTGAATTCATCACTAAAAACACACGTACTAACCACAGTGATAAGTTTTAATACATAAATATTTCATCCTAAGTATCTTGGGACATCCTCAGTACAGTAATTCAAGCAATACTAGGAATAAATATTAGCATTAAAGTCACCCATTATAATTATGTAGAATTCTTTAGAATTATTTAATGCGGATTCTAATGTTTCATAGAAATCTTCCTTCTATCTCTTCATCTGGATGGTCTGTAGTTGGGTCGTATATTTGTATAATTTTCAGTTGGTATCTTTTATTAATGAAGAAACTTAGTTTAGCTATTCTTGATGTTATTTTATTAACAAACAGGACATTGTCCTTGATTGTTTTATTTATTAGGAATCCTACACTACCAGTTGAATTTCTGTCACATTCACAGTGGTAGAATAGATGTCCATCTTTTAATCGCATGAGTTTCTTCTTTCATTCTTATCTCTGAAAGGCCCACAACGTCCCATTTTATATGGTCTAATTCCTTCATCAGTTCTTCCAATCAATCATCATCCTGTAGAGATCTGCAGTTATATGTTCCTATTAATATCCTTCTATCATTGTACACTGTAGGTGGACTCATTGTAGCTAGTGGAGACTGTAGCATATTTTTCGACCTAGACCTTCTGCTTAAGTCCAGGACGCGTCCCTTTTTATGTTGGCAATGGACGAGCCAGTATGTAATTTTCCTACTTTATTCATCATTTGCATTGTCCTCATGGGGAGGTATTTGGTCTTATAGCACCACGCTGGCCAGACAGGTTGGTGCCTCACAATAGTGCATAAGATGAAATGGCAGCAAAATAGGCAAGATTCACCCCTAACCCTCGAATACTCTAATAGCATTGGGTTAAGGAGCGAGAAGAGAAGAAAGAAGCAAGGAATGAAGAGGAGGGACAAGTCTACAGATAATATAACAGATGTATATTACATGAAGTAAGGCATGGTCCAGCATCAGGTACCAAGGGTTTGCCACACCCGTACTCACTAAAGTGAGCCCCTGAGTATATTGAATTCTTTACCATTCAACAAATGAATAAAATTAGAAATATTATTATTGTTCCGGGAAACTCCAAGGAGTCGACAGACTCATCGAGGGAGGCCCTAACATCATGTCTGGAACAACTATTCAACATTCACACAGTATCTATCATATCTTGCCTTGAACTCATTCACGGTCGTAGCACACAACAGACTCTGGAAGCTTATTCCACTCATTCACCACTCTCCAAGTAAAAAACCTAGCTCTAACACCCTTTTCAACCACGCTCTTGCCCAGCTTCCATTCATGGCCCCTAGTCCTCGCACCACCAGTCATATTTTCAAAAATATCTTCTGGATTAATCTTATAAAAACCCTTCAGTAATTTGAATGTCTCAATCATATCACCCCTCCTTCGCCTATATTCCAATTTCTGCAACCCACAAATCTTCAACCTATTCATACTTGTCACTGGACCCTCTCCACTTCCTCCCCATCACGAAGAAACCCTGGTGCCCATAACTGGGCACAGAAGTCCAGATGGAGTCTTATCAAGGCTCGATACAGAGGAACAACAACTTGTTTGTCTCTGCATGTTAAAGTATTTTTCAGAAGCCAAGTGATTTGGCGAGCTGTTTTAGTCACTTTTGCAATGTGCCCCCTAAACTTCAACTCCCTATCCACCAACACTCCCAAATCCCTGGCCTCATCAATCTCCTGGAGTACGGTTCCACCAATGCGATATACTGCTGCTATTCTTTTCACCCCAAAGTGAATAACCTTACACTTTGCCACATTAAACTGACATCCATTTTTCCTAGCCCATTCTTCCAAACTATCCAAATCATCCTGTAAAATTTTGACATCCTGTGCACTCACAATTGCTCTACCCAACTTTGTATCATCAGCAAACAAGTGAACACTTCCTCTCAAATCCTTTCCATTATCATTGATGAACAAATTGAAAAGCAGTGGTCCAAGAACAGAGCCCTGTGGCACTCCACTAGTCACAAGATGTCTTTTTGACTACACTCCTGAATAAACCACTCTCTGGTATCTCTCCTTCAACCACCCTCCTATCCATCTCACCAAACCTATATCCATCCCCATCTGCTCCAGTTTACTGATTAGGGTTCCATGTGGTATCCTATCAAAGGCCTTGGCAAGGTCCAGTAGTATCACTGTAAACCCACTACCCCTATCCAGTTCAGCCGTCACTGTGTTATAAAACGTGAGCAAGTTACTGAGGCATGATCTACCTTTCACAAAACCATGTTGTCCCCCATACAATATCCCATTTTCATCTATCCAATCGTGTATTCTTTTCTTGACTAATTTTTCTAAGACCTTGACAATGATTCCTGATATGCTAATCGGTCGGTAATTTACAACAGCAGTCTTGGAACCACCTTTATGCAGTGGAACTATTTTCCCCTCCTTCCACCCGCTCGGGACTAACCCAGACCCGAGACTCAAATTAAACAAAATGGTCAAGGGTACTGACAATTCTTTAGCTGCTTCTCGTACTACACGAGCTGGTATACCATCCAATCCCACAGATGTATTCACATTGAGGTTATGCAATAGACTACTCACCTCCTCTTCATTCACCACAATTCCCGTATAATCTACTGGTTTATTCGTTTCTGCAATGTCACTACCTGGATGATATATTCTTGCAAAGTGCTCACTCAGTAACTCAACTATCTCAACTGATTCAGTTACCTCCCTACCATCGGCATTCTTTAAAATCATTCTGCCATGTACATTTTTCCTTTTACCTGTTACATATCTAAAAAACTGTTTAGGATTCTCTTTAGCTTGCATGGCCAATGTTCTTTCGTAATCCTTTTTTGCTTTTCTTACCACACTCGTCACCTTCTGGCCTGCGCTTTATAAAGTTCATGTGCCTGCCGGTCACCTTTCTCCTTAAATTCCCTCCATAGTTGTTTCTTTTTTTGCAGCTCAAGCTTAATGGTGTTATTCATCCATTTAACCCCTACATGATTTATTATTCGGACTCTAGGTATACAGTCAGCCATTGCTTCATGCAAGCACTTCTTAACTACCTCCCATGCACTATCAACTTCTAGTCCTTGCAGTTGTACATGCCATGGCACTGAACCAATCAAACTCCTAAGCTTGTCATACTTTCCAGCCCGATAATTCCACATGTACCCTGTCTTAATTGAAAATTCTACACCTTTAGCCACCTCCCAAGTCAAGACCCTATGATCACTTTCACCGATTGGTGGCAATGTGGTCATATTTGTTACAGCCAAATCCTCAGATGTAATTACTAGGTCAAGCACTCTCTGACCCCAAGTATTTTCTATTACATGCTGTCGCAGATAGTTATCCCTTAATAACCGCATAAAATACATTTCCTTCCTCTCGTGTGTCCTCTCCTCACTCCACTCAATGCGACCATAGTTGAAATCTCCCATAATAATCCTCCTCCTTCCACTCATTTCTTCTATTTGCTTGTGCATACTGTCACCACCATCTTTTCCATCACCTGGTCTATAGCAGCACCCAATTGTATATTTAATTCTGCTAGCCACAATCTCACACCAAATGGCCTCAAATGTGCTCTTTTCTCTATCCTGCAATTCAACTTCTATTCTCCTTGGCTGTAGCTCATCAGCTATCATCAACAATACTCCTCCCCCCATTTTATTCTCTCTGTCATTCCTGAACACACTATACCCATCACATTTAATCCCACTAGCTATCTCATCTACAGTCAGCCATGTTTCACTAATACCAATAACCTGTGGTCTGGAAGTGCCATGGTTGGCACGTCCACACTAATACTCCTAGTATTAGTGTGGAAGTGCCAACTAATACTCTTAGTATTAGTGTACATGAATTTAAGACTCCCATTAGCCTCAACCCTACCTTGATGCCTTATATTAACTATCCCACTCTGGTTTGTTGTCCTTATTTGCTCTAGCATATTATATTCATTCTTACATTCAACTGCCTCCCTAAATACTGTATATCTACTCCCCCCCCCCCTTAACAAATCTAGTTTCCCTGAATTTGCACATCCACTACATTCAGCAACACTTTCTCAAGTCTTCTTACACCGTAACCATTCAAATGCAAGCCATCCATCTTATATAGATCCTTTCGCCCATCAAACTCACTCCACACGTCCACAAATTCCACACCACTCATCATACATAACCCATGCATAAAGTCATTTGCAATTATGGACCTCCTTTTAAACATTTCACTGTCATCCGTGGCAAAAGAGTAATCATTCTAACCCTCTCACTCTTTTCTTTTGCTACCTCAAACAATTCATTCAGATCTTCTATCATTTCCATTTTATCTCCTTTCAAATCATTCATACCTGCCACAACAATCATTTCTTTCACCCTTTCCTTTTGCTCTCTAATAGACTCAGTTACATGCTTTATGGTCGCACCAGGTTGGTACGATTTTATCAAATCCTCTACTAACACACCTCGTACTAACAAGTCTCCATACAGCACTCTATCCTTCATTTTGTTCATGTTCACATTCATACGTCTATTTTTCCTGTCATACCTTTTATTATTGGTTGGTTCATTCAGTCGATTTTTGTTCATGCATTCTAGCTGCTGTTTTGCATATGAAGCGCAATAACTTTACAAAGTGCTTAACTTTGTAAAAAGATTACTTAGGATTGTAAAGTTCATCTATTAGTGAGCTAACAGAAGAGGATATCATTTCAGGAATAGAATGTGATGACGGGGTGCAGTGTATTCAGGAATGTCAAGTAGAATAAAAGTTTGGAGTGGTGCTACGGATTACAGAAAGTATAAATCCAACCAGAGAAGAGATCCTGAATGATGCTGGTAGTAACAGTATGAGTAATTATTATTATTAACAATAATAATAATTACTCATATTACTCATAGTGTGAGAGGTATACACTAATGCACACAATGCTCATCCAACCATGCTTTAAACTGATTCAATGTGTCTTTGCAACACATTCAGGCAATGCATTCCACTCAACAACCGCTCTCCATGCAAAGAACCTGCTCCTCACTCCAACCCTTCTTATACAGTTTACAATGATGGCCTTTTGTTCTACCCCCCACTTCTCCCATTTTATGAAAAATCTCTTCCATGTTGACTTGATAACAACCCCTGACTAGCTTATATCTCAATCGTATCCCTTCTCTTTCTCCTATTCACGAGGCTCTGCAATTTACATTCTCTCAATCTGTTCTCCTACTCCACATTCCAAAGATCACTGACCACCTCTGTGAATCTTCTCTGGGCCCTTTCTAACATTTCCTCATCACCATGAAAACCCAGATTCATTCCAAATCTGTGCATAACAATCCATATGAGGACCACATTGAGCAAGTTGTGAAGCCGTCACATTGGATAATTTCTTCACAACTTGTTCAATGTGGTCCCTGATTTCAGCTCCTTGATCTCTCATCTACTCTACTTTCTTGAAAGTTTCCCCACCAAGTGTATACTTTGCATCCCATTGTTGTTTACTAAAATCTCAAAACTTACACTTGCAATATTGAACTGACAGTTCCACTTGTCTATGCATTCCTGCCATTTATTCAAGTCCTCTTGTAAGGCCACAACATCCACTTGACTCTGCATTGCTCTCTCCAGTTTTGTATCATCTGCAAACAGCTGCATATCACTAGTTAAACCCATCCCAATATCATTAACATATAAACTGAACAACAATGGTCCCAAAACTGATCCCCGCTGTGCACTACTAGTGAATGAACTTTCTTTTGGGATACTACACCTCCATATACAACTTT
This sequence comes from Typopeltis vanoorti, assembly GCF_054136105.1. NCBI lineage: Eukaryota > Metazoa > Arthropoda > Arachnida > Uropygi > Thelyphonidae > Typopeltis > Typopeltis vanoorti. Next base: position 81,433,233 of record NC_143559.1, read on the forward strand.
CTGATATCTATCTGACAGCCAGTCACTGACCAACTCAGAAGTCTGTTATCCAGTCCCATCTGTATCAATTTATTTAACAGCTTGCCATGTGGCAGTCTATCAAAAGCTTTTGCAAAATCTAAGTATGCAACTGTATATGCATCTCCCCTGTCCAAGGAATTTGTCACCTTATTACGGTACATAAGCAAGTTAGTGAAACATGATCTCCCTTTAACAAACTCATGCTAATAACCACAGAATACTGCTGTTATCAACCCATTTCTGTATCCTACCTCTCACTAATCTCTCCAGTACTTCACCACAACTCCAGATATATAGCCCGGCCTATAATTTGAAGCTATAGTCTTAACATCACCTTTATGCAGTGGAACAATTTCACCCTACTTCAACTCCCTTGAAACCTGTGCTGTTGCAAGACTTTTAATAAACACACATACCAATGATAGTGCCAATTCCCTGGAACATTCCCTTAGGATGCATGGCGATATGTCATCAAATCCTATTGCTTTATTGACATCAAGTTTATTTATTTCCTCAAATACCTATTGCTCACTCACAATTAAGCCATCCTCTCCTATGTCCTCTACACTTAAGTTCATAATGATTCCACCCTGATCAGAATGAAACACCCTTATAAATTGACCACTGAATACCTCAACAATCTTCTGCAGCAATTACCATTCTATCATTTTCATCTCCATTAACATCTTACCATTATCATTCTTCCTTCTACTTGCCACACATCTAAAAAACTCTCTAGGGTTTCTCTTCACTTGATTTGCCAATTTCTGCTCATACGGCACTTTTGTTTTCCTTACTAACTGAGTCACTCTCCTGGCTCATTCTTTATACTCTTGATATAACAGATTATTACCATTATTCATCTTGTACTTCCACCAAAGTACCTTCTTTTTTCAGATTTCTGTGCAACTCTTCATTCCATGTTATAGCTCCAAGCTGGCTCATGAGCTTGCCATTATCACCAGTCTTATATAATTCCATATATATATCCTTTCCTCACAAAGGTCTGCATATGACTAGCTACAATGCAGGTGGGTGATCACTGGAGGAAAGTATAATCTGGATCTCATCATTACATTCTCTAACGAAATGATCAAATTTGGATTTGGATTTGCTCTCGATCCTCGCATGCCCTCCTTTACGTGCTACCTAAAATAGTTATCTCTGAAGAACTTGAGAAATTCGTTTTCGTTATTTCTGAACGCTAGCTCTTCATTCCAACCAATCTATACCACCATAATTAAAATCATCCATAATAATTATCCTTCCTTTGTTCACTATTCCAAGTTGTTTATACATTTCTTCATCACCACCCTCCACATTCCTAGGCCTATAGTAACATCCAACTAAATATGTCTTCCTGTCAACCTCATCATCAGTAGCACTCCCCCCTCCCTTCTTGCCCTTTCTATCCTTGCGAAAAATACTGTATCCTTCCATTTATATTCCTGCGATATCATCTTCATTCAACCATGTTTCACTTATTCCAATGATTTTGGGGAAAATAAACTTAATCACTGAAACCATTTCATCCCCCTTATTTCTGATACTTCTGGCATTTGTAAACAACACAGCAGTTTATTTTTAGGTCTACAGCCAGTCCTATCCAAGCCATGTGTTGGTTGGGATTTCCCCACCCACACCTGCCCAATCACCTTTATCACCACTTACCACATATATCTGCTCAGTCTCAACTTCCCCTTCCACATCTCAATATACTCCATATTCAACACACATTCACTGCTGCTTTCAACATCACTCTCCCTGTCCACCCAAGTTTCCCCCGCTTCCGTCTTCCTCTTGCATTCCCATTCTCTCACACTACTACTGTTTCTATGCCAAGTACTTCTGCCTCTTCAACTCTCCTAATTTTTCCCCTTCATCTCTTTCTTCTGATCTCTTGCATGCATCACACACACACACACACACACACACACTGCACTTCCATCCGACAACACTTTCTTCAGTACACTTACTCTAAAGCCATTTAAATGCAATCCATCATGCCTGCATAATTTCATTCTTCTTCCCTCAAACACATGCCATACATCCACAAACTGCATTCTCTTCTCCTTACACAGCTCCACTACCATACCATACCATTCACGATTTTGGCTCTCTGTCACAACTCATCATCGTAATATAGACAACACATTTGCAACTGTTTGGTGCCAGGTAGAGGTTAATAGGAAGAAGCACATAGCACATGCTGCTATAATCCAGACTCTTCTAATGAACATTGTATGAGGAAAAAGCATATGATATCAGCATGTGTGCTACAAAAATGTGCAAAAGAATTAGTATTGCCTCTCATTGGTTTATTCAACTTAAGCACAAGCACAATTCCTAATGAGGGTAAAAAGAGAAAGATAATTCTATCATACAACGGCAGAGCTAAGACAAAAGCAACTGGTTGTGGCCTAATCAGTATCTCTAGTATAAGGTACTGGAGAGGCCAATCAGGATCTGTATCTAGAGGTCAGTAAAGCACTTTGATTTTCTATAGAGTACAGTGTCTTTCTTAAAGATAGATCTTGTTTTGTACTTTCATCACATTTTATAATGAGAGTGAGTACAAGGGAAATGGAATACCTGTGGATTTTTCCAAGGTATTTAAGAATATTTCAAAATGGAGGTTGTTAGAAAAACTCAATGGGGTGGGTACGCAAGGCTTGTGACAAGTGTATGAGAGTAGCTGACTGGCAGGTATAAGAGAGTAATGTACGGGAGTGCTCAGTTCAAAGAGAAAGGGGGGAGGGGATGAAAGTGGAATACCACAGGATTGCTACACTTGGGCCATTGCTATGTATGGAAAGGCTTAGATGTTGTTGATTATTCACAATAGCACTTCATAGTATAAACAATACCAAGAGAGGAAATAATACATTTATTAAACTTACTAATATTTTGCTGGTTTTCTACCCAGCATCTTCAAAGCACAATTGGACTGCATTATGCATCACTTGACCAAATGCCAAAATGATGTTTCTGGAAAGAAATCGTGTTTTGTAAAATTTTCTTAGGAACATATTCCATTTGGCATTTAGTTCTTCGAAAGTGAAAATATTTAGTCTGTGAAAATATAGACTCCTGTTGGTCTCGATTATTTTATAGGTAGGTTACATCATTATACATCATACGGCAAATTAATTTCCAAAACATCAATTTGGCGCTTGGTCAAATGACGCATTTATAACTATCACAAACACACAGCACTGAAATTAATAACTATGGAAAAAATTTCAAATTGTAACTGAAACAGAACTAATCCTTATATGGCACTCTCTCTGTTCCAGATAACCATAAAGTTGGAGAAGTCAAGTTATCAGGTTTCAAAATAATAGTCTCCCAGATTTTGGACAAATTAATGCATCCATACTTGTTGAGGTTGGAGAGTGCTTCATAGCTAATGATGATTCTAAAAATAGTATCTCAGACCTATAATGACTTCTATGTAATATCGATGTTTTCCTCCATCTAGTATTATGTTGAGTATCCAGGAGCACGGTCTGTTAATTCTTATTTGCTATACAGATGATTGCAAATGTAATTTTTGTGTTCTTCAAGATGTTAACTGATCTACTAGTCTGTCCAAAGTAGGCTAAACTGCATGCACAAGAAACTTTATACACTCCAGAATGTACAAATGGATGAAATTTGCATCTCCCCCCAGATAACTTCTATATGGAACAGTTTGAAAACCAAGCACCGAACACAGCCACACTTAAACCAATAATTTAGGTGCTATGTCGATGTGTTTGCTATTTGGTCTCATAGTGCTGACACGCTCTGGATTCTCCCCTCTCACTCTCTTGCTTCAGCTTCTCTCAAACCTTTTACCTAATTAATATGTGTGGATGATGTGTTCTCCATTTGACCTCATGGCCTAAAAACACTATACTCTTTCATATCTCACCTCAATAATTTTTACCCTAGAATCCAGTTTACCATGGAAAAAGAAATTAATAATAGTTTAGCCTTTCTAGACACCTTGGTAACATACCTACCCAATATAACCTCTTTTTCAGTATACAGAAAACCCACTCACACAGGCAGATACATTCACAAACTTTACCATCATCCTTCCCTCTCTCAACAATATGGCATCATTAAAACACCAATAATAAAGTCTATAATCTTTGTTCTGATGAGTCCTCTCTTACAGCAGAACTTAATCATATGCATTCATCTTCTTCTTTAGCACATCAATCCGAAGATTAGTAATTATAGCAGCACATTCTGTCTTGTGACTTCCTTTTTATCTTTTCATAACTCTTAGCACCAGTTAGCATCAATATGTTATTCATATATGAAATTCTTGGTCTGCCTCGTGGCCTCTTTCCTTCTACAGTCCCCTCCATTATTTCTGTAATCAGTCTCCCATGCATCAAATGGTGCCCAATTAAGTTTTTCTTCTCTTATTGATGTGTTTCATTAATGACCGCTCTTCATGAACTATATTTAGAACTTCTTCATTACTTTTCCTTTCTGTCCAACTAATTTTCATCATCTTTCTCCAGCACCAAAGTTCAAATGCCTCTAACTTTTTGATGTCTTCTTCCTCCAACTTTTTGATGTCTTCTTTTGTTAGAGTCCAGGCCTCACAACCATATAATGCAATGCTCCATATAAATGTTTTCACTACCCTTTTTTTTTGAGCTGGATGCTAAGTCCTTTACTGGTAAAAATGTTAGTTCCATTGTAGAATGTTTTTTGGCCAGGATCATTCGCGCTTTAATATCTGATTGTTTTCTTCCATCTTCTGTGATGGAAGACTTCCAGATATTTAAAAGAAGATACCTGTTGTATTAGGTTATTATTTATTTCCAGGTTTATTTTCATTGGATTTCCTTTACTTGTAATTAATAATTTTGTTTTCTTATAATTAATTTTTAGGCAGTACAGTCTGAAAATTTCTTCCATCTTTGTCAGGGTGGCTTTCAGTTTGTTTTTGTTATCAGCTATAACTGCTATATCATCCGCCACCCGTAGCCAGTTAATATCAATTCCATTTATCTTAATTCCTGTTTCTGTTAGTTCTTTCAATTTATTTATTGCATCTTCAATGTACAGATTAAACAATATGGGTGAAAGAGAACACCCCTGTCTTACACCTCTATGTATTTTTGCCATTGCGGTTTTTGTTTTATTGCTGGCTGCTTCTATTAAGGCTTCCTGATGCTTATAAAGATTAAATATGAGCCTTCTATCTCTCCAATCTACCTTTACTGTTTTTAGGAGACGAAACATTTGTTTCCAGTCTTGTGTTTTCACTGGAAAACACAAGAAAGCCTTGTCGAAGGCTTTCTCCAAGTCAAGAAAGCCTATCAGAGTATTTTGATTCTTCTCAAATCTTCTTTCGATAACTGTTCTTAGAGCTAGGATTGCTTCTCTTGTTCCCCTGCTCTTTCCTGAATCCAAACTGATCATTGCCAACATATTCTTCAACCTTCTTTGTTAGTCTTTTTTGTATAATTCTGAGTAGTATTTTCGGAGCATGTGATATTAAGCTTATTGTTCAATGATTTTCACACTTGTTTGCATTATCTTGAAAAAGGAAGACTTAGTTATGTTTCCTGAGTATTTTATTAATTTTGAAGAGATGTTATCAATGCCTGGTACCTTGTTGGTTGACAATTCATGTGGTGCCCATTCAGATTCATCTTTTAATATAGTTGGACCAATTTCTTCCACATCAAGTCTTGTTCCATCTTCTATAGCCTTGGCATCCAGACTTTTCCAGTATATAGATCTACTAAGTACTCCTTCCATCTTTCCAAAATTTCTTCTTTATCTATAAGTATAAGATGGATGGCTTACATTTGAATGGTTACGGTGTAAGAAGACTTGAGAAAGTGTTGCTGAATGTAGTGGATGTGCCAATTCAGGGAAACTAGATTTGTTAAGGGGGGGGGGGAGTAGATATACAGTCCTTAGGGAGGCAGTTGAATGTAAGAATGAATATAATATGCCAGAGCAAATAAGGACAACAAATCAGAGTGGGATAGTTAATATAAGGCATCAAGGTAGGGTTGGGGCTAATGGGGGTCTTAAATTCATGTACACTAATACTAAGAGTATTAGTTGGCACTTCCACACTAATACTAGGAGTATTAGTGTGGACGTGCCAACCATGGCACTTCCAGACCACAGGTTATTGGTATTAGTGAGACATGGCTGACTGTAGATGATATAGCCAGTGGGATTGAATGTGATGGGTATAGTGTGTTCAGGAATGACAGAGAGAATAAAATGGGGGGAGGAGTATTGTTGATGATAGCTGATGAGCTACAGCCAAGGAGAATAGAAGTTGAATTGCAGGATAGAGAAAAGAGCACATTTGAGGCCATTTGGTGTGAGATTGTGGCTAGCAGAACTAAATATACAATTGGGTGCTGCTATAGACCAGGTGATGGAAAAGATGGTGGTGACAGTATGCACAAGCAAATAGAAGAAATGAGTGGAAGGAGGGTGATTATTATGGGGGATTTCAACTATGGTCACATTGATTGGAGTGAGGAGAGGACACACGGGAGGAAGGAATTGGATTTTATGCAGTTATTAAGGGATAACTATCTGCGACAGCATGTAATGAAAAATACTAGGGGTCAGAGAGTGCTTGACCTAGTAATTACATCTGAGGATTTGGCTGTAACAAATATGACCATATTGCCACCAATTGGTGAGAGTGATCATAGGGTCTTGACTTGGGAGGTGGCTAAAGGTGTAGAATTTTCAATTAAGACAGGGTACATGTGGAATTATCGGGCTGGAAAGTATGACAAGCTTAGGAGTTTGATTGGTTCAGTGCCATGGCATGTACAACTGCAAGGACTAGAAGTTGATAATGCATGGGAGGTAGTTAAGAAGTGCTTGCATGAAGCAATGGCTGACTGTATACCTAGAGTCCGAATAATAAATCAAGTAGGGGTTAAATGGATGAATAACACCATTAAGCTTGAGCTGCAAAATAAGAAACAACTATGGAGGGAATTTATTGAGAAAGGTGACCGGCAGGCACATGAACGGTATAAAGCACAGGCCAGAAGGGTGACGAGTGTGGTAAGAAAAGCAAAAAAGGATTACGAAAGAACATTGGCCATGCAGGCTAAAGAGAATCCTAAACAGTTTTTTAGATATGTAGCAAGTAAAAGGAAAAATGTACATGGCAGAATGATTTTAAAGAATGCCGATGGTAGGGAGGTAACTGAATCAGTTGAGATAGTTGAGTTACTGAATGAGTACTTTGCAAGAATATATCATCCAGGTGGTGACATTGCAGAAATGAATAAACCAGTAGATTATACGGGAATTGTGATGAAGTGGACCTCAATGTCAATACACCTGTGGGATTGGATGCTATACCAGCTCGTGTTGTACAAGAAGCAGCTAAAGAATTGTCAGTACCCTTGACCATTTTGTTTAACCCCCGAACCGGCCGGTGTGGATGAAATATTTAACACTCCCTAGCTTTTTTTTTTTCATGGATCAAAAATTCGTCGGCATTCTACCTTTTATCATGCCATTGCCTTCCTCCGCCGTTAATCTCGTTACGGCTATTCTATAGCATTAGTGGATTAACTGTTGCTGAGTGACCTTTGTGTCCCCTCCCCCTGTCTTTACATCTATTGTGTTGCTTAGAATTTCATTTACCGTCCTAAGTTATTTGACCTTTCTTGCCTCTAAAATGATTTATTGTGTCTCTTCCCAAAAATTGAAACCAATTTCACATATGCAAAAAAAAAAATCAATCCTGAAATGTCCACTGATCAGCTTTTGCAATGAATCTATTTAGTGATAGTGAATTTGGTGTATTTTATTCTACAAATCAGTGCACCGGAAGAGATGCACTGATTGTTCTTTCACTTTACGTATAATAATTGAATAATTTTTTTTCGAATTTTAAAATTTTCAAATGTTTGCTTTGAAAATATTATGTCAAATATTTATATTTTTAAATAATATTTATTGAAATAAATATGTCCTTTTTCATTCGTTTCTAGCGAAATAGCATTATATGGATCATCACATTTCAGATTTAGAAACGATTTTTTGTTATTCATAAAGACAAAATAAAAAAAAATGTTAAAATGCTAAATTACCTTACTCGGTTTCCGATTGTGTCTTTTTGGTATCAAAAATTTATATCCAATGATATTTTAGCAGTGATTCTTCCCCTTCGTCATTTATTTATTTATTTATTTGTATTATGCATATTACGATAATATCTAGTGCATAACCTCGTAGATATGTTGAAATTATAATGTGAAAAATATCATATACGGAATGATTCAACATTTTTGCTCATTTTGAAGATTTTCTAATGCTTTCCCCCCCTCCTTATTCTCTCCTGGAACTGAATTGCATAACTACTCTAAATTTCTATACAGGTTTGAAAGCTTTTCTAGACAGCATTCAAAATCAATTACTTAATTTTACCATTTTGACAAAAGATATACGGCAATCAGATTGTATCGTGAAGCTTCTAAATCTGTTCTATTTATTTGCAATCTAAAACCAGCTGTTCTACTGCCCGCTGAAATTACGTGAAATTTTAGAAATAATAAGCTATATTTTCACCATGCAAAATTGTTTATATGCATACCACACAAAAGAAAGTTCAGTAGTATTATTTGTGTTTGTTTTTCTTTTAAAAAAATCTAAATATTACTTCTTCTGCTGCTGGAAGCTATTTCTGAAATAATCTACGTCTTATAAATACTTGGTAATTCTACAAATCAGTGTACCGGAAGAGTTGCACTGATTGTTCTTTCACTTTACGTATAATAATTGAATAATTTTTTTTCGAATTTCAGAATTTTCAAATGTTTGCTTTGAAAATATTATGTCAAATATTTATATTTTTAAACAATATTTATTGAAATAAATATGTCCTTTTTCTTTCGTTTCTAGCGAAATAGCATTATATGGATCATCACATATCAGTTTTAGAAACGATTTTTTGTTATTCATAAAGACAAAATAAAAAAAAAATGTTAAAATGCTACATTGCATTACTCGGTTTCCGATTGTGTGTCTTTTTGGTATCAAAAATTTATATCCAATGATATTTTAGCAGTGATTCTTCGCCTTCGTCATTTATTTATTTATTTATTTGTATTATGCATATTACGATAATATCTAGTGCACATCCTCGTAGATATGTTGAAAATATAATGGGAAAAATATCATATACGGAATGATTCAAAATTCTTTTTCATTTTGAAGATTTTCTAATGCTTTCCCCCCCCCCCTCCTTATCCTCTCCTAGAACTCACAGGTTTGAAAGCTTTTCTAGAGAGCATTCAAAATCAATTACTTCATTTTACCATTTTGACAAAAGATATACGGCAATCAGATTGTATTGTGAAACTTCTAATTCTGTTCTATTTATTTGCAATCTAAAACCAGCTGTTCTACTGCCCGCTGAAATTACGTGAAATTTTAGAAATAATATGCTATATTTTCACCATGCAAAATTGTTTATATGCATACCACACAAAAGAAAGTTTAGTAGTATTATTTGTGTTTGTTTTTCTTTAAAAAAATCTAAATATTACTTCTTATGCTGCTGGAAGCTATTTCTGAAATAATCTAGTCTTGTAAATACTTGGTTATATCCTCTTAGCTGGAGGAAAAGCTGAAGGCTTATTACTCTCAGTGCTATTGAGAAGAAAGGGGAGAACACTAAAGTGCCCCAGGCTGTAGTGCAGAATATGTCAAGAATGTCTTGTTTCCTTTTCGATTGTTGATTACCTATATTCTAACAGAAATACTGATATTTCGTTTACATGCTTATACATTATTTATGCCAAAATAATTGCTTAATTTATAATGATCAGTTTCACTTTTATTATCAAAAATTAGAAATTAAATCATACAATTATCTTGAAAAAGAGGATTTGAATTATTTTCAAAGAAAAGGTGCATATGCGTTTCATAATCTTCTTTTTTTGGGGGGGGGGGATATAGACCTAAGCAATCTGCGGATATTTCAGATAATTTATTTCATAAATCGTTCGCAAGACAGCTGTTACAAATGTAAATCACTTGGGGAACATACCCATTCATTTTAGTGTAAAATAGTAGCAAAGATTCAGTTACTTTAGATATCTAATCTAGAAGAAAATGTTATGTCTGCTGAGATTAGAATCATACGTGAATAAATTTTCTGACATGATTTCTCTATTCGTTATAATGTAACCAATTTCCATATTTTTTTCCCTCCTGCAGACTTCATGTAGTGTCTATATGCAGTGATTTCTTCTTTGAACTATAAGAAAAAAAATCAGATAACAGGAGAAAAATATGTAGTCTTTTCTTTTCCACTGGCTGAATTTACAATGTTCTTTCTTTGTGTTTTGAAGAGAAACTGCAAATGACTTTTTTCTTACTATTTTTGCCATTATAACATCTTATATAATTATAAGAGTGACATTTTACCGTTTTTCTCCCACACGAGAAACAGAAATAAGGTGGTAATAATATTGTTGATTCTGCCAAACTTCATTGTAGCAGAAAGTTTTATTACAAAACTGTAATATATATATATATCTCCGAAACAAGAAATTTGGAACCCATATCACATCAATGTTGAGTGTTGGCAAGGTGAAAATGTTCCCGTTATTATTTATATATTTCATTTATTAACTAGGGGGGCTATGCCCCCCCCCCCCCGTGTTCCGGTATGGTAGACCAGTTCTCCTTCAATTGTGATAACTCGAAAGGGGGTTCAGCCCCTGAATTCTGATGACTCGAATTTTGAAGACTCGACACTCAGGGTAGCCCCTGAGTTTCAAAACGTTTCGATAAACATGACATAAAAAAGCTTATCATTTTATATATACAGGGTGTTCGGGATAAATTTGACAGTTTCGTAAGGAAAAAGAAAATCTTCTTTGTATCTATTAAATTTAATGAATTGACAAAAAAACATTACAGGCAGAGTTAATTACAATACTATCAACAAGATTTACTCAAAATAACCACCATTAGCATCGATCACAGCTTCAATTCTGCTTCGGAACCTCGAACAAGCTGATGCTACAGTCTCCCTGGGAAGGGCCGCAAAAACTGTTTTAATTTTATCCATTAACTGGGCTTTTGTATTACTGGAAGTGCGATTGGTGTCTTTTTCAACTGCGCCCCATACAAAATAATCCATGGGGTTAAGGTCTGGGGAGTTTGGAGGCCAAACATTTGGACTGGTGAAGTCGTAGAAATTTTCAGACAACCAGTTTTGACTTTTCCCAGAGGTGTGGCAAGGGGCCGAATCCTGCTGCCATACATACGGCCTACCATTGGCTACCCTTGTTATCCAGGGCTTGACTACAGTTAGCAACTCCACGAACAAAGCCCGAATTCCAATGCCAGGGTTCTTCAACACCTGTTCCTGCAGATTTGCGAGGAATTCTGCTGTACGAACGCAATCAGATCGTCTGCTAGGGATCTTTCTTCTTGCTACATCCTCGTAGTCACCATTGCAAGTCTCTAGTTCATGCCTGATTGTTTTTACTGTATTCAGGGAGCATTGGGCAGCAGTCGTAATATCCTTATTTTGATGGCGGGCACGAATCATCATGATACAAGTTATTCTCTTCCATGATTCAGGTGGGTTCCAGCTATCCATCCTTTCTGACATCTTGTATATGAATGAAGAAGGGTCCAAACTTTTAAATGAAGAGAAGTGTGTGTTAATACATGTAACTTACGGAAAAATATAATTAATTATAAATATGTCAAATTTATCCCGAACACCCTGTATATAGGGTAGATTTTATTTCATTATTTTTTATTGTTTTGATGAAATACTTTACCTGGAATACTCTTTCCAGTTTCTCTGTGTTATAAAGAGAACTTAAAAATTAGCCTTCAAGATGAAAAAGAAACAGTGCATTCGGGTATCCCTCTATCAATATTTGTAGTCCTGAAAAGGACTGTTTTGATGGCTTTGAAAACAAACATTTTTTATTTCATACTGTTCAGAATTTAAAATTCTTGAACAGCGTGGAACACCTTGAAGCAAGGATAAACATACAAAGCAGTTTTACACTCAGGGCACCAGATTTTTGTTTCCTTTCTGATATTTTTTTTATTACATACATAATATCTGCGTGGAGTTTTTTTTTTTTTTATTAGCCGTTGGTGGTAGATTTTCGGGATAATGGTTGGAGTTAGCAGCGTTCAACCTCAGATGTCTGATAGGATTTCCTGTTTTTCTGGTTGCTGAAGAAGGTGCATGTGCATGCAGCAATGCTTTCGCAATTTCTATTCTGTATTCTAGATATGTTATGGTAGACAAACATTTTTTCTTGTACAGGAGGAAACTGTTCCAAATAACAAAATCCAAACACTTCAAAATTCAAATACCATGTCCGAACACTTTTTTGTAATATTTTTTATGCTGTTTCCTCATTACAGAGTAGAATGATAGCTGCTGATCGCACCTGTCGACTCAACCCATAGTGTCGTTGTATGCACACACAGCAATGGGTTTTTCTTTCTTCAAGCCATGCTTCTCCACGGATTCCGCTGATGGATTGTACAGGGAAGATAGCAGAAAAACATCTTTTTTGTCTTTTCAACGTAGTGCAAAGACTTTCCCTCGCTGATAAGTTCGGATTTCCCCCTTCGATAGCTTTCCTGAAGCCAGATCTGGAGGCATATCTCGCCTTTTTGCATTTACAGTACCATAACTATCTGTAAGATGCTGTAAAAGCAAATCAGCGAGTTCAGGACACATATATAGTAATTATCCATTATAATGCAGTAACCTTTCCCCAGTAAAGAGTCTAGTAACTGCATTACTGCACGCATCGACAAGGGGAGATCCGAATATTTATCGTGCTCGATTACAGTTTGCTTTCCCGTATAAGGTTTGAAATCCCAAAGATATCCACTTTCCGATTCACAAAGCATAAAAAATTTTACTCCATACTTCGCTTTCTTTTTGGGAATATACTGCTTACATTTCAGTCCACCTTCATTTTTGACGGATTTTCATCAGAAAATCATAAATTTTGTTGAGGACTGGGCAAGGATGTGTTGCCTGATCGTATTCTTCATTATTCTGAAAATGCAAATACTTCATGATGAGATTGAATTGTTTTTCAGTCATAACATCACGAAACATTAGCGTGTTCAGAATCCAGTCTGTAGACCAATACATTTAGAGAGCTGGCTTTCGAAATGTATTTCGAAACTTCGGTTTTTTCACTTTCTTTATTCTGATATTGCATTTGAAGGATGACAGTGATTTTAAATATTAATTTCACCTGTATCCGAATATCACATAATTTCCTGCTTTATAATAATCAGGAAATATGTATATTGTCTGATTTATAATTTGCTAATTTATAATAATCACCACATAGTTTCAGTATCGAAAAATTAAAGTTATGTGGAACAATTACTAGAGAAAAATAACGAATTAAATAAAAACTGTACCTATGTTTCATAACAGTTTTCGGGTGTGTGATAGTAATGCAACGGGGGGGGGGGGTGTTAAACTATCAGAGGCGAAATAAAGTTCAATTCTATTGTAAAAATATGGAAATGAAATTTCACATTTGATATACATATTTTGAATGATAAAAATAAGCAAATGTATCGCTTACTTTAAAAATTGGAGAATAAAATATCTGAATTATGCAGAAAATATAAATTTAAATCATAACTGTTAATTTCATTTTGTAATGACCAATTATACAAGGAAACCAAGAAAGTGAAAGTACAGATTACTATACAACATGAAGAAAAAATTTAGTAATATGATTAAAGAATTTCATGTTATTCTCTATAAAGCAAAGTTGCTCAAGCGTGTCCTAAAGGAAATCTGTTAAGTATTATTCGATTTCGATGGTTTTGTACAAAAATAAAATTAATATAACCTGGAACGTCGGCAGCCGGTTTTCTTTTCTTTTTTTAAAAGAATATTCCAAATAATTATCGTGAATTAATTTCTTCGAGAACAAAGAAAAATCTTTTGTCTAGTAGCGATTAGAAAAAAATTAGCGCAAAAAAATAAAAAATTAAATTGGTTAAGTGAAGAAATTATGCATGACCTTTATTTTGTCCAGAAATTAAAATTGTATTGTACAATAAAAAGAGAAAACAAAAATATAAATAATTTCTCTATTTTTATTCTATCATATATAACTAAAATCCAGTTCACCAGCATGGAACAAGAAAGTCCGTTTCTTGTTATAGGCAACTGAGAGGCAGCTACGAACGGGAGATAATCCGATTAACCTTTCTCTTCAGCGTGAGGGTTTATCACACCTTCTAATGGACATGACAGTCAAATTGCACTTCTTATCCAGGTTCTTTAAACAGGTGGGCTGAATCTTATCCAGATTTAGTTGGACGTCTATAGACGTCCTAGCCGGTAGGAAGGTTAATTTGAGTCTCGGGTCTGGGTTAGTCCCGAGCAGGTGGAAAGAGGGGAAAATAGTTCCACTGCATAAAGGTGGTTCCAAGACTGCTGTTGTAAATTACTGACCGATTAGCATATCAAGAATCATTGTCAAGGTCTTAGAGAAATTAGTCAAGAAAAGAATACACGATTGGATAGATGAAAATGGGATATTGTATAGGGGACAACATGGTTCTGTGAAGGGTAGATCATGCCTCAGTAACTTGCTCACATTTTATAACACAGTGACGGCTGAACTGGATAGGGGTAATGGGTTTACAGTGATAATACTCGACCTTGCCAAGGCCTTTGATAGGATACCACATGGAACCCTAATCAGTAAACTGGAGCAGATGGAGATAGATATAGGGTTGGCGAGATGGATAGGAGGGTGGTTGAAGGAGAGATATCAGAGAGTGGTTTATTCAGGAGTGGAGTCTAAAAGACGTCTTGTGACTGGTGGAGTGCCGCAGGGCTCTGTTCTTGGACCACTGCTTTTCAATTTGTTCATCAATGATATTGGAAAAGATTTGAGAGGAAGTGTTCACTTGTTTGCTGATGATGCAAAGTTGGGTAGAGCAATTGGGAGTGCACAGGATGTCAAAATTTTACAGGATGATTTGGATAGTTTGGAGGACTGGGCAAGGAAAAATGGATGTCAATTTAATATGGCAAAGTGTAAGGTTATGCACTTTGGGGTGAAAAGAATAGCAGCAGTATATCGCATTGGTGGAACCGTACTCCAGGAGATTGATGAGGCCAGGGATTTGGGAGTGTTGGTGGATAGGGAGTTGAAGTTTAGGGGGCACATTGCAAAAGTGACTAAAACAGCTCACCGAATCACTTGGCTTCTGAAAAATACTTTAACATGCAGAGACAAACAAGTTGTTGTTCCTCTGTATTGAGCCTTGATAAGACCCCATCTGGACTTCTGTGCCCAGTTATGGGCACCAGGGTTTCTTCGTGATGGGGAAGAAGTGGAGAGTGTCCAGAGACGAGTGACCAAGATGATAGCAGGTCTGTGGAATGAACCTTATTAGAATAGGTTGAGGATTTGTGGGTTGCAGAAATTGGACAATAGGCAAAGGAGGGGTGATATGATTGAGACATTCAAATTACTGAAGGGTTTTTATAAGATTGATCCAGAAGATATTTTTGAAAATATGACTGGTGGTGGGAGGACTAGGGGCCATGCATGGAAGCTGGGCAAGAGCATGGTTGACAAGGGTGTTAGAGCTAGGTTTTTTACTTGGAGAGTGGTGAATGAGTGGAATAAGCTTCCAGAGTCTGTTGTGGGTGCTACGACCGTGAATGAGTTCAAGGCAAGGTATGATAGATACTGCGTGAATGTTGAATAGTTGTTCTTGACATGATGTTAGGGCCTCCCTCGATGAGTCTGTCGACTCCTTGGAGTTTCCCGGAACAATAATAATAATAAATATGTTCCCCTGTTTATTTTTGATAATTGTACTTCTTGTCTTGTTTTACTGGCTTATTCCTTTTATAATGTTATAAGCTTTATTGATTCTCCAGTCTTTGTTAGGTCTTCTATTTCTTTACATTTCTCCGTATACCATTGTTCTTTTGCTTCTTTACACTTTCTATTTATCATATTTTTTATATGTTTATATTTGTCTATGCTTTCTTTCTTTAGGGATGTTTTGTATTTCCTTCTTTCAGCTATTAGATCTAGAATGTCCTGGGTGATCCATGGCTTTTTTATTCGCTTGTTCCTTAATCCCATACAGTCATTGGCAGCAGTGATGATTGTATCCCAAATGAGTCCATTTTTTCTCTATGTTTTTCTTTTCTCTCTCTCTCCAGTTTTAATGCTTTCATCAGTTTGCTGTTTATAGTTCTATGGTTTTCCTCTGTTTTCAGGTTACTTATGTTCCATTTGGGCCTTTTCTTTGGTTGTGACAGCTTTTTAAATTTCAGATTACATTTCAATAAAACCAAATTGTGGTCACTGTCAGCATCAGCTCCAGGGTAACTTTTACATGATTTTACTTGATTTTTAAATCTATTTCTTGTCATAATATAATCTATTTGGTACCATCCTATATCCCCTGGCATTTTCCAAGTATACCTTCTTTTTGGTACCTTATACCAGATATTAGTAATGATCAGATTGAATTGGTGCAGAACTCCAAAAGTCTATCTCCTCTTTCATTTCGGCATCCAAGTAGTCCATACTTTCCCACCTCTCTACCATCTTTGACTTCACCAATGACTGCATTCCAATCATCCATGACAATAAGATTATCTTCTTTTTTGGTGAGTTTGATTAGATTCTCAATATCTACATATACTCTCTCAACTTCATCATCACTGTGGTCGCTAGTAGGCAGGTAAGCTTGTATTATTATAATTTTTGTTGGTTTTGCTTCTAGTTTTACCATTATCAATCTGCTACTACATTTTACTGAGTTGATTACTTTTCTTTCCCATTCATTATTGAGAACCACAACAACTCCATTTTTTTGCTGTCTCATCACCTGAATAAATGATTCTATAATCACGACTCCAAAAGTCTCCAGTTCCATTCCATCTCATTTCAATAATTCCCAATATGGCTATTTTTAATCTATCCTTATTCTAGTAGTCTGGAGTAATTACTTTGAAAGACTGTTAAACGAACCAAGCAATGAACAGAGCCATACTAGAAAATTTTCAAGAGGAATGCAAAAAGGATTTGGCTTCGTTATGTGGATGATGTGTTTGCTATTTGGCCACATGGCTCAGACACACTCCACTCCTTCCTAACACACTTAAACAACCAACACCCCAGAGTCCAGTTCACCTTAGAAAAAGAGGAAAACAACACCCTCCCCTTCCTAGACACTTTAATCACCCGCCAGCTTGATGGATCTTTGGTTTTCTCTGTTTACAGAAAACCCACCCACACTGGCAGATACATTCACCAGCAATCCCCCCCTCACAACAATATGGGGTGATAAAAACACTATATAACAGGGCAAAATTAATCTGCTCAGATGACAAGGCCCTGACTAATGAACTAAACCACATCCTCAACACTTTCTTAGCCAATAGCTATAACCCCCAAAAAATCCAAAAAATACTAAAACCTATAAACCACAATCCCCCTCCCCTCCTCCACAATAAAGATTACACCAAGTCTATCACCATCCCCTACATCCAGGGCACCTCTGAGAAAATAACCAATATCCTCAAAAAATATGACCTTACTTCCTGTTACAGACCATATAAAAAGTTGGCATCCCTTATCTGCTCTACCAAAGACCAACCACTTCCCCTAGACCTACCTGGTGTATACCAGGTCCCTTGCAGCTGCAAATTGTCCTACTTTGGCCAAACAGGCAGAACAACAAATATCAGGATTTCAGAACACCAAGACTACATCCGGTTTCACCAGTACACCGCTCTGGGCTGGCAGACCATGCCTTAGATACCCACCATAAAATTCGTTGAAAGAAAACAAAAATAATTCATCGCAGCAAGTTTAAATACGAAAGATTATTCAAAGACTCTTCAGCAGCTCTAAAAAACGTTCCTAACCTCAACAAATTTGGGTGCATGAAACTGCCCCAAATTTGGGAGACTTTCATTATGAGAACTTCAGCCCAACTGCCAAGACTACCAAATTAGCCCACAAGAGGGCACCATTAGGACTTTAGGAACAATATTAGTTTCTTGATTTCTTCCTCATTCGCTTTGTGTTAGTTCCTGAGTGCACATACCATATCTTTATGTTACTGAAGATGGCAATGTGACATTGCCGAAATATAGAAGTTATTCATTAAAGTTACCTTTAATTAATATACTTTATATGCGTTGTTAATTCCGTAAACTAATTACCAGTTTTAATCTATCCATTTCTCTCTTCAAATTTTCCAATTTGTAGAATCTCACATTCCACGTCCCAATGAATGTACAAGGATTTCACTGGGTTACGACTTGGAAAGCCTTGCTTCTTCCCCTGCCATACACAAATATTGAGCCATTGTGCACTTTACTATCTTTTAGAATGTCCATCCATACTGCTATCTTACTAGGGAAAAATAGAACAAGGTGGTATCCCCTTGTTCTATTTTTCTTGTCCAGCAATAGCCTTCTGGAGAGGCTCAGTGTGCTAGCAGTTTCTCATTCTTCATGATTATCAGCCTACCACAGTATCATTTACACTGTTGTCACTTATGGTGATCTTACGCTGATCAGGATGAAAGTTGTTGCTGCCTCAACTTCCAGTGGGCTGTAACTTATTGAATAGAGGTTATATCTCACCATGACACATCCCCGTCAGTGGAAATGTGTGAATTTTTATAGAGATAACCATGCCACTGTCTATCTCACCACTTCCTGTTAGTAGATAACTGTCCACGACTGCTTATTCACAGGTTTCCCTGTTTATTCACAGCTAACCTCAGGATATGCTTGGTAGCATGGGACCCATGCTCCAAAATCATATGTATTACACCTTCTTATTTAATGGCTACAGTTCTCACAGTATTAAAAAAAAAAAAAAAATCAATCCTTCTTCCAATCCTTGACCTTCTCTTCAGAAATATTTTAATAATGCTATCATCATCCCCTATGTCTGAAGCATTTCAGAAAAGAATAGCCATAATCTATTAAAGATTAGCTGTTCTATTAAAGATCAGCTCTCTCCTCTCTATTATTATTATTATTATTCAGGCCTCCATGGAGTCAAAAGACTCATTGTGGGAGGTCCTTCCTAAGAAACAGTCTATCAAGACTCATCGAGGGGAGGTCCTCCGCCCCCATAAGAAACACAAAGTCTATCATACCACTCCTTGAACTCATTGACCGTTATCGCTCTCACCACCCCATCAGGCAATGCATTCCATGGTTCAACCACCCTCCATGCAAAGAAACCACTCCTCACCCTCTTGTTCACAGCTTCCTTTCGTAACTTCCAGGGATGGCCTCTTGTCATCATTCCTTCCCGCTGTTCAACCAAGCAAAAGAACTCCCCAGTATCAACCCTGTAACCACCTCTCAACAGTTTAAAAGTCTCAATCACATCACCCCTCCTTCTTCTATCCACCAAACTCTGCAGTCCACATTCCCTCAGCCCATCCTCATTATTAACATTGTACAGTTTTGACACCATCTTTGTTATCCACCTTTGTACCCTTTCCACAGTTAATTTATCCCCTTCATATCCTGGGGACCAAATCTGAGAACAATAGTCCAAATTTGGTCTGATCGGGTCTTATACAACGAAATGATAACTGTTTTATCTCTACAGGTCAGTGTCCTTCTCATTATGCAGCAATCCTCTGTGTTACTTTCACCACCTTTGCAATATGTCCCCTAAATTTTAGGTTTCTATCAATCATCAATCCCAGATCTCTTGTCTCCCCCTCCTTCCTCTGTATAACTCCTCCCATAGAGTATGCAGCATCCCATCGATGTTTCCCAAACCTCAAGACCTTACATTTTGCTGCATTAAACTGAAACCCCCATTCATTTGCCCATCTATCTAGCTTATTCAAATTCTCTTGCAGCGCTGACGCATCTGCACTATTACTAATAATCCTTCCCAGCTTTGCATCATCTGCAAACAACTGAATATCATCTTGCAATCCACTGACAATATCATTGATATAAAGGTTAAACAATATAGGTCCCAGTACTGAGCCCTGTGGGACCCCACTTCTAACCCATTGCTTCCTTGAAACTGCCCCACCATACACAACTCTCTGATACCTATCAGACAGCCAATCCTGAAACCAGTTGACCAATCTGATATCCAGACCCATGTGCTGCAACTTACATATCAGATTATCATGTGGCACCCTGTCAAATGTCTTCGCTAAGTCTAAGAAAATGGCAGTATATGCCTTTCCCTCATTTAAGCCTCTTGTAACTTTATCATAAAAGGCTAGCATATTGCTAAAACAAGAGCACCACTTCATAAATCCATGTTAACTCTCACGGATAACATTACCCTTATCTGTACAATGCTGTATATGGTCCTTCACTACTTTTTCCAAGAACATACTAACTACTGATGACACACAAATTGGTCAATAATTAGACACTTCCAGTCTGCTACCGTAATTATGCAATGCCACTATCTTACCTTCCTTGCATTCCATGGGCACCTTTCCAGCAGCCAGACTTTCATTGAAAAGCCAGGTCAAAGGCACTGTCAGTTCCCCAGCACATTCTCTCAAAACTCATGGTGAAATACCATCCAGTCTCACAGCTTTACTGACATCCAGAGTACTCAGTACCTGAAACACACTCTCCGCCTGTACCTCTAAATCTTGAACCTGCCCTATCCCTCTAGCATTAAAACTAACTCTTCCAGGATGAAATACTCTAATAAAGTGTTAATTGAACAATTCTACTATGTCTTCTGCATCAGTCACGCTATTCCCATTTTTATCCCACAATATCATTCTTCCACAGTCATTTCTCCTCCTACTGGCCACATATCTAAAAAATTCCCTAAGATTTTCTTTGGATCTTAGGGCTAATCTCTCATATTCCAGTTTCGTCTTCCTTACGATACTAGTCACTCTTCTGGCCTGTGTCTTATATTCTTCGTGCATCTTTTCTTCTCGTGTTTCCTTATATCTCTTCCATAGCCTCTTTTTGGCATGCAATGTCTGTTTATTATTGTTTGTCATCCACTTTATTCAAAATTGTGTCATCTTCTTCACTCGTGGTATACAACTTACCATTGCTTCTAACAAATATTCTTTCATAATTTCCCACGAACTAATGATATCCCGGCCTTCCAATTCCTCCCTCCATGAAACTTCCCCAAGTTGACGTCTTAGACTATCATAATCACTTGCCTTATAATTCCACATACGTTCCCGTCTATTTGATACTACTGCATGCTATTCATTTTCCAAGTCAAAACCATATGGTCACTCTCTCCAACTGGTGGGAGAGATTTCATCTCAGTTCTTATCAACTCTTCTGATGCTACAACCAAATCCAAAACTCTTGTTCCCTCTATTACATGTTGTCTAAGACATTTGTCCCTCAAGAATTCTAGAAATTCCATTCCCTTATTGCTACATGCATCTTCCTCTCCCCAGTTTATACTACTGTAGTTAAAATCTCCCATAACAATCATTCTTCTTGCACTTGCCAAACTCAAAATTTCCTGGTCCCCACCCTCTGTACTCCTGGGTCTGTAGCAACACCCTACTAAATATCCTGTCTTGCCCACCTCTACCCCACACCATATGCTTTCAAAATCATTAGTGTCACTGCCATCCAAAGTCTCCACTCTTATAGGACATAGGTCGTCACTTATCAAAAGCAGTACTCCACCACCACGCTTTCCCTTCCTATCCTGCCGACAAATGCTGTACCCAGCGACTTGTATTCATGTTATTATATCCTCTTCTGTCAACCACGTCTCAGTAATCCCAATAATTTTTGGCCAGGCTGATGCTATTCCTCTGCCACCAATTCCTCTCCCTTATTCCAGATACTCCTGGCATTAGTATATAGCATATAAATACCATTGTTTCTATACCCAGCATTATCCCCTCTAGACTCCCTTGGGCTCAGTGTTACCTGATGTCGTCCCCTTCTCCCAAGTACCCATTCCCACAAGAGGCCACCCTGGCTGCCACCCTCCCTGGGACACACTAACCTTTTCAGAACAGCAATCTCTCCAGATGCCTATGTCCTTCCTCATTCAAATGTAAGTGGTCTCTTGCATACAATTCCTCTCTGTCCTCAAATGCACTCCAAGTATCCACATATTCCAGTCCTCACCTGTCACACATTCCAGCTATCATGTCATTCAATATTACCGCTCTTCTGCTCAGTTCATCATTATCTTACCTAGACAACACACACACACACTATCTTTCCTCTCTGTGTCTTCTTTCATACCACCTCAAGCAAGAATCTCATATCTCTTGCTGCCCTATTTACACCACCACTCAAGTCATTTGTTCCCACCATCACAATCATCTCATCCACCCTTTCACCTCTCTTAACTGTCAATGCCATCCTTTCTATCATTCGTCCTGGGAAGCACTCCTTGCATATCCTATCTTGAACACCACGGATCATTGAGTTGCCATACATTATACCTCTTACCATTCCCTCTCTCCTATTGTTTCCATTTTCTCCTCTTCTAGCACTGCCATACCTCTCTCTCATTCCATCTCTCCTACTGTTTCCATTCTCTCCTCCTCTGGCACTCCCATGCCTCTCTCTCATTCCGTCTCTCCTCTTCTAGTATTCCCATACCTCTCTCTCACATTCCATCTTCCTATAGTTTCCATTCTCTCCTCTTCGAGCATTCCCATACCTCTCTCTCATTCCCTCTCTCCTGTTTTTATTTTCTCCTCTTCTAGCACTCCTATACCTCTTTCTCATTCCATTCTCTCCTTCTCTAGCACTGTCATACCTCTCTCTCTCATTTCGTCTCTCCAACTGTTTTTCAATTCTCTCCTCCTCAAGCACTCCCCTGCCTCTCTCTCTTTCCATCTCTCCTACTCTTTCTATTCTCTCCTCTTCTAGCATTCCCATACCTCTCCCTTCTGAAAGTTTATTTTTCAGTTGGTTAGAGTATAATAAATTTAGTTTAATCCTTTATCCAAGTCTGAGCAAACAAAGTTTGCACCTGAAAGTATCTTCTGGACTGGGGTAAGGTGGTACAACACCAGGGCACTCCTTGCAAAAGGTGGAGCAAGCTACCAACACTCCTATCTCAGTATCTCCCATACTCATCTTTCATAATTATCATACTTCTCCCAAGACATTCCACTTTCTCTATCTCCATCTGCAGGTCAGTCACTCTAAATCGAAATTCACTCTCCCAAACAAAACCATCTAAACTTTCACAGTCACTCACGCCTTCTACACTATCAACTATTATATTCTCATTCACATTTTTTTCTTCATGCTCTCCTATCATCATTCTACTTGTCTTTCTGTATTCATTTCCCATTCCTGGAGCAACAAGGTCGGTTATTGTAATATCTGCTGCATTTATTTCCTCCCACTGCTTGTACTTTAAACACACATGCACCCCATCCTCTCTCACAAGCCAGATATCAAATTCCTGAGACACATACATGCACAAATACTGCATGCCACAAACTCCCTTATTATATTGCTTATAATAGCGTGCTTAAATGGTGGAGGACTTGGCGACATGCCATTTGCAACTGCAGCTGTATCTGCCATCATTGGTTACTGCCAAGGGACTACTAACGTAATCGTTAATTATTCAAATTAGTTTCAAAAATAGATGCTAAAAAAAATGCTAAATGCTATGCCAAGAGTATATAAAGTATGAAGGGAGGTGACTGAACAAAAAGAAATAAGTTGAGATACTGAGTGATAATTTTGCAAAGGTGTATGATCCAGGTGGCAATTTTACAGTTGCTGAATCAACATTGAAGTAGATGAACATAGGGTGTTCAACATATTAAAAAATATGAATGAAAAAAAAGACATAGCAGTGGGATTAGATGGCATATCAGCCAGAATATGAATGTCCAAGAGGATGCATTACCACTGACAAAGTTGTTCAATCTAAGTCTTAGCTCTGGCAGGGTTCTAAGGGTTAAAAAAAAAAGGATAAAAGAAAGAGGGTAAGATAGTACCATTGCATAATGGTGGCTCCAAGACAGAGATAGCAAACTACAGACCAATTGATATGTTGGAAGTGGTTGCTGAAGTATTGCAAAAGTTGGTGAAAGTAAAATACAACAGTAGGTGGATAGGGATGTGATACTCTATAGTCGGCAGCATGGCTCTGTAAAGGGAAGGTCCTGTTAGTAACTTATTCACATTTATAATAAAGTCTAGAGATTGGAGTCACAGTCTAGTGGATAGGAGGAAGAGGGGCGATATCATAGAGAACAAGTTATTAAGTGGATGTTATAGGATGAATGTTGAACAGGATTTTACAGAAAATGGTGAGAGATAAGGGGAGAACCAGAGGTTATCCTTGGAAGCTGTATAAGGAGGGTGTGAGGAGAGTGAGAGCAGTAGTGGGCATCATGGCTTTGTAAAGGAAAGGTCCTTTAGTAACTTATTCACATTTTATAATAAAGTCTAGTGGATAGGAGGAAGAGAGGTGATGTGATAGAGACCTACAAGTTAGTAGGAGGATGTTATAGGATAAATGTTGAACAGGTTTTTACAGAAAATGGTGAGAGAGAGGTTATCCTTGGAAGCTGTAGATAAGGAGGGTGTGAGAAGCAATTTTTTGCATGCAGAGTTATGAATGATTGGAATGCCTTGCTTGAGAGGGTGGTGTCTGCAGAGAAATTGAATGTGTTTAAGGTGTGGTATGATGAGCTGTGTATAAAAAAAGGACCTCCTAGATGAAGCTTTGACTCCATGGTGTCTTAGGGTAGTAGTAATAATAATAATGATGATGATAATAATAAAGTGATAACAAAATTGAATAAAGGTAATGGTTATACCATGATACTGTTCAACTTGCAAAGGCATTTGACAGAATACCACTTGGAAAACTATTACAAAAACTGGAGAGGATGGGAATGAATTTGAAGCTAGTAGCATGGATGGGGGGGGGGGGCTGACAGACAGACACCAGATAGTAGTATATGGTGGAGTGGAATCTAGGAGAATGATAGTGACTAATGAAGTACCACTAGGTTAGGTACTGGTTCACTACTCTTTAATTTGTACATCAATGACATAAGGAAAGATTTAATAGGGGATATTCAGTTGTTTGCTGATCATGTAAAACTGGGGAGAGAGCAATAGTTGATAAAGATGATGTAGATATCCTGCAGGATGATTTAAATAAATTGGCATCGTGGGCAAAGAATAATGATTATCAATTTAATGTTGCAAAATGTATGGTTATGTATAAAAAGGTTACATATGGTGTATCATACTGATGGTATTGGTTTGCATGAAATTCATGAGGCTAGGGACTTGGGGATAATGTTGGACTAAGTTGAAGTTCAAAGGGCATATTGATGAAAGTGAAATTTTTCAATATATCACAAATAGGAGAGTGATGTTTAGTGTGAGATACTTGTTAGTGTGTTTTTCAATGAATTACTTGGATATCGAAAAACATACTAACAAGTAAAGATAAAGAAGTTATTATTCCTCTTATAAGGCTATGATTAGGCCATATCTTGACTGCTGCATATAGATTTGGTCATCTGAGTTTCTTGAAACCAGGAGGTGGTCAATAGGATTCAGAGAAAATGACCAAGATAGTGAAAGGTTTGTGGGTTACAAAGTTTAGTTGATAGTTGGAAAAGAGGGGACATGATAGAAACTTTTAAGATATTAAAGGGGTTTTATAAAATTGATGGAAGTGAAAATTTTCAATATATGACAAATAGTCAGAGAACTAGGGGTCATCCATGGAAGTTGTATAAGAGTGTGATTAGTTCCCTGTGAGTTCCGTGATGGTGAATGGATTCAAGGAGAGGTATGATGGTTGATTTAGGTCTCCCATGATAAGTCTTTGGACTCCATAGAGATGCCATAAAATAATAATAATAAAATGCCCTATTCCTGAAAGTTGGCCTACTATGGACAGACAAGAAGATAAGTCAGCATCCACATGGAAGAACATAAAAAATTACATCTGCAGTAATGACTATGGTTAATTGGGCCTTGTAGACCATGCTTTAGATACAGCTCATAGAATCAACTAGAAAAAGACCATCATTCTTCACTGTAGTAAATTTAGAAGAGAAAGATTATTTTTAGGATTTGCAGCTGCTCTCAGAAATTAGCCTAATTTAAATAAATATCATTGCATTAAACTTCACAAAATATGGGAAACACTAATACTTTGAGATCCCAGTTTACATCCTAGGCCACCAACAAGTGCCCACAGAAGGTGCCCCCACCTAGTTAGGATTCTAGTCTTTCATTCTGTTTCACTTAGTTTTGTGTTGCCTTTGTGTGTGTGTGTGTGTGTGTGTGTGTGTGTGTGTGTGTGTGTTACATCTCATATTGCACTTCTTCATGATGTCTCAGTAACTGAGATGAAATATTGGGAAAACTAAATATATTTTTTAATCCTTTCTCAGTGCAGTTTCACTCCATTAAGCCGCTAACATGAGTAAACAAGAATGTATTTAGGAAGCATTTGAGGTCCTAGTCCTACTCATGAGATGTGGCAGGTGTGTGGAATATACCAGTGGATGTTGTAAGTGCATTTCAGTGTATGTTTTTAAAGAAAAATATGATAGACATTTAGAAATTATATGACCTGAAAGAGGTCCTACCTTGATGAATCTTTGACTTCCTGAAGCTGTCTGCATACTACTAATAATAATTACTGCTCAATACAGTAAAAATCTTCATTTATATGGAATTTGGACTTGACAAA